>NW_028297107.1:7827192-8184692 GCF_055798465.1 Pogonomyrmex barbatus
AATGAAAGAAATACATGTTTTTTTTGCATATTATATATGTTTATATTTTTAAACAAATTGAATACATTTTTAAGTGTGAAATTTTTTTATTCACATGTGTTTTTCTTATACACTAAAAACTAAAGCTAACAGCTCGCAATCGACGAGTTGGCGTCTATCGAAGATATCGCAATCGCGTATCGCGTTCGGCACTTCCTCGGGATCTGTTACAACAGACGCGATGTTGGAGAATCGCGTATACTTGGTATCGATCGTATCGACGAATCTAATGAGTCGATCGAACGTCACATCGATACATTCATTCAGAGCAAACATTCGACGTAACGTCGATTCGATCATCGTTACGCGTACGTTCAAAGATTCAAGACGTACGAGTGTAACGTCGTTCATCAGACAAATTCTGACGGTTAACAGTCCGACGCTTATAAAATTGTCTTTGTAATCGTTTAGCAGCAATTTATAGATATTCCATCGCTGCTCGTAGAGTCCCTTCCACGTTTCGAGAGACAGTATCAATTCCTGTCCCCGATGATCTCCCAGAGCGATCTCCACGTAGCTCGGTGGACAAACGTTGATTCCAATTTCCAGAAATTTGTAACCCGTGGCCGTCAGAGTGTAACGTCTGCTCAGTAAGCGCACCGCGCGACGCTCCACCGAAATACTGTGGAAATTAAATATATAATATTGCACAATATTGAAAAAAGAGAAAAAAATAAAAAAAATGCAGGTGAAACTTACGCGTTACATTCCTTCTTTTGTTTTTCGCCATTGTACGGTGCACTGTTTCCTTTGGCGGAATACATTGCGTGTTGTTCGAACGATGGAGGAGCGGAGCACCTTTTTTGTCAGATCGTTCGATGGAGGAGGACTGATCGCGTAAATTTTTTTTGACATGGCAAATCGTTAACTCCACCTCCCCCCCCTTTTTTCTAAGAATTTCATTGTTGCAATCAAACATGTAGCGACATGTTCGCAAAGGAGCGCGATTCGTTCAAATTTTTTTCTAGGAAGAGCCCGTGAAAAGATAGCTCTTCGTAGAAATCGGCGTACGTGTCGCGGCGTGTTAAGAGAAGCGTCGATACTCCGGTTACTATAAACAAATCGGGGAGATTTATGATGGTTTTTTTCGCCGAAATCGGCGTACGTGTCGCGGCGTGTCAAGAGAAGCGCCGATACTCCGGCTGCTATAAACAAATTGGGGAGACCTATGATGATGATATTCCGATTTAAACAAAGAAATTGTCGATGATATATAATGGGTCATGGGGTGTGCAGGATCACAGTAGATGGAAGTCTAATGTGTGTGAAAAAAATAGGTGACGGTGAAAATGGATAATGTGTTGAATATAGAAAATGTGTTTAATATGGATGAGGAAGACTTTGTGGATATAGTGGACGAAGTGTTTGAAAATGAAGAAGAAATAGAAATTGACAATATTGACATTGAAGACGAAGAGCACGCATTGTCTGACGATAGCAATTACGTAAGTGATCAAAGTGATGACCTTACGGATTATGCAGAAAAAATTGTCACCCGTTCGGAACTCCTTGCGTTGAATAATAATAAAAAGTATTGTTCAATACAATTTTATTATTCAATGGGTGGTGCACTAACTCTGTGTGCCGAATGCATGGTTCGTCTGGCGGACACTGACATTGGAGTATTGTATGCCGTTAGGAAGCACGAGATAGATACTCTCAATGCGCTAAACAGCCGATTTTGCTCCAATTGCCAACAGTCCGTCTGTATGATAATGCCATGCAACATGTGCCCAATTTGCACAAATTGAAAAAAGACAACATTGTGAACGAGGCATATGCAAGTGGAAGAGTGTGATGTGATATAAAAACAATATGGAAAGGTCATTGGAAGAATTAACAAGTTCTCCGTTATGGGATTCAATCTCTCATCTACCAGTGAACGTGGCGGTGTATTTTATAAAGAGACACTATACCTCAACTCCCCATTTCCCGATTCCTCGTCCAAGAGTTAAGGGACGCTACAATTCGACTCTCTGCTTATCCGCTCCTTCTGAGAGAGCGGAAATAATTCTGGAAGCGTGCACATATTATCATTATAGAGGACACGCATACAATATATTACTATCTCTCTCGCGGCAAAAAGTAGCAGAGATAATTCCAAGAAACGAGGATAATCATATATGGTTGTTCTATTCCCATCAATCTCCGGACATGGCGGAAATACAACGCTTTGTATACTGGCTTCGAGTTAAAGCAGCTATAGAGAAAAGAAAAAAAGAAAGTAAAAAAATGTAAAATTGTTTTTATAAGACAGTACAACAATTTAAAAAAATCACGATTTTGCAATATGGAACACCTAGAGCGAGTGGAACGCGAGCTGCTGGAGCAGTGCAGCCAAGTCGCTACCTTGGTGGAGTGTTTCGCGTGGTTGCAACGATGTGAGGAGTGCATCGAACAACTCGAAGAACTTAGCCGTGTTAAGCGTCCTCGACTCACCGTTACAAATAGACAATCTGCGGTGGCGAGGATCGCGCGACTCGCGGGTGCAAAAGTACAACTAGAAAGACGTTTCGTGCACGTTGGCGGTGAGTACGCGAGCACCAGTAGAGACAATGGATCTCTCGTTTGGCGAGAAATCGATACGGCATTTGAAAGCCGTATATTGACTGGTGCGGTGATCAATGTGGACTATATCGAGCCGCGACAATTTTTAGAAGACGCTGGTGGTGTAGTGCTCGAGCGAGTGCGAGACATTGTACAAAGACACGATAGTGTGAAAGTGAACACTGCATTTAACGGCGAGTTTGTGACGGGCGATAAACGCGCGAACAAAAGTATAAACACTAAAAATAGTGAACTCTTTCGAGTGTCAAATTTGGACGAGTGGTACGAGCAGCATGTCATCGAACCCACGTTGGCGTCGCTCGAAGAATTCCAAGAACGTGACAGTGGATGGGCGTTGTCGCGAATTCTAAATTTGACTATAAACGTGAACAAATATAATCCAATGCACGCGGGATGTTACATCGAATTACCGCGGGAAATTATGTTAAAGCGAGCGGTGATCAATGTACGATCCAATGACAATGCGTGTTTCGCGTGGTCGGTGATCGCGGCTCTGCATCCGGTCGAAAGGCATACAAATCGGGAATTGTCGTACCCGCATTATACGACAGTGTTAAATTTGCAAGACATTACGTTTCCGATGACGTTGAACCAAATTAAGAAGTTCGAACATCTCAACGACATCTCAATTAACGTCTACGGTATCAAGGAAAAGGAAATTCTCCCGATACGGCTGACATCAAGGAAGATGGAGAAGCACGCAAATCTATTGTACGTGCAGGATCCGCGTGACGACAACGCGGGGCACTTTGCGTACATCAAAGATCTGTCCCGTCTTGTGAGCTCGCAAATAAACAAGAAGAAATGCAAGAAATACTTTTGCGACCGGTATGTATTTTAACAAATTTTATTATTTCTCTTCTAAAATTGTTTATTACACACTAAAAATCATATTTTCCGTTTGCAGATGTCTACATTACTTCAGTTCGTCTGAAAGATTGCAGTCACATACAACGGACTGCGAAAAGATGAACGATTGCGCCATCCGACTGCCGAGCGAGGACGACAAATGGCTCGAATTCAAGAACCACACGAATAAGGAACGACTTCCATTCATCGTTTACGCGGACTTGGAGTGCGTACTACGGCGAACGGAACCGGCAGAGAAGGAAGACGCATCATACACCTACCAGCAGCACGAGGTATTTAGCATCGGATACTACGTGCGATGCTCGTACGACGACGCGTTATCGGTATATCGATTTCGTCGCGACGAAGATTGCGTTGCGTGGTTCGTTCGGCAACTCGAAGATTTGGCGCATCAAGTAAAAATTTTGTTATCCGCGAATGTCCCCATGGAAACGTTGTCGAGAGAGCAGTGGGAGGCATATCGTAGCGCGACGCGTTGTCACATTTGCGAAAAATCATTTGCGTCGGACGACACGCGGGTACGCGATCATTGTCATCTTACCGGTCGTTACCGTGGTCCCGCGCACTCAAATTGTAATCTAAATTATAAAGATTCGTATTGCATTCCCATAGTATTTCACAACTTATCCGGTTATGACGCGCACTTTATCATCACGGAAATAGCTACGGCGTTCGAAGGCAGGATCGACGTGCTGCCGATAACAAAAGAAAAATATATTTCGTTTACAAAACACGTTCAAGATACCACCGAGAGATCAGATTCGTGAAATTGCGTACGCTTGCGATTCATAGATTCGTACAAGTTTTTAAATACCAGCCTTGATAAATTGGCATCTTTTCTAACGAAAGAAAAATTAAAAATTTTACGTTCCGAATTTTCCACGGTCTCAAACGAAGATTTTGATTTGTTGACGCGCAAAGGTGTCTTTCCGTACGAATACGTGGATCGCGCGGACAAGCTGCAGGACACGCGCTTACCACCGCGCGAATCGTTCTATAGCTCGTTGACCGGTGACACGGTGTCGGAGAACGATTACGCGCACGCCGCGAACGTCTGGCAGCGGTTCTCCATCCGAACGCTCGGCGAATACAGCGATCTATATCTCAAGACCGATGTCTTGTTATTGGCCGACGTTTTCGAAAATTTCCGCGAAAGTTGCGTCGCGAGTTATGGACTCGATCCCGCGCATTACTACACATTGCCAGGTTTCACGTGAGACGCCATGTTGAAACATACGCGCGTAAAATTTGAGTTGCTCACCGACATCGATATGGTTATGTTTATCGAACGCGGTATACGCGGCGGTCTCAGTCAATGTTCCGGCAGATACGCGCAGGCCAATAACAAGTACATGCGTTCGTACGACCCGTCGAAACCGTCATCATACCTTATGTACTTTGAAGTAAATAATCTGTACGGATGGGCGATGTGTCAACCGCTGCCCTATGCCGAATTTCGATGGATGGAAGACGTTGAGAACTTTGAGGCGAGCGCGATCGCTCCGGATTCGTCTACGGGTTATATTCTCGAGGTCGATCTCGAGTATCCGCATCATTTACACGATCGACACACTGACCTACCTTTCTGTCCGGCGCGCGATAAACCACCCGGCACGCGGCAGGATAAACTTCTCGCGACGTTATACGATAAGAAGCGGTATATCATCCATTATCGCAACCTGCAGCAATGTACGCGCCATGGTCTTCGTATCGCAAAGATACATCGCGTACTACAATTTGCTCAATCCGCCTGGCTCCGCGATTACATCGAACTCAATACACACTTTAGAACGTACGCGAAAAACGATTTTGAGAAAAATTTGTACAAATTAATGAACAACGCGGTATTCGGTAAAACAATGGAAAATGTGCGCAATCACGTCGACGTTAAACTTTTGACCAAATGGGACGGACGGTATGGCGCGGAGGCAATGATCGCGAAACCAAATTTCCACAGCCGCAGCGTCTTTGCGGAAAACTTAATCGCCGTCGAACTGCGTAAACTCGAGGTAAAATTCAACAAGCCGATTTACGTGGGTATGTGTATACTCGACATATCGAAAATCTGCTTGTACGAATTTCACCACGAATACATGTCACCGCTGTATCGCGAGAAATGTAAGATCATGTACACCGACACGGACAGTCTCGTATACCACATCGAGTGCGATGATGCGTACGAGGCGATGAAACGCGATATCGTTAGATTCGATACGAGCGATTATCCGACGGACAACGCGTACGGGATGCCTCTCGCGAATAAAAAAGTACCCGGTCTAATGAAGGATGAGAATAACGATGCGATAATGACGGAATTCATCGGACTCAGAGCGAAGATGTACGCGGTGAGGGTGGACGGTAGAAAAGACATTAAAAAGGCGAAAGGTGTAAAGAATAACGTCGTAACGCGAACAATAACGTTCGACGATTATACGCGGTGCTTGAACGAAGAGATCGAAATGACTCGTCGCCAGTCGTGTATAAGATCCAAGCTACACCAAGTATACACGGTGTCCGAGTCGAAAATCGCTCTGAGTCCGTACGACGACAAACGATACATCGTACCGGATTCGACGGAGACGTTACCGTGGGGACATTGGCGGATTCCGTTGTAATATATATATATATATATAATATGTAATATATATATATATATATATATATATATATATATATATATATGTTTATACAATGTACATATATTTTTATATTTTTTATATAGTTTATATGATGCATATATGCACGTATGTATGTATGTATGTATGAACGTATGTAATTTCTTGTAATTTTATACTGTTATATATGTAGTATAGATGTATGTATTTTTTGTAGTTTTTATATGTAGTTTTTACAATAAAATTTAGTTGTTCAAATTTAGTTGTTCAAATTTATTTTATATATACTTTATAATAGCAACCGAGATCCTGCTTGCTGAGGAATTAGCTTTAATTCTCTCTTCGATTTATTTAATGTATACTCAGCTTAATACATATAGTTTTACATATGTTCTCGTAAGTTACATATATGTATAGTTTAAAAAAAAATGTAATGGAAGAAAAAAATAATAAAAACTCTTTGTATATATGTATACAGTGTATATGTATTTTTTTAAATACATTATAAAAATAAAAAAATGAATTAAATCACACTGCTTTTGTTTATCCATGAGTTATGCGATCTATCGAATCCCAGCCACTTGACGTAAACCTTGTCTCCCTTCCTGCGTAATACTTTCTCCACGAGATACACGTCCGGATGAGTCGCGCGATGCAATTCGTGCTCGTAGAACGCGCCCGCGACCGATTTTCCGCGATAATCCTCGAGCAGATAAGTTACGGGATTAGTACGTTGCACTTTAACGATCTTAAACACCTCGGTGGTCCAATTTGGCGTGTAACCTTTTTCGAAAAGTGTCTTGTACTTGCTCACGCGTACCGATTCGCCTACTTTGAATTTTGCTGGACCTGCGATCTTTATCGCGCTGTATACCGTATCCAAGAGTCTTTTGGCGATCGCGGGAGTTACGTCAACGGGTCGCATGCCGATAGTGCGATGCTTGCGCGCGTTGTAATCTGACACGAGACGCGGTAGCGCGTCGACCCACTTGTAAGTGCCGTTGAGCGTAAACATCTTCCACATGTCGTTCTTAAGCGTGCGATTGAATCGCTCGACGATCGATGCCTTCAACACCGTATACGTGGAATAATGATTAATGTTGTGTTTTTTCAAGAATTGTTGCACATCGGCATTGTAAAATTCCTTTCCCATATCCGTTTGCAAGTTTCTCGGGCATCTTCCGCTCTCTCGAATTATCTTAGCGATAGCGTTAGCCGTCTCACTTCCGACCTTGCTCTTGAGCGGTACGGTCCAGGCGTACTTGCTCAACGCATCGATGACGGTGAGTATGTAGTGATGACCTCTGTTGAAACTCGAGTACGGACGCATCTCGACGATGTCAGCCTGCCACAGATCGTCGTATCCCCGAATTATGACACGTCTTCGTGGAAAATTTCTCCTCGCCGGAGCGTGCAATTCCTCAACGAGTCGTCGCCTCTCGGAGCTAATATTTTTTTCACGTCCATCGGATCGCATGTTTCAACGATGTTTAATAGTAAAGATAAGATATACAATTTAAAATTGTTTTTTTCCTCACTGACGTTAATCGACTGGCTCGTTTCGTCGATACGCGATTAATTTATAATAATGCTGGCTTCGCGAAGTTCCTCGATGATCGACAGCATCTCGTTGTCGTGAGCGTTGTTACCAGCTCGGTGCGAAGCGTCGAGCAATCGGAGTCGATCCACCAGTTCGTTGGGATCGTCCCAATGCACGTAATCGATCTTGTTGTCGTTTAACTTCATGGCGGTTGGTATATTGCTCACGCCTGTACCCTTTTTACGCCCGCTACTTCCATACGTAGATACGAGCGGAGCGATGATGTTAATATACTTGGATCCTCTATTACCCTTGATGGGATTATGGGCGCTGTGACCACGTCTATGAGCATTTGTTGTTAACAATATACTTTTATACGTTTGTTTGTCATCCTCGGTAAAAACCGCGTCATCGGGAAGTCTCTTGAAGATCAATTCGTACAATCCTGGTGTACCATTGTATCTCACATTGTCTATGATTATGGAGTCATTTTTGTCAACGTCAAATTTCTTGTCACCAAGCATCGTACCACTGTCTTTATCGAAATAAACACCGTATACGCGATCAAATGTATCGTTTTTTCCATTATCATCGAGAAGAGGGCTTACGTACTTTTACCCTAATGGTCCCAGCTGATTATGCAACGCTTCTCGACCTTGTTGCGTTTGCAGACTCTGTTTGATGGTTGTTTCGAATGACGGTTCACTGGCGTCTTTTGTTTCGAAAACATCTTCCTTTTGCAGGAACAGCGGTGGTTCTTTCGGTGGTTCTTTCGATGGTTGTATCGGTGTAGATTCGAACACGAGTGAATCTGACGCGGCTTTCAATTCTTTCGTTGTACGTTGTTTTTTAGACTGCGGCGTTAATTTCAACCATCCAACATCCGTCCAATATGAATCCTTGTCAGTAGTAGTAATATCGTTATCGTTGTCGTCATCGCTGTCTTCACGTTTTTGTTTTTTCTTAATACCGAGATCCTTTGCTTCTTTTTCAATCGATTGAGATTCCTCGGTTTTTTCAACAATCTGTTTTAGAGGTTCGACGATGGGCTTGAAGCGTTTCTCCAACGCTGTATCTTCAGCTATTTTACCAATTTTTAAAGCGCGATATTTTTTGCGAATCGAATCGCTCGTTTTCGCAATCTGTTTCGCTATTTTCTCGCGATCTTTGGTGTTATCCATGTTGCCTGCTCCACGTATCGACATCGATTAACCACGTTACGGTACCGCGAACGTATTAAATTCCTTTCTGTATCGCCCATTGATAAGCGGACTGTCCTTATCTATCACTAGAAATCCATACTCGCGCTGCCAACAATCGCGGCATAACGCACAGAATTCATCGTATGACATGTCGGTATTCACATGATCGTTGTAAACATGTTTCAAGTTGGTACCATCCTGTTTGAACAGAATCAGCAGGTTCGCATTGTCGCGTATCAAATGTTTAGGTATCCTCGCGTACGTCTGACAGAGATAGAAGCAATCGACGTTCGAGTGACGGCCCATCGAAAAGTATTCTCTCACAGCATCTTGCTTATCGCACGCAACGTCGTCGAAGACGAAGATCGAATTGGGACGTGCCTCGCTCGGTGGAATGACGTCACTGTTGTTGGAGAACGTAAAGTAGTCGATTTCTTCTATCGATGTTAGTAAATTTTCCAAGTATCGATATTTCGGTTGTTGCAGCGATTTCGAGTATACGTACACGTTCTCGAAACGTACACCGTGCGGACTCTCGAGCAAGCTTATGAGAACGTTGGTTTTACCACAAATTCGACGGCCCGCAAATGATGGCGCGTATAGTACTCGGTAACATTTCACCGTGCTTGCGCTCCGTCGCGATGTCTCCCATCATTCGCGCTCTCTCGTCACAGTTCGCGACGCGTATCGTCAGCGGCTGCCGTACAAATTTCATGTTCGCACTGCGTTATCTAGGCTTCGATCGAACGCCTATTTATAGGCGCGCGAAACCACGAATCGCTCAGTAGCAAAAATGTATCTCGCGCTGTCGCATCCCTCCGATATTCGGGATTTGAGCGCTGAGCAGTTGCAATATATACCGAAGGTCGTACTGTTACGCGTGTGCGGTAATTATATCGATCACGTGTGGGACAAGCTTCCGGAGTATATAAAGGCGGATTTGGAGGTTCAAACCTATCGTCGCTGCGTCGAGCATTATAATCAATCGTGGGATCGAGATCATATAGACGGTCCTGCACCGAAGATAAAGGATTGTGGCCTATGCCAGCAACAGCGTCAAACGAAGGCTACATTGGAGGTCTGCTCAATCGAGCGATAAACGCGCTTCCTTTCGAACTACATATCCCCGGCTATCAGTTTTGCGGTCCGGGTACTCGGCTGAAAAAGCGATTAGCCAGAGGTGAAACGGGCATAAATCCACTGGACGCGGCGTGCCGTGAACACGACATTGCGTATTCTCAGAGCAACGATCTCACCGACAGACACGCGGCGGACAAGGTACTCGCCGATAAAGACTTAGAACGCTTCATCGCGAGAGATTCGGCTCTGAGCGAGAAAGCTGCAGCTGCAGCCGTTTGGGCAGCGATGAAAGCCAAGACCAAGATCGGCATGGGTATGAAGGCGAAGAAAAAAACCGACAAAAAAAAGAAACGAATTCTTCCAACGGCGAAACGAGGTGGTGTGTTACCGATTTTGCCAATTTTGGGCGTTCTCGGGTCCTTAATCGGCGGAGCGGCCAGCGTGGCGAAAGCGATAAACGACAGGAAAGTCGCGCAACGTCGCGCGATGGAAACGCACGGACAGGGACTGTATCTCGCTCCGTACAAATACGGACGAGGACTGTATCTCGCCCCGTACAAAGGCGGACGAGGCGTAACAGCGAAAAAAAGAAAAAAAGAAAAAAAAACGCCAAAGAGACGATAAAAATACCTACGGGTGTAACCACCAATGTACAATTGGACCAGCTGGCGAAGCGTATGCGCGTACCGTACTTTAGAGGTGTTTTCATGCGTGACGCATTACCGATTAGCGGCGCGCATCGAAATGAAAATGGTATCGTGAATCTGGACGACACGACGGGCCCCGGTACTCATTGGGTAGCGTACGCAAAGAGAAACAATCGCGTTGTGTACTTTGACAGTTTTGGTAATCTTCGACCGCCCAAGGAACTGATACGATATTTCGGAGACGATGCTACGATAGAGTACAATCGAACGTCCTATCAGACGTACGATCAGAGCGTCTGCGGACAGCTGTGCTTGTGGTTTCTTCTCCAAAACGGTCGACACGCGTGAATTTATAAAATCCGACAAAATGTCGCGGCGTCTCAGTATTCGTCGAACGCTTTTTCCATCATGTCGCTGACGCTTACGCTGAGCGGGAAGAGCAGCGTTCTCGCGACAAATTACTCTCCAGCCATAGATTTGAGCGACGATGACTACGAGCTTGGTCTAACAATTTTGGAGACTTATCACACGATACCGAATGTAAACGCTTCGAACAATACATTTTATTTTGGCAAAGACGATGCAGAAATTACGATTCCCGAGGGGTCGTATGAACTGCATGCCATAAATGAATTTTTGAAACGTGAGATTTTACGGAAACGTCCGCGACGCGACGCGCCCGAGGGTAACGCTGGTGACACCGCGCGCGGCGATGACGAGATTGGAGAATACCCGATAGTGCTCCGCGCAAATTACAATACGATGAGGTGTGAGATTAAATGTGCTTACAGAATAAACTTTAACAAGCCTCGTAACATTGGATCGCTGCTGGGTTTCTCGAGGCGTATACTGCAACCGCGAAGGTGGCACGAGTCGGACGTGTCGATCAACATAATGAACGTAAACATTATCCGTGTAGAGTGCAACGTGACCGCGGGCGCATACAGCAACGACAAAAGTGTGCACACGATACACGAATTTTCACCGAGCGTGCCGCCAGGATATAAGATATCGGAAAGGCCGATGCAGATCATTTACCTGCCAGTCATCGTACGGAGCATTACGGAGCTAACGATACGCATTGTTGACCAGAACGGACGATTGCTCGATTTCAGAGGAGAAGAGATCACCGTCAGATTGCACGTACGACGGCGACAGCGATAACGTGAGCGTGACATTTGAGATGCTCGTGTTGAACGAAGCGAAGCATACGCAGAGAGATAACGCATCTTGTTTTACAAAGAAAACATCGATCGACAATATTCGCTCATTCGGCTGCGTCAAGAAGAGGAAGAAACTTAACGCGTCGAACGTTAAATTTTTACAAGCTTTAGGATTCGCGGTGCGCAACTTGTGAAATGACTGATATCCTAAACATCGAAGACGAGCCAATCTTCGACGATCGCATCGTCAAGATTGAGACTCATGCGTACAACCCGTTCGCCAATACGACGTTCGGGTACAGCGATGAGATAAGAATACCTATACAGCAACAGGATCTGTACACATTGCCGTACGAAAGCTTTCTATGTATCGAGGGAAAACTAACGAAGAACAGAGTTGTCGAGGGATCTGATGTGGTGCTGGGAAATAATTTTGTCGCGTTCCTGTTCGATGAGATTCGATACGAGCTTGATGGTGTGGAGATTGATCGTAACAGAAACGTGGGCGTAACCAGCACGCTCAAACATTACGTAACGACATCATCCGACAGAAGCGTGATTCTGAGGAATGCCGGTTGGGATGCGCATACTAGCGCGGATGGATATTTTAACTTTTGCGTACCTCTCTACGCACTGTTGGGATTTTGCGAGGATTACAGACGCGTGATAATCAACGCTCGTCACGAATTGATCTTGATACGATCTCGTAACGACAACAATTGCCTGATGGGAAATTCGGCGTTGGATCCCGTGATCGACTTATTCAAGATACAATGGCGAATGCCGCACGTGTTATTGAGCGAGATAAAAAAACTATCGATGCTGCGCACTTTGGAGAGCGGACGATACTTGAGCATGGCTTTTCGCTCGTGGGATCTGTACGAGTTTCCGCTGTTACAGCGTACAACCAAGCATTCGTGGGCCATCAAGACCGCTACTCAGCTCGAGAAACCGCGATACGTCATCTTTGCTCTGCAAACAGGTCGCAAAAATGTTATGGCTGAGGACACGAGCCGATTCGACGACTGCAACTTAACCAACGTGAAACTCTATCTGAACTCGGAATGTTATCCGTACGACGATATGCATCTTGATTTCGACAAAAATAGATGGTCCGTGTTGTATGAAACGTACGCGCGTTTCTGCAAGGGTTACTACGGATACGAGTATCTCGAGCCGAGTCTCACCGTCACGTCTTTTCTACATAACGGTCCATTCGTAATCATCGATTGTTCTCGAGAAAACGAATCGGTCAAGAGCGCAACCGTGGACGTGAGATTGGAATTTGAGACTAAGGAGAACGTACCGATGAATACCACCGCGTACTGTCTCATTATACACGATCGCGTGGTTCACTACAATCCGTTGACCAATGTTGTACGCAAGATCACCTAAGAGCATCGCTGGCACATGAGAGAGAGAGAGAGAGAGAGAGATATACAATAAAATCTACGATACATCGAAATCGACCGCAGTCTCGAAAAAGTGCTCGTCATGGTCGTGCCAACGTTCGTAGACCTGCAAGGTTTTCTCGTTGGAGGACAATTTGTTGTAAAGGAGTTTGCCGCTCTCAGAAAACGACCGTTCTCTCTCACTATATTTTCGCAAGCCCTATACCATGGCATTTCCTCGCAAGTGCCGACAAGTCTCGCGCACGTTGGGTGATACGTCATCACCATAGACTACGATGGGACGACGGAACGATTCCATACAGCAAAGCTAAGAGTTTGATTACAAAGGTTGTGCATGGAACGGAAGAAGACGACGCCGACGACGACGACGACGAACGACGATGACAGCGATGCTGTCGTATATGTCAAGGGACACGAAAAACGACAATGGCTGTGGTATTTGCTTCTGGACGATGAGCGCGTGTACATCGAGACTCTGGATGCTGATTACGAAAACGTAGATTTTCTAAACAATCTGGATGCTGATAATACTATGCGATGCGGATATCTCTATACTAATTGCGCATTACAAAATGTATTCAAATTATTTAATTGGTGGTCAGATAACCATGAATAAAATAAATATGATATACGAATTACGTTTTTTATTTCTTTCCCATGCGTTGATAATTCTAACGATCGACCGCTTCTTATCATATAACGCCGAGAAGTTTATCCTGCCGGGATGACTCGCGCGCGTCGAGCAGGAATGTAGGTCAGTGTGTCGGGCATGGACATGATAAAGAAATTGAATCACGATTTAAAAAAGTGAAAAATTTTTTTAAAAATGTTATTATTAATATATTAATTTTGTTATTAATATTTTAATGAATATTTTTAAGAAAAATTAATATCAGGTGAAGTGGATTAAATATAATATGCAAAAAACATGTATTTCTTTCATTTCTTTCTTCCCCACCATAAAATAATTAGAACAATAATATTCTCCATAAGAGAGAGAGCCGCAACGGAAAAGATAATACGAGAGAGATATTTATTTTTTACTCGGCGGCGGCGGCGGCGGTGGCGGCGGCGGCGGCGGCGGCGGCGACCCCCCTCTGACGTCATGTCCACGCTTCCAATTCGTTATTTATCTTTTGGTAATTATTTATCACGGTGCTCTGAAGGCATCAATCGTCGACGCTGTTTACATTCAATGGGTCGCCCAACACGCGCCGTCCCCCCCTCCCCCCGCCCCGGAGCTCCTCGGTTGCGCGCCGTTCCCCCCGCACACCCGCACCCCCCTCAACGCTTCTGGGTTAGAACCCGCCTAGTATACCTACTGGGAAGAAAACGCGAAGATTGAGAGGACTCAATATTCAAAACGAGAAGATTCTCGTATCGTTCAGGTCGGATCGATATTTCGGAAGCGGACAGATCGGATAATCGGACGGGTCTGATTTCTTTTATTGAAATTCGCTGGGTTTATACTCATATTTTTGCGCTACGTGTCAACGCGTGATTTGTTAAAAATTGTTTAGCAAAACAGCTGTCATGCCGTCGGCGCGGGATAGATCAGCGGCGCGCGTGCATCGCTCGGTCGTGTTCGGGGATGTTCGGGCGGTGTGGGCTGCATAGCGAGCGTTTAGTAACGGAACATTTACATATGCTCCGTTACAGATTTATTTTTATATTTTGGGCTTTCGCAGTATTGCGGAATGATGTAGATTTGTCTTCCAGATTAGTGTCACATTTTTTTATGAATTTGTTTTCGATGTTTTGTGAAGATTTCTGTTCACTTCCTCAAATTAATCATTGTTAAATCGTATTATACCTTGAGCAATTGAACTGGAATGTTCACGAAACGTTAGAAACAAATTTGTCAAAGACCCGACACTAAGCCGATAAATTTCCAGTAGTCCTCAACACTGCGGAAGCTAAAAATATAAAAATAAATTCATAATCGTTTGATAATCGTATGTTAATCATAATCGAATACAACTAGTTCAACTTTATGATAATAGGGTAATCGTATTAGATGCCTTTGAGAAATCAGGAAGATAAATCTCCAACATTTGTCGACATCGCAGAAAAATATAAAAATATATTCATAACCATAATATGGTAATCGTAATCAAATGCAAATAATGCAACTATGGAGTCGGAAAATCGATCGATAAAATAAAAAAGTTCACAAAATATCGGAAACAAATTTGTGAAAAACACGACACTAACAAGGAGATGGCATTAATTGTGAAATTCTAAATGGGATGAACCATAGTCTATTCGAAGGAGGGGGGGGGTTGGATACTAACACAGTAAAATGGTTTATGTGAATAGGCTTTGGTTTTTGAGAAAATTGCAAATAAAGTTAGGCGCCAGATCAGTTGTGTAATAAGAACTGGAACCGTGCGTCAGTAAATAGAAAAGCGCCGTAGCTGAGCACTTCTCATGTGAACACCGTGATATATGGACGTGCGCAGAGTTTTAATATTGCAAGTTTTTCTTTTTCTTGTCGTAAATTCAAGTTGCTCGAACGATATAATCCGTTACGTGGGATTTCTCTCCCAGCTTCAGAGGCAGGAGATAAGTTTTTTTTTAAAGAGTGATTTTAGCATTAAAATGCAAGATGTCCTAATCTCAAACAACAAATTAAAAAGTTTATTTTCTGAAATATCCCCAAAGAAATACATATCCGGATCTGCAATTACAGAACGCAAAGAAATATATAAGTTATTATTAAGAAAAAATCTTGCAACTAACATGAAATAAGCGAAAAAGCCAAAGTTAACACCTAAACCTAATATAGATAGAAGGCGCTAAAAAAAAAGTATCAAGTAATATTTCGTCTAGCCAAACTACAGCATTAGTTGCTTCACAAGAAATGACAGAATCTGAACACTTTAAAAACTTTATGGAACAAGTGGACAATATGAAAACCAAAAGTATAAACAAGAAGCTTCGCAGAATTCTGACAATTTACTAATAGGATGTCATCAAATATTGAATCGTACAACAAATTCAGTTTCCTTGACAGTGAGCAATACAGAGAAATGGAAATGAATTCGGATAACGAACCAACTTATCCTTCATTCAAAAACGGAAGAAAAAAAAACGCAGGAATACGGAAAAATTCTCCATCAAGGATCATCGGTAACAAAAACTAAAAAAATTAGAACAATATCAATTTAGAACAATATACAATTCAAACCCAAATTCACAAATAATATCAGATATTAAGAAAAAGCCGCCTATAACATATTCCAGCAAAATCCAAAAGACACGTTAAAGCTTAAGGAAACAATAAGTAATGTTTATTTCTACATAAAAATAATTAACGAATTTAAACATACGCTACACATTGATAATATAAATAATTATAACAAAATAAAAAAGCAACTCATAGAAACAAACACAAATTTTTACTCGTTCACACCAAAAGAACAAAAAAATCTAATCTCTCGTTCTTGCTCAAAGGTCCATATATTAAAGAAAACGAGATTTTTTTCTGAACTTCAAAACTTAAACCTAGAAGATCTTAAATTTTTAAAATTAAAAAGATTCACAATAAAGAGATCCATCCAGGAACAGCACAATATCAATCTTCATCGTGCAACTCACTCACAACGATAAACCAGGATTGAACTAGATCAAATATATCGCACACCACGTAATACATTGAAAGAAAAACTGAGAAAAACTAAGAAGAAAGGAAATCATCCAATGTAAAAGATGCCAACGACTAGATCAAACTGTAATCTTAAATACAGATGCGTTAAATGTAAAGAGAACCACGAACCAGGCAAATAAGAAGGGAGGGTGTGCGTCACGGCGGGGCCCGACCACGAACCAGTCGTGAAAACTCGTAATTATTTTGCGAAAAAATACTACCTCAGCCAGGAATCGAACCTGGATCTCCTGCTTACCGGGCAGGCATCTTATCCTTTCGACTACCGAGGCATGTGATATTTATCGCAAATAACGTGTTTAGAATAACACGTCAACAATACAATGATACATATATATATATATATATATATATTACAATATATATATATACATGTATTCTTTCGAATCCCCACGACCGGTACTCCAGAAAGATGATGGTCCTATTCTCTCGATGTAATGCAAACACAGATAGTAATAGTCCATATTGTATTAATTGTAACAGCCTATCCAGCTTCATATAGAGACTGCCTCACTTATTGAAATTGAGAATAGAATTTCAGAGAAATTAAATAGAACTAAGCTAATTAGGGAAAAGAAAATAGATCAAATCAACAAATACGTTAACCCGTTACGTTCTTTTGCAGAGGATACCAGGTCATAATCCGAGCAAACACAAATCGCACATTTAATTGTAATTCAATTATAATTCATCTGCATCCATCAGAACTGGACAGCATCCAACATATCAGTTTACAATACAAATTCACTACGATTTGATAAAAGAGATTCAAAGCTGGAAGATATATCAAGCCAAAATAGATAGATGCAAGGTTAAGTTATTGAATTAATCAATTTAAGACTAGATATTATTATGAATTTATTAGAGAAAATAATAACTCAAAATAATTCTTAATGGACGATAAAGCTAAAAACAGGCACTACGTCTTAAATCATCTTAAAATTTTATTCATTAACGTAAATTCTCTAGTTAGGTACTTAGTAACTACAAGAGAATAGCTTTTTAAATTTAATAAAAAAAAAATCCAAATATAATCGCTCTAAGTGAAAGTAAATCACAAATTAACTAAATCACAAACATACTCTATACTTAAAATTATATCTATATTCGTAACGATAGAATAGGTGGAATTAATGGTGGGGGAGGGAATTGCTATTATTATTAAAAAAGGAATTAAATTTAACACAATAAATATTGGCAATAGTAACAAAATACTAGAAAAATCGATCATAACCATTAAACTAAAATTAGGTAAAATGTTATTTGTAATTGCGATGTATGCTAGAAAGGGAAAACAATAAGATTTTATATCCGAACTAAAAAAATCTTTTCGAACAACTAAATCTAGATCATATAAATAATTATTATATAATAGTCGGAGATATTAACGCGAAATACAATTAGGCTAATCTTAATAACAACGAAAGAGGAATAACATTAATGAATTGGCTTAAAGATAACGACTTTGATTTTAAAATTAAACTATACCGTATAGATACTCCTTCATACCCAAAATATAATTCGTCGATCTAATACTTGCTGATTTCAGATTAAAACTCAATGATAAATCTCGTATTACAAACTATTCCATTTGAAAGTGATCGTTTGGCAATTTTTTGCAGGGTATGTATGGATGAATAATAAGGAATTAGAAATTAATCATTCAGACCACAACTTATATTTCAACTTGATAAAGCCAATTGCAAAACATACCAAAAAGTATTAGCAAAAAAATGTAAAGCTAAATTTACCCAACAATAGAAATCTACATATAGGAATGAATAATAACATAGAAACTGATGAATAACACAGAAATTGATGAAACTTTAACCAAAATAAAAAATAATATACTACACTCTATGGAACTAATTATCTCTAAAATTAAAAATCAAAATTAAACTGATAAATATTACAATCCCATAAATCAAAAAATTACAAAAGGTTAAAAACTTTATACAGATATACAGATATAAGAAAAAACATCTATTCCCTAACAGAGAACTCATTGTACTTAAAAAAATTCTGAACAATATAAAAGTAGATCTCAAACATGAGATTTCTAGATCGATGAACGAATACTGGGAAAACAGAATAAAGAAAATTAATCTGACACAGCTCACGTATTTTCTGAAATTAATAAAATTTATAGAAATAAAAGCCAATTCGAAATACTTACTCTAAAAATCTCAGACAAGAACAATAAGCTAATTCAAGAAGCAAATATAAACATTATTAGATAAATATTATTAGATATCCCTTAAACTTACCTATTAGATATCCCTTGTGACAACTCAGGTAACTTACACATCCAAAATATGAAACAGAAATATATTAGATGCTTACTTCACTCTTATTAACGATCAAAATCAATCTAGTAACAATAAACTAAAACTAAACTAAACTCAATAATTAAGAGAGAAGTCAATATCATTAAAAATGAGACTTTATTTGACCAAATTAATTATAATACAATCACTCAATTTCATGATTATAATACAGCTCTCCTTCAGAGTTACAAATATTCCTATCTTTACCGATAGGACAGCACTTGCAAAAAAATTTAAAAAATTAAATAATAAGAAATCTTTCGATTCGAAATTACTTTGTAATTTTCGATTCGAAATTACTTTGTCATGATTTAATTCCAAACATAGTCTTAAAACACTGGCTATTTATAATAATCTATTATCTTGCTATTTTATTTAACAACTCCTTAAACAATACGTATTTCCCGCAAAAATGGAAGGAAGCAAGAACTATAGCAATTCTCAAAAAAGATAAAGATCAATCCTTCCCATCTAGCTATAGATCCATCAGCTTATTGCCAAAATTTGGGAAAATTTTTGAAGTGATTATTAACGATACGATTAATGTCTGTTTACAAATAAGATCATTCCTGATACCCAATATGATTTTTGGGCGCGTCATTCCACAATACATGCAATAAATAGGATAGTATCAGACATACAGTGAGCATTAAATGATAATAAATGTATGGAGGCCTGTCTAGTCGATCTTGAAAAAACATTTGACATGATATGACTAGAAGGTCTAATTTTTAAAAATTAAAAATGAAAAAATTCCCTCGCGCAATGATAAAATTCATCTGAAACATGATTAGTGATAGAACTTTTTTTATTTATCATAATAGTGAGAAATCTTCAAAAATGCATAAAATTCATAATGGATTATAGCAAGATATTATTAATTCACCGATCCTTTTTAATATTTATACTTGTGACGTATTAATTGTTTGCCGCTCAATACCGCTTGTTCTCTGATAGCTTATGCAGACGATCTTATAGTCTACACTACAGATAGGAAACCACTGATAATTCAACGAACTTTACAATTCGCTGTAGAAAAGTTTGGATATTATCATGCATGGAAACTAAAAGTAAATACGAACAAATGTGAAACGATCCTTTTTAGACCTTCGATTAGAAATGCAAAGTATCCCATCCCACAACAATAAATTATTTGAACTAAAAGAAAATTCTGCTAGTAATAATGAAATTCAACAAAAAAATCAAGTTGAATATCTCGGAATTCTACTAGACAATAGACCGCTTTATCACACTCATGTAGAATCTCAACTTCACAAAGCCAAAAAGGGCTTTTATGAGTCACAGTCGATTTTTCTATTCGAGAGTCCTGAATAGTGAAGTTAAATTGATTTGTTACCAATTGCTAATTAGACCAATTTTAACATACGGATGCCAAATCTAGTTCAATGTCAATGCTTCTCTTATGGAACGAATCAAGATTTTCAAAAGAAAATGTTTGCGAGCGTATCTTGGCAGATATCATTCTCAGGAATCTAACTATAAAAAATATTTAAGTAATAAAACCATATATGAGTTAGCTAACATTCTTAAGATTGACAATTTTATAATCAAATTAATTCGAAATTACTTTGTTCAGAGATCAAAAATTTACGAAAATAACATGATATTCTCGTTAGCATTTCCTGATTTTTAGTACATAAAAAGAACACTAGAAATCAGATCATATTCCCCCCGAAGCATTCTTATATTTGGATAAAATTGCAAATGGTTTCATATAAGATAGTCACAATGTTCCGATAATTTATCATATTGCTAGACATAAAGGTAATAAGCGCTTCACTTTTCCGATTAATATTGGATTCCGAGCTTAGTTTTATCAAATCTGAGACATCTGTGCGAGATAGTTTACTATTCGAGTGTAATTGTCCTCTCAAGCTTTTTAAGCTTGACATAAAAACATTTCTCAGGGATGAGAGTGATGTTGAAAAGTGTTGCCGCCGCGGTCCGACCTGCATCCATCGAAACAACAGGGCCATCATCTCTCTGGAATACCGGTCGTGGGGATTTGAGAGTATACATGTATATATATATATATATATGTATATATGTATATATGTATATATATATATGTGTATATATATTAGGTGTACAAAAAAGTTCTGAGCTTTTTCTTGTAAAATTCAATCTTTATTCAAAAACAAACAAAAAAATATTAATCAGCGAAATATTCCCCGTTTGCATCAACGACCTTTTGCCATCTTTCGGGTAGCTTGCAAATTCTTTGACGTAGAAGCTCACCGGCTTCGAAGCGATAAAGTCAATGCATTTTCGTATCTCTTCAAATCTCACGAAATGTGTATCAGCCAAATGATGCTGCAGCGACCGGAATAGGTAGTAATCAGAAGGCGCCATGTCTGGGCTATACGCCGCATGCGGGAGAAGTTCCCAGCCTAACGAAAAGATATAATCCTGAGTCGCTTTCGCAACATGTAGTCGAGCATTGTCATGAAGCAAGATCACTTTACGACATCCTTGACCAGTAAATGATCTCTTTTCTTCTAATGCATCGCTCAAATTGGTCAATTGTTGTTGGTAGCGGTCTGCCGTGATTGTTTCATCCGGTTTGTAACAACTCGTAATACAACACATTTTTCCAATCCCACCAGATACAGAGCAAAACCTTCTTGGCGTGGATATTGGGCTTTGGCGTCGATGTTCAAAGTTGACCAGGGTCAATCCATGATTTTCTACGTTTAGGGTTATTATAAAGAATCCACTTTTCATCGCCTCTAATGATTTTGTGCAGAAAATCTTTTTTCCGGAATTTTGAAAGCAAAGTGAGTGCAGTGTCACGCCGACGATTTTTGTTGTCTTCGGATCATTCATGCGGAACCCATCTGCCTTCCTTCTGAACTTTTCCCATCGTATGTAAACGTACGGAAATGATTTGCTGCGTAACGCCAAGCTGTTCTGCAAGCTCTTTTTCAGTTTACGCAGAGTTTATATCCAGTAGTGCTTGAAATTCGTCTGTTTCAATTTTTTGAGGGCGTCCAGCACACGATTCATCTTCAAGACTGAAATCTCCTTGGCGAAATTTTTGATTACCATCTATGTAGTATGATTTACAGCGTTCTCTCCATATGCAGCACAAATCATTGCAATGGCTTCAGCAGCAATTTTCTTCAGATGAAACGCGAAGTGGATGGACAATATGCTCTTTTGTTATTGTCATCGTGAACACTACTGATTTTTGAGGTTATGTGCATCAAACGCCAAACTGTATGGCATTTTAGAAGGCCAAATGTCAACGCTTTAAAACCACAAAAGGGTGGCAAGATATATAAAATTTAAATTGTTATTCGGTTGTATGAAATCTAAAGCTCAGAACTTTTTTGTACACCTAATATATATGTATATATGTATATGTGTATATGTATATGTATATGTAGTGTATGTATATATGTATATGTGTATGTATGTATGTATATGTGTATCATTGAATTGTTGATGTGTTATTCTAAACACATTATTTGCGACAAATATCATCATATACCTCTAGTAGTCGAAAGGATAAAATATCTGCCCGGTAAGCAGGAGATCCAGATTTGATTCCTGGCTGAGGTGATATTTTTCACAAAATAATTTCGGATTTTTACGACTGGTTCGTGATTACGCCCCGTCGTGGCACACGCCTCTGCTTCTTATCTTCTTTTTATAAAATTAAGATCACCAAATATAATTATAAAGATAATAAATTGGATAGTATAATCAATGCGATGGCACTGCGATTCCGAAAGTAGATAGCTGTAATAAGAAAAATTACTGGTGGCTTAATATTAATCCTTTCATTTCATTTTTTTATCCCACCAAGCTCAAAAAGTCAACCTCGCTGTAATAGTTAATATCATTCAGGATAGATTATTTCACATTTTATCTCGTTATTTTTGTTATAATATGTTTTGTTTTATACATATTCTATCCTCCGTTTTATTTTACATAAGTAACCATAAACTAGGTGATGTTTTTTTTTGTCTTCTATAAGTCTTTTTCATTAGTAACCTATTTTTCCCATTATCTTTTGATGCGTCGTATCATAATAAATTTTTCTTACTATAATAATATTAAAACTTTAATTATGTTCACAGCCACGAGTGCTCTAGGAAGCCGTCTTAGCCTTTAACTAGATGATAAGTAATTTATAAATGTTATTCTTGTTTATGGAATACTTTTGATATTGTTCTATTAATACAATAAATAATCTTAAAAAAGAAAAAAACACTGTAGCTAAGCAGCCTGAGGTACGCGAGTTTGAGTCCCCGTAGTGTCACATTTTTTTTTAAGTAAATGTTATATTTTTTAATACAATTAATCTTTCTTTAATATATCTTTTTCTTGTAAGCTAAAATATTAATTGTTGCACAATTTTCGTTATAAATAATAATAAATAACAAGAGTAAAAAATTTTAATTATTTATTATAAAATTATGTGTGACATTGCCGTACAATTATTTTTTTATGAAAGATTGACATTGCCGTGTAATTTTGTGATGAAGATTAATGTAGAAACATTTAAAATGTTTATTATACATAGAAAACGGTTACGCGTCCGATCGATTCGGTTCGCAGGATAACGTCAGTCGAGTTGTCAGGATTTCGGACAAAAATAAAATATAAAAGTGTTGAATTTTAATATGTACACTTATATATATTTATCAATTCGAAACTATTTACAACTGCTGACTGGTGATTACAAATTTCGTTTTACTATTTACAATATATACAATATCTACAGATAGTTAACAAGAGTTTAGACTTTAAATCCTGGAATTGTATTCGTCGTTCTACGAAAGAGTTCGCGTATTCCAGGAATCGTTACAATAGCCTCGACTCTACCGAATTTCAAGAAGCTGAGACAAGCCAAGATGACACCTGCTACAACGAGACTTTATCTTGCAATCCTGAAGGAAATGTTCGCTAAGAACGTGCCAAGAACTTGATGGCAAAACCATCATGCAAACCAACGAGAAGCTCAAAGCAACTCATGCCTACTTCATATGGAACTTGTTTCTGGAGTGTGAGGACTGCTACAACGAGGTTGCCGATTACATAGCCGAAAAACCATGTTGGCTCGTTAAGAACCGCACGCATTCCATTCAACGGCGTCGCCCGAGTAAATCTGTCTGATTCTATTCGATCGTCATCACATCTGCCGAGGATCAATTTTTCTTCGATGGGAAAGTTTTCGCGATAGATTTAAATCGATGATATATAACGATCCGAGTTTGTCAAACGTTGAGCGCATGCATTATTTATGTTCGTGTAAAAGGGGATGCAAGTAATGGTCTTAATCATCTCGCGATTATTAACGCAAGTTTTGATGTGGAATATTCTCGTTTCTCATTATGATAATAAACGCCGTCTTATTATGTTTCACTTGCAAACACTTTTGAATTTACCGTCGCTTGCTTCAGAATCATCAACGAACTTCTCGATCAAATCAATACAGTGATTCAAGCTCTCAAGAATCTCGATCGTCGAATGTTAGGATGATTTCCTTATTTTTCTCATCGCGCAAAAACTCAACAAGTCTTCTCGTAAGATTTGGGAACTCAAGTTAGGCGATACCGCGGAATATTCAAGCTATAATGAGCTTGATCAATTCCACGATTTTCACATTCGTGCGATATCACTGGTTAATTCAAAGGATAAACCATCTGATCCTTTGAAAAGAAAAACTTTTGCCTCACATTCCGCGTCCACGCCATCGCTCTCGTGCCCGCTCTGTAAGTCGAATCATCTATCGTATCAATGTTTTACGTTTTTGAAGCAGATTCCATCCAACGTTTCGATTTCATTAAGCGAACCAAGCGCTGTCTGAATTGTCTCAGTTTGTCGAAGCATTTTGTGAAGGATTGTTCGAGTTTTCGCGCGTGTCAAGAATGCAGCAAACGACATCACACATTGTTACATTGTTTTGAGGCTACCGTTAGATCTGCCGAATCAAAGCAAGCATCCGTGTCTGCAGCAACATCTAATATGGGAAATCATAGCGAAGCTATGCATCTAAGCGATCGCATCATATTTAGTGTTGAAGACTGTCGTGTCAAACTCCAAACAAAATCTTGCTCGCAACCGCTCGCATTCGCGTGCATTCTCATTCCGTTTTGTTACCGTGCGCGCACTTCTCGATCAGGGTTCTGTTTCAACTCTGATTACCGAATCTCTTATTCAGTGTTTGCGAAATCTAAGCGTTCCATTTTGGTATTGGCGAGACGCAATCAATTGTATGTTATGCAGCGCAAATTACAATTACCTCCGCGTCGCGCGATGGTCTCGCCTATTCAACGACCGCGCTTATTCTCCGCTCGTTAACCAAGTATATTCCCAAGTATATTTCTGGATTAATAATTAAGTACCGCGCCTACATGGAAGCACATTGCCGGATTCAAATTAGCGGATAGTGATCCTATGAGTTCGGATCCGATTGACGTCATCATTGGTGCCAATTTATTCGATCAGCTCGTTCTCGATGGTGTTCGTCGAGGTTCACCAAGTGAATCTCCCAAAATACCATTCTCGGATGGATTATTTCCAATCGCATCATCCTCTACAAGTGAGTCGACTTCCGTGCCGGCACATCTTGGAATCATTGTAGAGACTCTTGATTTTGATCTTCGTCGTTTTTTGGAAGAGGAGATTTCTCAAACGATTCATCACAGTTCTAAAGAGCGTCAATGTGAGAAATATTTCCGCACAACTCATTCTCACACATTTCAGGGACATTACATTACAGTAGATTATCGTTTAAAAACGGTCCACCAATTTCGTAGTTTTGTATTTTCCATTCTCAGAATTGGATTGTGTCGAATTGCGTAGTGAGGTTTGGTAACTTCCCCCCTCACAACCAACGGAGCTGGAAATTGCCAGAGGAGTGCGGAAACTTTTTTCTGCAATTCCAGAATTAAATTTTGAGGTAGTTTGGTTATTTCCATTCTCAGAATTTTTTGGATTATTTAAATTTTTGGACGAAGTTTGGTAACTTCCCTCTCCAAGGATTTTGGAATAGATTGATATCTCAGCGGAGGTTTGGTAACTTCCTTCTCGTTGAATATCTAAATTAAAATTTTTATATTTATTTCCTTTTATTTTATTTTTATTTTTGTTCTTGATTCCTGGATTTTTGCTTATTTCAGCTTCCTTAATAGTAAGGCTTTCAAGCCTTTTATGATTCATATGTATAATTTCGTCTTCCATTATTTTTATTTTTTCGTTTTCATTTTCAGTAAATAATTCATCATTTTTATTATTTATAATTTAGTCCTCTTCTTTATTTACTCTATAGTATTTATTATTATCTTGCAATTCTCCTTTAAGACTAACATTATCGGTCTCAAATTCTTCCGGATATAAATTTGCTTGTGGGACTTGGTTAGGGAGCTCATGAGAGAGTGGACGTGGAAAACGTGAGTGTGTGATTTAGATTAGAGATTCGAGTAGAATAAGTTGGCGGAGGAAGGTAGGGAAGTGAATGCGAGAAGAGGGGGATTGGAGGAGGTAGGGAGATTGGAGGGAGAGTGGAGGAGGAAAGTTTAGAAGAGATACAAAGAGATTTAGGAGAGCGTAGAGCGTTAAGGTTATGGCACCGGGAAAGGTGAGCGTGGCCGGTAAGGTAGGAAGCAAAGAATTGAGGCAGAGAAAGTTACTGACGGAGGACAGTGCGAGTGGAAAAAAAGTAACCTTTAAGATGACAGGGGCAGGAGAGGAGAAATCGGGGGAATGGAAAAACGAATGGTTGGAATTTAGGGGAGAATGGCTAAAAGAGGTGAAAGAGTTAAGGGAGGAGGTGAAGAAATTGCGAGAGATGGTGGAAAGAGATAAGAATAGGGAAAGCGAATGGGAGGAAAGATTTAGAGATATGGGGGAAAGATTAGGCAATGTAGAGAGGCAGATTGCAGGGATAAGAGAGACGATGAGTGGGGGGGAAGGGGATGGGGAAAATTCTCGAAGCGGAGGAAGTGGGAGAACGCGAGGAAGTGGATAGTAGGCTTAGTGAAAGAGAGGTTAACAAAGTGAGAAAATGGGTAACAGAGAAAGAGAGAGAGGAAAGGCGCAATAATATTGTGATTAAAGGTTTAGGGGGTAAGATAAGAGAAGTGGAAGAGAATAAAATAGTATGGGTAGAGAATTTCATAGAGAAAGAATTAGGAATAGAATGTAAGATAAAAATGTGTAGGATTAATAAGGCAGTTGTAATAGCAAAGGTAGAGGGGGAGGAGAAGAAATGGGAAATTATGACAAATAAAAGCAAGCTAAGAGGGGGAAGGATATATATAGAAAATGATTTATCATGGGAAGAGAGGAAGATACAGGAAAGGATACAGAGATATAAAAGGGAACAAAGAGAAAAGGGGTTAGAGATAAAGATAGGGACAGGGAGGATTAAAATAGGAAATGTCTGGAGAAGCTGGGGCGAGATAGAAGAGGAAATAGAGAGAGATAGGAGCGGGGAGAGAGAGGAAGGGGGGGAAAGTAGGAGAAGTGGAACGAGTACAAATTTCGACTAAGCCAAGGAAGGGAGGAGGAAGATGAAGCAGAAGGGGGAAAAGTAAGAAATAAGAGGTTAATGTTTTGGAATATAGCAGGAATATGGAGACAGGATATAGAATTTTGGAAATTTGTAGGAGGGATGGAGTATGTGTGTTTAATTGAGACGTGGGTAGAAGAAAAGGGGTGGGAGAAAATTAAGAGCAGATTACCGACTACGCACAGGTGGGGATGTAGTTTTGCAAGGAGGGTAAAAAAGAAAGGCAGGGCAATGGGGGGATTTATTGTGGGAGTAAGAAAAGATTGGAAAGGGGATAATGTAGAACTAAAATGGAAGGAGGAAGATGGGGTTGTTGTATCGAAAATCAAGGGGAGGGAAGGGGAAAGAGATTATGTATTAGTAGCAGTCTATGCCACGAGAAATTGGGAGGCGATAAGGGAAGTAATAGAAAGGGTGGTAGAAGAGAATAAAGAGGAGTATATAGTAATAGGGGGGGATTTTAATGCAAGAATTGGTTTAGAGGGAGGAAATGACGAGGAGGGATGGAGTGTCGTAAGAAAAAGTAAGGATAAGGTAGTTAACAGTAGAGGCAGAGATTTAGTAGATTTAGTTGGGGAAATAGGCGGCAATATCATGAATGGGACAAAGATAGGAGACGGGGAAGGCGAATACACTTACATAGGAGAGAGGGGCAGCTCCACGATCGATTATGTAATAGCGAATGATTACTGTATGGACGTTGTAAGTAGCTTTAAGGTAATAGGGCGGACGGACTCAGACCACATGCCCCTGGTACTGGAATTAAAGGAAGAGGAAGGAAGAGAGAAGAACGCAGGAGGGGAAGAGAGGAGTGAAGAAGAGGAATGGAGATATAGATGGAAGGAGGAGGACATCAAATTATATAAGGAAAGGACAGAAGGGGAAGAAGACGAAGAGGTGATAAGCGAAGTTTCAGTAGAAGAAAAATGGGGGGCGGTAAAGGAGTTGGTGAAGGACGCAATGATAAGAGTAAGAATAAAAAGAAGAAAGAAGAAACTAGGTTACAAGGAATGGTGGGACAGGAGTTGCACGAGGAAGAAGAGGATAGTACATAGATTATACAAAGGATAGAGGATAGGAAAGTCGAGTAGGGAAAGATTCTTGGAAGAAAGGAGAAGTTTCAAAGAGCATGTGGAGGAGAAGAAGAGGAAGTGGAAGGAGAAAGAAGAAAAGGAACTAAGAAATTTAAAAAATGAGACTGAGGTGTGGAAGGTAATTAACAAGAAAAGAGGGAAAAGTAACTGGGTGGAAAATTCTATAAGTAAAGAAAGTTGGAATGAGTACTTTAGAAAATTGCTTGGAGGAGAGGAAGTAGAGGAAAAAAGGGAAAGCGAAAAGGGGAAGATAGAGGAGGAGGAACAAGTAGAAAGGGAACTGAAGACAGAGGAGATAGCGGAGGCAGTAAAGAAGCTGAAGAAAGGAAAGGCAGCAGGGATAGACGGTATTCCTATGGAAGCGTGGAAGTACGGAGAGGGGAAGGTGAAGAGGAGGTTAGCAGACCTGCTGACGTGTATATGGAAAGGAGGCGGAATACCAGAGGATTGGAGAAAAAGCGTCATAGCAACGATTTATAAGAAAGGAGACACGGAGAAAATGGAGAACTGTAGAGGGATATCGTTGCTTTGCACAGCGTACAAGATCTACGCGGAGATGTTGAGGAAAAGGTTGGAGGATGAGGTCGAGCATGGGACCCTAGTGCCCGAGAGCCAAGGTGGCTTTAGGAAGGGTAGGGGGACCATGGATAATATTTTTATGCTAAGTCATCTGATGCAGAGAGAGAGGAAAGCAGAAGAAAAAAGAAAGAAAGTGTATGCCTTTTTTGCAGATTTGAGCTCGGCCTTTGACAATGTGAATAGAAAGGAGCTATGGGAGATACTGGAGAGGAAAAATATCAATGAGACACTAATACAGAGGATGAAGGAAATTTATGAAGATACGAGAGCAGCAATTAGGACGAAGGATGGTCTATCGGAAGAATTCAAGACGAAGGGAGTGAGACAGAGGTGTGTACTGAGTCCGACGCTGTTTAATTTGTACATTGCGGATCTAGATAAGCGTTTAGAAAAGAGGGGAACAGGCGGAATAAAACTAGGGAAAAGCAGAGTGTGGTCGTTGGCATACGCAGATGATTTGGTGTTGTTAGCAAAAAATAGGGAGGCTATCGTGGATATGATGGGGACTTTAGGAGGATTTTTAAGAGAAAGGAAACTAAAATTAAATACTGGTAAGTCGAAGATGTTGGTTTTCAATAAAGAGGGGAGGGAAAAGAAAATGAAATGGGAATGGGGGAAAAGCGAGATCGAGGAAGTGCAGACTTTCAAGTATCTTGGCTTTAACTTTAATAGGCAAGGGACTTACGACTTTCATATAAAGGAACTAAAGAGAAAAGGAAGGATAGCGGCAAACATGGTATGGGGATTAGGAGAAAGAATTTGTAGGGATGATTTTATAAGGAGATGGATGATGTTCAGGTATTTAGTGGAAAGTGTGATGTCCTATGGGGTAGAATTATGGGGTTGGGGGGAAAGGAAAGAATTAGAGAAAATAATGATGGACTACATTAGATGGATGTTTAAAATAGACTTTTGTACACCAAGATACTTGATCACGAGGGAATTAGGGATGAATAAGCTTAAAATAGAATGGGGTATTAGAGCGAGGAAATATGAGGAAAAGATTGAAGGAATGAAGGAGGAGAGATGGGTAAAAGTCTGTTGGTTGGAAAAAAGGAGAGAGGGATGGAAGGACTTATATGGAAAGGAGAGGGAGAAATATTACAATAGAAACGGTTGGGGGGTAGTAGCGATAGATGGGATGCCAGGTGTAGAAAGGGATTTAATTGAGGAAATAAGGGAAAGAGAAAGGGACGTACAACGTCAGGAGGAGGAACATAGGATTAGGGAAGCAAAATATAATAAAAGGTATAGAAGGTTTATGATCGAGAATAAAGCACCTAGCTATTTAGAGGTAAATGAAGTGAGAGGAAAGGAAAAGGGGGAAGGAATAAGAGCATTAATGAGATTAAGGTGTGGAAATATGGAAATAGATAATAAGTACTGGTTAAAAGAGGAAGAGAGAAAATGTAGTTTCTGTGAGAGGGGGCAGGATAACCTAATACACTTTATAGGAGAATGCGAAATAACAAAAGACTGGTTTGAGGAACTGGGAGACTGCGTAGAGGAAAGAATAAGTAGGTTGGAGAATGATAGCTTGGATGAGAGGAAAGAGAAAGTGTTAGTAAAATTTTGGAAGGAGAAAGAGAGATATAAGAGTAGGAAGGCTGAAGAGGAGAGAGAGATGCAAGGGTAGGGGTATATGAAGGTGTGTTTTCTATATATTTTATGTATGTTATGTATTATATGTATTTTATGTATACGTGAGGTTATGTTATATATGGTATAGTATTTTATGTATCTCGTGTACTTAATGTAGTAGGATGATTGGAAGGGACACAATGCAATGCCTAGGCATTAATTAAGTATAAGTATAAGTCGTGGCGAGAATTAGGAAGTCGAGTATTTACATTTGAATATGGATGGATGCGCGGATAGGAGTGGAGGGATGAGTGTCTTAAGGCCTTATTTGTAAACCAAGTCCCGCTTCTTGGCGAAAGCCGAAGGTACAATAAATATATATATATATATATATATAAATTTGCTTGTGATTCAGTTAATTCTTCCTGATTATCCAGCGTCATATCGATTTCACGAGTCTCAAACATTTCATTCAAGGATTTAAGATTTACGATCGGCACTCGAATTTCCACTTCTTCGTCCAGTGTACTTATGATTTTAGGTGCTTTTCCTGATACGTTTTTCAACAACTGTGTTTCCTAGATAAATTTCGTGGGCTAGCTTTAATTTCGGTATATATTCTACTTTAATGTCGGGGTTGCCCACTCTTACATAAAATAAAGATTCTGATCTTGGTGCAATAATAATTTCCAGTGAAAGAAATGGCACGTTGAAATACTTCTGATATCCTTGCGCGTAGTCAATTTCTAACGACGTTTAAAGAAATCATTATCTAATATACCGGAATGCGATGTGAAATTGGAAAATCTTCCGATACTATATGGAAATTTATTGGTTTATCAAAAAGAGTTAGGTATACTAGGCCGATTCTAACTCAGAAGCTCCGAGGGGAATGCGGGAGTATGGGGAGGAACGGAGGGCACGGGGAAGAGGGGAGGGGAGTAGTATGTGGGCTGCTATGGGGCGTCAAAACAAACTTTCCCACTGCGCCAGGGGCGTGGTCTCCAGCTGTCAAGATTGGACCTCCATGTGAAAATGGAGCGTTCTGATTGGCTGAGAGGCGTGGCCGGAGATAATTAGATAATTAGTGAGGCGTTCTGATTGGATTCTCCCATAGTTGCCCAGGCGTGTGGTTGGATGTTCCCAAAGCTGCCGAGGGTGTGATTGGATGTCGAAATGCTAGACGAAAAGGAGGAGGGGATGAAAGTGTCTGAGGCTATTCAGAGTCCGACAAGTCCGACAAGTAGCAAAGATGGCAGACACTTGAGGAGAATTTCCGGGACCTGATCGGGGATGCGATAAAATGGCGACAAGAAGGATGACGAGGTATTGAAGAGGGATATAACTGACCAGCGGAGAATGGAATGCGATTTTTATAGTACGATAGATAGGATGGGACGAAGAAAGGAAACTGATTCTTTGTATATGAGGAAAGTAAATCGTTTTTCTTAAGAGGATTCTCGAGGCCTAATAGCTAGTGAAACCATTAAAAATTTGTTCTGGGGCTGATTGGAATCTGATAAAATGGCGATTGCGATAGATGATAGTCTGAAGGAATATACTGACGAGAATTGAATGTGAATTTTATGGTATGATACATAGGTTGGATAGAAGGAAGGAAACTAATTCTTTGCATATATACAAATTACGTTTTTCTTAAGACGAAAGGTTTTTCCAGATCTAATAGCTAACGAAATTATTAAAATTTGTCCCGGGACCGCTCGTGGGTCCGACAAAATGGCGCCAACGATAAGAAGGATGATGAATATCTGAAGGGATATGCTTGTCCCCACGCTAATGGAAAAAGATTTTTGCGGTACGATACGCAGAACGTTCCGAAGGTAGACATTTGTTACTTTGTATATATGGGAGGTAAATCAAGTTTTTCTTAAGACGAAAGGTTTCTTGACGTCTAATAGCTAGCGAAATTTAAAAAATTGTTTCGAGGCCGCTCTGGATTCGATACAGTGATATTTGCGACAAGAAAAATTAAAGAAAAGAAGGGAGGGTGTGCGTCACGGCGGGGCCCGACTACGAACCAGTCGTGAAAACTCGTAATTATTTTGCGAAAAAATATCACCTCAGCCAGGAATCGAACCTGGATCTCCTGCTTACCGGGCAGGCATCTTATCCTTTCGACTACCGAGGCATGTAATGATATTTATCGCAAATAACATATTTAAAATAAAACGTCAACAATACAATGATACACACACACACATATATATATATATATATATATATATATATACGTATATTACAATATATATATATATATATATATATATATATATATACTAGATGTACAAAAAAGTTCTGAGCTTTTTTTTGTAAAATTCAATCTTTATTCAAAAAACAAAAAAATATTAATTAGCGAAATATTCCTCGTTTGCATCAACGACCTTTTCCCATCTTTCGGATAGCTTGCGAATTCCTTGACGATAGAAGCTCACCGGCTTCGAAGCGATAAAGTCATCAATGCCTTTTCGTATCTCTTCAAATCTCACGAAATGTGTATCAGCCAAATGATGCTGCAGCGACCGGAATAGGTAGTAATCGGAAGGCGTCATGTCTGGGCTATACGCCGCGTGCGGGAGAAGTTCCCAACCAAACGCAAAGATATGGTCCTGAGTCGCTTTCGCAACATGTGGTCGAGCATTGTCATGAAGCAAGATCACTTTACGATGTCCTTGGCCAGTAAATGATCTCTTTTCTTCTAATGCATCGCTCAAATTGGTCAATTGTTGTTGGTAGCGGTCTGTCGTGATTGTTTCACCCGGTTGTAACAATTCGTAATACAACACACTTTTCCAATTCCACCAGATACAAAGCAAAACTTTCTTGGCGTAGATGGACTTTGGCGTCGATGTTGAAGGTTAACCAGGGTCAACCCATGATTTTCTACATTTAGGGTTATCATAAAGAATCCTTTTCATCGCCTGTAATGATTTTGTGCAGAAAATCTTTTTTCCTGAACTTTGAAAGCAAAGTGAATACAGTGTCACGCCGACGATTTTTGTTGTCTTCGGACAATTCATGCGGAACCCATCTGCCTTCCTTCTGAACCTTTCCATCGCATGTAAACGTACGGAAATGATTTGCTGCGTAACACCAAACTATTCTGCAAGCTCCTTTTCAGTTTGCGCAGAGTTTATATCCAGCAGTGCTTGCAATTTGTCCGTTTCAATCTTTTGAGGGCGTCCAGCACGCGGTTCATCTTCAAGACTGAAATCTCCTTGGCAAAATTTTTGATACCATCTTTTACATGTAGAATGACTTACAGCGTTCTCTCCATATGCAGCACAAATCATTGCATTGGCTTCAGCAGCATTTTTCTTCAGATGAAACGCGAAGTGGATGGAAAATTGAATATGCTCTTTTGTTATTGCCATCGTGAACACTACTGATTTTTGAGATTATGTGCATCAAACGCCAAACCGTATGGCATTTTAGAAGGCCAAATGTCAATGCTTTAAAACCGCAAGAAGGCGAGAAGATATATAAAATTTAAATTGTTATTTCGGTTGTATGAAATCTAAAGCTCAGAACCTTTTTGTACATCTAATACATGTATTCTTTCGAATCCCCACGACCGGTACTCCAGAGAGATGATGGTCTTATTTTCTCGATGGGTGCAGGTCGGATTGCAACGGCGACACCCTCCAATGCCATTGGCAAATATACAAATAATCCTCCTGGAGCACGACAGGAGAGATTGCATCAAACATGGTTCGAGCCCTCGAATAAGAAGGGAGGGTGTGCGTCTGAAGGGAATATACTTGACCTGACGAAAATGGAATGCGATAGGAAAATAGGAACGAACAGGTTCGCACTAGATGTTTTTCTAATGAACTCGGAGTTATATGAAACTCTTATTCTATAACAAACGCAATGTCTGAAAATTTTTTCAGATATTTCGGAGGACGTAGCGCATTAATTTTAGGTTGGAGTGAAAAGAAAATAAGAGACAAAAACTGGAATTTAAGTTACAAAATCATTAAGTTTATTGTTATATCGTTGTACATATTATACCAATTTATAAATAAAAGCTATAAATTACGATTTGAGAAAATAATACGAAGAATTTCATTAAATCTGAGAGAAGTTAATTCCACAAATATTATATCGAAATACATATCCAGAAATGTTAAATCGTTTATTTGCATACGTATTTTGCGCGCGATTTCGTGATAATTTCCTTTTAAACTGAGTTTTATAATATCACCTGTTGTAGCCCGAATTACTCCTTATATTATTTTTGCCATATTATATCTTATCCTCACGATTCTCGAATCTCGGAATAGTCGATGCTATGGAAACGCCGGCCGGAAATGCAAGCATGCAAAAGCAAGTCCTCAAATTCCAAAGCGAAGCGCGAACGAGGAATTTGCGAGAGCGCGCCATTTTAACCATATATATGGTCCGATTTAAAATTATAAGACGACACTACTAGAATACTATATAAACGGTCGCTAAATCACCGAGAGCGGGCAGTCACAATACGTAACAAGACAGTTGTACTTCGTCACGGCCAATCGTTATCAGTAATAGCGACATTCACACGAAGCATTGTCAAGAAGCGTATCAATAAATCAGCTACTTAATGAAAGTGAATAATAATATTTGACCAGAAGAACCTTCCATTTACGATCCTGCTCGGAGTTCTAATTCCTAAGGCTAACCCGACTTTTCCTAATTACAATCTTGTAATTACCCAATCCGGGCTACAACGTTTTGGTGGCAGTGGTGGGATTGTCGACACTATCCCCATGATTCATACAATCTGAAAGAATAATCGCTAACCGAGCAGAAATCGAGGGTAAACCCTAGCAGACAAAACGGGCAGAAAGAGAAAAAAAAACTTTTCTGGCAACTTTCATAAGACCTGCAGTACTAGCCCCAAAGCTGCAGGCAGAAGAGAAACTTTCTCAAATTACAAGACCTGTGAAAAACAGGCAGACGGAAAAGGCTCCGTCAGAAAATAACAAGCCTACAATCGAAAGAGTACGAAAAAGATAGCTGAGAATTGTCATTCTGCGTCTTCGTTTTCTTTTGCTCTTAGTAAAAGGCTGCTCTTAGTCGGCAGATTGGAAAGATGTTAGATGACGGAATAATACACAGTACGAGTTAATGGAATGCGCCATTAGTAGTATCCAAAAAAGTGGATGCATCTGGGAAACAAAAACTACACATCGTAGTGAATTTTCGAAAATTAAACGATTTAACAATCGGAGATTCTTTTCCACTACCAAATATAACAGACATCCTAGATTAGCTGAGAAATGCAAAGTATTTTTCAATGTTAAACCTCGCATCCGGATACTATCAAATTCCAAATGAAGAAAGAACATAAAAATAAAATGGCTTTTTTTATACCGTATGAACACTATGAATTTAATAGAATGCCGTTCGGACTTAAAAACGCGCCCGCGACATTCTAACAGTTAATGAACTCGGTGTTAACCGGAATTCAAGGACTCAGATGTCTAGTTTATCTTGATAATAATATACGGTGCGACATTGAACGAACACAATAAACGACTGAAGTAATGCAACGATTGAGAGACCATCTCAAGTTGCAGCCGGATAAATGCTAGTTTCTCAGAAAAGAAGTTACTTATCTAGGACATATTATTACGGAAAATGGGATACAATCTGATCCCCGTAAATTGCAAGCGGTAGAGAAATTTCCGGCACCAAAAAAGGTGAAAGATATACAGTTATTTTTAGGACCGGATACTATCGAAAATTCATTCAAGACTTTTCGAAAATTGCCAAATCTCTAATAAAACTAACAAAAAAAGGAGGAAAAATTTAATTGGACTATTAAGCAACAATACGCTTTCCAGACACTAAAAGAAAAATTAATTACGGCGTCAATATTAAATTACCCAGATTTTACTAAAGAATTTTTAGTGACTACCAACGCATTCGATTACGCCATTGGAGCAATATTATCACAAGGGCGAATAGATCAAGATCGACCAATAGTCTATGCCAGCAGAGTATTAAATAAAGTAGAACGAAATTATAATACGACTGAGAAAGAGCTTCTAGCGATAGTATAAGAGGAGTTAAATACTTCCGACCGTATTTATACGGAACGAAATTTAAAATAATCACCAATCATCGACCATTAGTTTGGCTATTCAGCATTACAGACCCTAGATCTAGATTGATACGGTAGAAACTCAAGCTAGAAGAATATGAAATTATTCACAAGGCAGGCAAAGGAAATACAAACGCGGATGCACTAAATAGAAATCCAATCACTCTTGACTCACAGTTAAACACCGTCGCACACGAAGAGAGAAACGATGATGACGAAACAGAGGAAGAGATAAAACGAGAATATACTGCAGAAGAAAAGCAACAAATACTTTATGAATATCATGATGCGCCGACAGGGGGGCATCCAGGAATCGCACGAACTCTGAACCGAATTAAATTATTACATAATTGGCGCGTATAACGCGCGACGTGGAGGATTATATTAACAAATGCAACCTCTGTCAGAAAAATAAACTAAACCAAAAAACCAAACTACCAATTATCGACACGCCGAAAAAACCGTTCAAAAAATATGCGTTTGATATAGTGGAACAATTACCTATTACGAACGCCGGAAACAAATATATCTTAACTTTTCAAGATAATTTAACGAAATTTAGTAAAGCGATTCCAATAGAGAATCTAGAAGCAAATACGGTGGCAAAAGTCTTTGTCACCAAAATAGTTGCCGAACACGGGATTCTCGAAAGGATTTTAACTGATCAAGGCACGAATTTCATGAGTGAAATATTTAAAAATACATGCAAGTTGTTGAAGATCGAGAAGATTCAAACGACAGCCTATCATCCCGAAAGTAATGGAGCATTAGAGCGATCACACAGAACTTTGGCAGAATATCTTCGACATTACATAAATGAAAGCCAAACAGATTGGGACGAATGGCAACCCTACGCAATGTTTGCGTATAATACAACGCCACACATGGCGACGGGATTCACACCATTTGAATTAATTTACGGGCACTGAGCGGAACTACCGACAGCCCTAATCAAACTACCGAAGATAAGTTCGTATGACGATTACGTACAAGAATTACGAGAGAAGATCCGTGCAACGAAACAAGTAACGAGAGAATGTGTAAAGCAAGAAAAGATAAAATCGAAACAGTACTACGACCGAAACACGAGAATAAAAAATTTTCAAATAGGTGACCTACTGTACGATGAGACAGTTAGACGAGGACGCTCAAAGAAATTAGAAACGCAATGAATCGGACCGTACATAATTATCGAAAAACTGTCCGAAATAAATTACAAGATAAAAATGAGCCACCGTACGATAACCGTGCATGCAAATCGAATAAAAGCATTCGCGGAAAACTAAAACTAAATAAAAATACAAATAAAGAAAATTTACCAAAATAGGATTCCAAGGAAGCGCCCTAAGAATATTCAATAAAATAAAACTGGCGCACTAATAGAAATATATGACTATAAATGTGTATTACGATAAAACAGATATCTACACGATCTTCCGATTTCCAGTAATCACTTTCCCGACATTCAAATTAATGAAACCGATACCGTTCCCAATACGCGAACACGCGAATATCTTTTCATTTATACGGGTAAATCATGCCTTAATAGCAATAGATAAAGAAAACCAACATTATATATTATTAAAAGAGCGTGAACTAAACACGTGCATACAAAACGATCAAACTTACATATGCGAACAAAATTTTCCCATCTATCACATAGGTACGGACGCGTCATGCGAAGTGCAAATTTATATAAACGCACCCGAACAGCTCCAGAATTGTAAACAAGGACATATAATTTCTGATACCTTATGACTAATGCTAACCACAAGCGTGACTATATTTCGCACAAGTAAACCAAAAAATAGAAATTCAATGTGATAAGTCGGAAGTAAGAAAACTAGAGATAAATGGTAAAGTATAGGTAAAGTAAAATTAAACGGCGATTGTAAACTAACGACGCCGAAAATAACAATAGTCACGCGACGACAGATAGCGATCCGTTACGTACGAGCACATTTACCGGAATACAATCTAACGTTAATATCAAAAAACATCAAAGCAAAACAGCTCACAGAAAAAAATAAAACTGCGATCGATACTAAAAGACCCGTTAGAATTAACAAAATTAAGCACAAAAATAAACGAATTAAATAAGCAATTAGATGAGGAGCCGAACGTATTCCAAAACGTACATTTTACCTATCTCGTTAGTTTCAGCGGAATATTAATAATTATAATTATAATAGGAATAATAAGTGTAATCATAAGAAAAAAGAAAACAAAAAATGTAAATAAAAATAGCGAACTGCGCAGAAGAAACGAAAGTTCACGATTTTAAAATTTTATGTAAATGTATGTTGAAGAATTGTAATGCGAAAAACTCCGTTTTTTTTCCCGGCGAGGGAGGGATATTGTAACCCGAATTACTCCTTATATTATTTTTGCCATATTATATCTTATTCTCATGATCATATTCGAATCTCGGAATAGCCGATGCTACGGAAACGCCGGTCGGAAATGCAAGCATGCAAAAACAAGTCCACAAATTCCAAAGCGAAGCGCGAACGAGGAATTTGCGAAAGCGTGCCGTTTTGACCATATATATATGGTCTGATTTAGAATTATAAAATGACACTACTAAAATACTATAAAAACGGCCGCTAAATCACCGAGAGCGGACAGTCATAATACGTAACAAGATAGTTATATTTCGTCACGGTCAGTCGTTATCAGTAATAACAACATTCACACGAATCATTATCAAGAAGCCGTATGTCGTAATAAATCGGCTACTTAACGAAAATGAGTAATAATATTTAACCAAAAGAACCTTCCATCTACGATCCTGCTCGGAGTTCTAATTCCTAAGGCTCGGCGAACCCGACTTTCCCTAATTACAATCTTGTACAATCCGGGCTACGACACACTATATATGTAACTTTTCAGAAGGTTTAATTCTATTTCTTTTATGAGATATTGCGTGCATTTGTTAACATTATCGGTCACGCTTTGTAAAGGTTTTAAGTGCGCATCGATGCATTTCACAATATTTTCCAATCCGTGAAAAGTACTCTTCTGCATCACAATTGCGACAGCAAAGGTTTTATGTCTCTTCGTCGATGACTGCGAATCCATAGTCGTTCTTCGATATTGAATTTCGATATTTTTCATAGCGGTCTCTTCATTTTCTTTATACATCAGTAATATGGACCGCGACTCATAAGAGGAGATAAAATTCGCAACATTTTTGACAATGATAGGTTGCGGTCTCGATTTATTGTAGCGTTTAAATATTCACCGATAAGTCCCATGTAGTTTAGGAATTGTTGCCAAGAATCAACAAAATAAATTCTGCATAATTACCGGTTAATTTAACCATTGACACGAAAACTCCTTCGTTTATCGTTTGCAATCCAAGGTGTATCCTTTTCGTGTGAGAGATGTTGAGTCCATATGTTGTCGAGAGCATCATATGGAACTTATTGTTTCATTCCTTACAATTTCCCTTCGGAATATCGTAGATATTCCGTACTTGCGCCTCTCGGAATCGGGAACATTGCTCGGCTCCGGAATATCGCGCTTCTCGGTATCGGGAACAGCTTTTCGACTCGTCATTGTTCCTGTTTTCTTCTCAAATGTAATTAATAATCACATTGAAATGAGAGATAAAAGACTACTTCGGATTTATGAAGTTGAAATCTCGAAGGATGACACTCGAATGAACTGAGGGCTGACGAATTCGTCGAGCTCGTTGGCTTATCTACTAAGAAAAAAGAACTGCGCGTGCAGATGGGCAAATGAAAAATTATAAAATTTAAAAAATTTTAAAATTAAAAAATTTAAAAGGTTTTAAAATTTAAAAATTTTAAATTATAAAATTATAAAATCTTTTAAAGTTTAGATTTTCTAGACTTTTAAAACTTCTTCGCAAAATATTATTTAATAAACCTAGAAACTACAAAATAAAAAAGGAGGAGGTTAGAAGTGTTTCTTGTGGGGAGTTTGTTTTCTTTCAGCTATGTTTTAGCTGAGAGAATAGAAAAAGTGTAACTTGTATTAAGGAAAATTTTGACCTATCCAATGGTGCTGCATTTTTTTGCGTATCATCCCCTTTTTGGAGTGTGCGGGTAAAATTTTCAAAGTATAAATACTGCGCGGAATTATAGAAAAGGTTTATTTTCGAGATTATACTGTTTCGTGAGTGACTTAGCCGGTTTTTACATTACTGCACCGATTCGTTCGCTGTCTGTAATATTCTAAAATAGTGAAAAAGTGAAAAAAATAATACTCTATGAAAAATTAAGAAAATTTTTTATCGTGTGCGCGAATATCAACCTGACGATAAACGCAAGTGCTTATATTTTATTATTAACAAATGAAGAAACAAATTATATCACGTTTGCAAAATTCGTACCGGAAAGCTCGAAAACCCTATTGAGCATTATGTTCAGATTAGGGCATTTCGAGGACAAAAGACTTTTAAATATTGTAAAAGAATATATAATTGGCGCGATGGTGTGGAGGAGAATGATACTGGCGGACATATCGCTTTTTTTACAATGGAGGAGATAAATATTTATATAGATATTTATTTTTAAGGTAATTGAAATTAGAATAATAGAATAAGTATAAAAAATTCTAATTTAAATTTTTTAAGCGAGAGATAATATCGCGGTTGTACATCCGTACCAACCACGGGGATTGAGAACGCCCCGCCGAAGACGAGACGGAAGGAATAAACGAGCGTGAATAAAATAATAGAAAATTGATATAATTAAAAATCTAGATTTCTAAATTTTCAGATTTTTAAATTAAAATATCGAATTTTTAGAACGAGTGCGAATGCGGATAGACGCGCAGCCTGAGAAGGAGGGTATCCCAATGGTCTATCTAGTTTCAGGTAAGAAAGTAGCAAATATTGCTTTTAAAATTAGCTCACTGTATATACACAGAATATCGAATTCAATTAATAACAGCTTAATTTTATTTCAGATGCGGAAGAAAATATCGATGATGAGGGGACGGCTGTGAGCGAAGCCAACACCGAAATTTACACACCGCGTGAATAATTATTTAAAATAATAAAAGTTATAAAACTAAGTATTAGCTAATTTTTGAAAAAAAGATAATAATAATAACAACGATATTTCTTTTTTAATACAAGCAAACGACTTGGATGAATCCGAATATAAGGAAGAAGAAAATGAAGAGGAAAATGAAGAAGAACAAGAAGAAGATATAGATGAAGAAGGAGAAGAAGAAGTTGACGAAGAAAGACAAAAAGATGGAGAAGGAGAAGAAGAAGATGACGATGACGATGACGAAGAAGAAGCCGATGACGAAGCTGAAGAAAATGAAAACAGGAGAAGAGCCTTCGAGCAAATGTGCGATGAGCTTTCAGAAGAAAAGATCGAGGTTTTCCAATGCGAAACATGGACTATTCTCCGGAAAATTACGAAGGTAAATTTAATATTATTTATTTTAAATTTTAAAATAATTTATTCTTTCCGATAAATTTATAATTAAATATGAAATAATAGAAGGGCAAATGAGAATTAGCGCTGTTTACAGTGCGCAATTTACATTCTTTATTACAAATTGAAAAATATGACATACGTTTCGACTCTAGTTTGAGTCATCCTTAGTGTATACAAAAATGAAAATTAAATAAAAATATAAAAATAAGGATAGGATGCCGTGTTCATCCGACGTGCTCACTAACGTTGATTTCGTTGACCCACTGAATTATGATTATCATTCTTAAAGAGATAGAGTAGTCTTTAAGGGTTGTCGATTATTGGATGGACACGGCTCACACATATCGAATAGAGCATGCGCAGGAATGCACGGTTCGTACCGAGCAGCACACCAATAACGCGTCCGCATGCCTCGAGCTCAAGGCAGTGACTGAACGCGGTGATTCAACGAGTCAACAGCTTGTCATCAAAACAAAGCTGAGGTTACAGCCTGCTCAAGACCGAAATGTATGCGTGATATAAGAATTCAGTATCTGATTGTGAATTCAAGCTATTATTCTGTCTTTTAATAAAAAGCATCTCTGAGATTAGTCATTTTTGCAACTTACGTTCACAGTCTAATACTTTCACACTGTTCCAGTCAAATTCATGATCGCAATCTAATCTATGTTCGGTAACTGAATGTGTGTTCGTGTTCCTACGTATATGACTCTGGTGTTCATGCAGTCTCGTTTTTAATTGTCTCATTGTTTGTCCGACATAGCACGCATCGCAATTGCCGCAGCAGATCTTGTACACTACATTCCTTTTGGAATGTGCTGGTAAAGCGTCTTTATGAACCTTGATTATGCCTCTCTTGTTCATACTAAAGAACGCGGGTTTTGCATTAAAATCATCGACAATTTTTTTGAATTTAATCGCAATTTCCGGAACAAAGGTAAAGTAAACCATTTTGTTCCATGTGATTGCGCTGTTGCATTCGACATTCTTGATTTATTTTCTTGCCTGAATAACATTTTTAATCTCGAATGTTATCAAAGATAAAGCTGAAAGGGTAATCATTCAATAACAGAGTCTTAATCACTAAATTCAAGTTTTTTTGGTGGGATTTCGGGTGGGACAATAGGAACTCTATCGACGAGTTCAGCAATAGTGCCTCTTTTTTGGGTGAGAGGGTGCTGGGAATGAAAATTGAGGTACCTTCCCGAGAATGTGGGTTTATGAAACCAATCAATCTCAATATTCTTATTAATAACTTTTAAGGTCAAGTTGAGAAAATTCAACTCCTCCCCCCCCCCAGCAGTGAATTACAATCTAGGGTGGTACGAGTTGAACCTTCCAAGCATCTCATCAAGCGGGAAGGAATGGCCATTGCAATGTCATCAACATATCTTTAAAAAAAGGCAAATGCGCCCTGACATCTTCAAGCACGCTCTCTTCCAAATTTCTTAATACTAAATCGGCTATGATCGAAGACAATGGGGAACCCATGGGTGTTCCAAAGGTTTGCTTGTAGATTGCATTGTCAAACGTAAAAAAGGTAGAATTTAGGACAAATGAGACTGCGTTAATTTAAAATTTCATCCTTAGGGATGTCGCAATTCTTTGAGATATCTCCCCAGCACTTTGCAATATTGTCGATTGATAGGTCAATAGGAACATTGGTGAACAAAGAGACTGCATCGAAAGACACAAGTGTATGGTCGTCATTCAATTGCATGCCAGACAACTCATTGGCCAGTTTAAAATTATTTTCTATATTTTGGGATTTTGGGAGCTTACGGGCTCCCAAAATTATATAAACAGGTATGCCTCCTCTGAATTATTATCTCGTTGATTGATAGTCCTCTGTACAACTTGGCATCCTTCTTGAACAAACTTCTGTCAAGAAATATTCTGTCAAAAAATTGCACGTGAACAAAGCGCGTGGACATGACGTCAAAAGAGGGACCCGGGGCTTGCCGCCGCCGCGTCCGCCGCCGCTCCGCCGCCACCGCCGTCGAGTAAAAAATAAAAAAAGAAAAAATTAAAAAGACTCACCAGTTGAGGTTATAGAAGAATCCAAGAAAATGTCACTTAAAAAATACACACACAAAAAGAAATGTCACAATAATCCAAGAAAGTCACTTAAAAAAATACACACACAAAAGAAATATTTAACAATTCAAGAAAGTCGCTTAAAATACAAAAGAAAAAAATAATTTTATACCCCCCTCTGGATTACCCGCGGGAGGGAGATTTCATCTACATCCCGTGGATTAACCTGCGGGGGGGACTTCATCTGCATCCTCGAAATTATCTGCTGGAACTTCATCTTCTGGAATTTCAGCTTCTAGATAATTTTCTTCTTCTTCCTCCTCCTCTTCCTCATCCTTCGCCGAAATCATACAATTGATAAGTTCATACAATTCTAATGACCAAGGCAATTGCAAAATATCGGCGTAAGGGTCATTGGTAATAAATGTACTGTTCCTCCGCATGCATCGCGAAAATATCATCATTATAATCAGTGCGGATAATATTTATCCACATATGTATAAAATCAAAGCGCTCCTGGGTCGCAAAATTGTTAAAAAATTCTTCAAAATCACTATCATCGTCATCATCGCCATTATCCTCGTCGGGAAATATTATGGGCATTTCATATCTAACACATCGGGCAATTCGTCGCGCACAGGCGATTTTTCGTGCACCGGCGATTCTTCGCGCACAAAATTATTGCCGACTGATGCCATTGCGAAGACGTTTCAACGACTGCCAATATGCCGTCATAAGATTCATTACATTGAACGTTAAGAAAACAAAGATAAAACAGTATGCGTGTATTACACACTATAGATAAAATAAGAAAGAGACGGGAGAGAGATAGAAAGTATACGTATACAATAGAGAGAGAGAGAGAGAGAGAGAGAGAGAGAGAGAGAGAGAGAGAGAGAGAGAGAGAGAGATTGATTAGACTTTATTTAGCTTTCTCAGCTATTTTGCAAATACATGATACACACTTAAATTATACTTAATATACTTAAAAATATACTTAATATATGCTCTTTTAACATTCGCTTAAACATTTCTAGTTTTTCACATCTTTTCAGTGTGGCTGGCAACGCGTTGTACATTTTTACTCCTTCGTAGAACATACTTTTTTGTGCATTCCTTGTTCTACGAAATTATAATATTATAATATCTCCGGTTTGTCGCGTTTGTCTATCATTTTTACTCCCCACTAGCTCTAATCGATCTTTTAATTGTTCCGGTAGCATGTTATTCACAACCTTAAAGATAAACGTACACACATTATAATATAGCCTCTGTCTTATGGACATAAACTGCAGCGTTTGCAGCATATGTTCCACCTTGGTATATTTATTACACTGCAGTATGACTCTCATAGCTCGGTTTTGCGCTTTTTGCAATTTGCTTAACTGCGTTTCACCCATGTCAATCAATAACGTCGCACAATACTCAAAATGAGGAGCTATAATTGTCTTATATACCGTGCATCTGGTGTAAGCCGATACAGAACTACCTATTCTATTGAGAAAACTCGTTTTTTTCCCTATTTTCTTTAGCATATAATCACAGTGGTCGTTGAATCGAAGTCTATCGTCAATAATTATACCTAGATACTTCATCGTTTCCACACGCTCTATCTCAGTTCCATCCAAGCATTTCAACATAATATTACCTCTTAGCTCTTTTCTTATACTTCTAACTATCATGTATTTCGTTTTCCCTGCATTCATTTTTAATTTATTTATATTCATCCACTTTTCTACTATAACAAACATCGTATTCATTTTTCTTTCTAATTCTGCGCTACTTTCTCCCTCCACATATATTAAAGTATCATCCGCAAACATTTTTATCTTACATTCTTCTGGACAGACTTTGATTATATCGTTTATATAAAGTACAAATAACAAAGGTCCCAATACAGATCCCTGTGGAACTCTATATTCCGTTGCCATTAATTTTGACCATTTATTATTAAATCGCACCTGCTGTGTTCTATTCTTTAGATATGAGTTTAACCATTCAAGGACTTTTCCTCTGATTCCATATTGATATAATTTCCCTAATAATCTTTCCCTATCTATCGTTTCAAACGCTCGCTTCAGATCCATGAAAATTACCCCTACCATTCTCCTTTCACTAACTATCAGTTTCCATTCGTCAACAATAGTCTGAATCGCTGTTTCACATGAATAGTGTTTTCTAAAGCCCGATTGATGTTCAGTTATAATACTATTATTTTCCAAATACCTTTCAATTTGCTCTTTTACTACCAATTCTAACACTTTCTCAAATATAGGTAACACATTAATAGGCCTAAATTCACTCGCCTTCTTGGCTTTATCTACTTTTGGAATCGGTATTATTGTAGACGTTTTCCAACTTTCTGGACAGCAACCATCTCTCAGGGAGTTATTTATTATATCAACAAATTCCTCTTTTATTACGCAAAATGTTGCTTTTAATATATTACTAGTTATTCCCTCTTCCGTGCCTTTCTTATTTGGCAGTCCTTTAATAATTTTCTCTAAATGCTCTACCGTGATTCCCTCAAAATTTTCCATAGTTTCCATATTTTCTATAGCATAGATAATTCTTTTACCTGCGCCTGTAGACTGATCCTCTATTATAGAATTTATTATACTATTAATACTCTGTATATAATATAAGTTAAATTTATCCGCTATATTGCACCCTATTGTACTATAATCTATGTTATCTAATATTTCAAAATCTATATCTTTTATTTCTTTTGCACATACTGGCTCGCCTCTAATAATTTCTTTTAAAGTTTTCCACATAGTCGCAGGATTTTCCTTATTAAAATCTATCATATTTTCATAATATTCTTTCTTTTTCGTCCTGATTAGTTTTACTACTGCATTCCTATTAACTTTAAATTGCAACCAGCTCTGTTCTGTATTGGCGTACACTGCTTGCCTAAATGCCTCATCCCTTTTATCCGCAGCCTCTCTTATTACATCTGAGAACCATTTTTTCCCTTCCCATACTTTCGGAATTCTAATTTTCCTCTTCGGTGTCATTACATCTAACGCATTTACTATACTATTGACAAATTTTTCTGCTCTCTCACTCACACCCATACATACACACTGCCATCCCTGGCTTTCCTGTAATTTATTTTTTACTAACATAACAAATTCACCTTCATCAAACTCTTTGTAATTCCTAGCGCTAAATTCTCTATATTTACTTTCAATTTTATTCACACTCAACTCAACTTCCAGCCACGCGTGGTCCGTAATTTTGGGTTCATGAATTACTTGCACTTTTTTATTACTATTAGCGAAGATTAGATCTATAATTGTTTGACTATCTTTCGTGATTCTCGTCGGTTCGTTAACATACTGTTTCATACCCAAGCTTAACATTGCCGTTTGCAATTTCTTCGCATAAAACGAGTCCGTCATAAGATCTATATTAAAATCTCCTATTACCATGCATTCACTTTTTATTACTAACTCCTCTACTATATCCTCGAAAAATCTCATGAAATCCCCGTGCGATGCGCTTGGTGAGTGATAAATTATCATTATCACTCCTTTATATAATTTATCTTTCACTTCTACCGCGACACACCAACAATTCGATTCTAATTTTTGTACTAACATCGTCTCGTAAATAATATCATTTCTTACATATAGAACAGCGCCTCCTGTATTTCTATTCTCAGCATTACATCTAGTCATATTATAACCAGAAACGTTCACTTCACTGTCTTCAATATCCTCGGTCAATCTGGTCTCCGATAATGCTAAGAACGCAGGATTTATTTTCTTCATAATCTGATGTTGAATCTCATCCTTATGCGCTATCAAACTCTGCGCATTTGTATACAGTATAATTTCTTCTTTCTTCTGTAGTTGCTACTTCTCCTCCCAGCCTGCTCTCCTCTTCTCTTCCTGTAACGCCCTCTTAAAAGTCGGACATTCTCGGCTGATAGCTTCATGATCATCATTTATCTTCAAATTGTATGTTCGATTTTTGAACATACAGTTCACACATTTCTTCTCTGTCGCTGTACAGACACGCGAGCTATGATTCCTCGCGCATTTGCAGCATATTTCTTCTCTCTTACAATTTTCGGCAATATGAAAATATCCCCAGCACTTAAAACATCTTTTGACACTGATGTGATTAAATGCAGGACACTTCTTCCATCCTACATTTAGTTTTGTTTTCTGCAATATCATCTCGTGTGTCTCTTCATCTACTTCCATTATTATTGATCCTTCTTCATTTCCTCTTCTTTGATCGTTATTCTTTACTTTGACCATTCTCTTCACAATTCGCATATTTACTGTATCTATTTTATTCTGCTTCTTTATCGTATTTATAAGCTCATTATCATCTAAGTTCATCTCTTCTAAATTTATATTAATAATTTTTATTTTTGGTTTCGATTTAGACTCCGTCACTTTGTAATTCTCTCCCAGTTTAGCTTGAATTGTCTCTTTCAACTTTTTTACCTCCTCTCCAGTTTCACATCCCATGATTACTACTCCTTTGCTTCCTTTTTTTAATTTTGTTACTCCCATTGCCATATTCTTTATATCTACCTTCTCTTTTATCACTTTTTTCGTGTCTTCACTTTCCTGTTGCAATTTCGGTTTAACAATTATAAGACTCTCTTTCTTCTTTTCTTTAACCGCTTCACAGTAGCTTCTTTGCGTTCCTCCCTTCGATCCATACTCTCTATTCCCTGTATTATTTTCTTCAAGTTTTCCATCTCTTGTTTAACACTTCCTAATTCTTCTTGAACTACTTCTTTAATCATTATTTTAATTTCATTTTTACGCATCGCTTCATCTTTTATTTCTTTCACAGTTCTTATAATCCAGTCTATTTTTATATCAATGCTTGACCCTTTATTTCCACTGCTCGATGTTGTGAACACTCCTATAGATCCTGTAGATCCTGTAGATGATGTCCTATCTCTCCCTGCCGGTGCCGGAGCTTTCTCACTATCAGTTAAAAATTCCTCAAATGGGCCTTTACACGGCACGTACTCTTGATTTCTGTCGATAATTTTATGCTTATTTACACATCCTGGATGGTAAAAAAGCTTTGGGCAATTTTTACATTTAACGACTCTGCTCTTAATTGCCTTCCTACATGCCGAGCATCGATACTCTGCATATTCGTCGTCCATGCTGATAATTACCGGCCAAAACCGCTAGTATCAGCATAAGCGATCAGTCACCTGTGACCCACTTTCACACGTCAGCACTATTGTGTCCACGTATAATGTCTACTGTCTTGTGAGACTTCAATGTCTCAAATAATAAATTCACTGCTCACATCCACAGATCGCCGTATCCCGGCTGATGAGAGAGAGAGAGAGAGAGAGAGAGAGAGAGAGAGAGAGAGAGAGAGAGCATAACGAAGAGAAGATGATAAATATATGAATAGCGGCGCTTTTTTTCTAGGAGGAGTCACGAAAGATGGCTTTTCCTAGAAATCGACGTACATATCGACGTGTTAAGAAAGAAGCGTCAATAATCCGACTGCTATAAACAAATTGCAAAAATAATAAAAGTTATAAACAAATAGATAAACAAATTGCGACTCGATTGCAAACGTATGATGACGCTTTGATTTTTAGACAAAGGAATAAAGAAACTGCAGATGATATAATAGGTCATTGGGCGCGTGAGATCACAATAGATGGAATGAATCAAATGTGAGAGAAAGTCGTTGCATACAAAAAAAAACGTGAAGTGTCGCATGTCGCATTGATTGACACTTATAACGGTGCTTTATTCCTATCTGCTCATTTGTGGAAAGTATTGATAAGACAAGATCAGTTAGTGAGTATATTATAAGAATAATGAAGTGTGTATATACATAATGGCTCATAATTTTTTAAATCTTTTTTATATAGTGAGGATATCGTTAAAGAGAGACAACAAACTTTACAATGAGCTCTTCATTGAGAGAAATCGTGACACGCATTGTGAACACTGTGGCGCTGAATTAATAAATGACGAGATGTGCAGTTGTCGACCAATCGAAGAGTTAACGAGTTCTCCGTGGAACGTGATGGCCTATCCACCGGTGAACATGACGGATTATTTTTTAAGAAGACATTACACCTCGAATCCTCACAATTATGTGAAGAAACGCAATCCCCGATTCCCCCACTTCTCAATTCCTCCCAAAAAATTTCTGGAGACATGCATATACCACCATTACAGAGGAAGTGTGTACAATATATCATTGTCAATGGGCAAAGAACAATGGGCAATGGATATCACTGACTCTGTGGTAGAAATTTCTAAAGAAGCTGAACGAGCGTGTTATAGCGGCTATGTTCAGATAGAAAGAAGAGAGCGCGTCGGTATCAATTAATTAATCAATTAATTACTCAATCGCGCATCGGGAATGTAGATCAATGTGCCGCTCATGCACATGACAAAGAAATTGCATTACGTTTTAAAAAGTGATGCAATTTCTGATTGATTGATGATCAATTTCTGATTGATTTCTGGTTGATTAATTGATTAATTGATTATTAAATATTTAGTTGTATCAACAAATCATGTAAAAAGATGAATAAAAAAAAGTTTTCACTTTTTAAAACGTGATGCAATTTCTTTGTCATGTGCATGACATGAGTATCGTCTGCGTAACATATCATGTGACAGTTTTCAGGGCTATCATCTGCAAGTATTTTATCATAACCTACCCTCCAATCCATAAAAGAGGGTCTAAACCCCTGTGGCATACCTCTAGAAACTCGAAAGTCTCTCAATAGTCCATTCCTGTCCACATATACCGCTTGGTTACTTAAATATGCCCTAATTATTGCGCATAAATATCCCGGCACATCCTTCTTTTCAAGTATCAATATAATTTCATGCCACGGAATAGAATTAAAGGCATTTTTGATATCCAGGCTGACCATTATGGTGTAACATTTCTCTAGATTGGCATCATCCACTATGTCCATCACGCCCTTAATTGCATCAATCGTGGACCATCTACCTCTAAATCCAAATTGGAAACTCGATAAACGGCCATTAGTCTCTAAAAATTCATTAAGTCTATTTGCGATAATCTTTTCTAATAATTTCCCTATTGTGTTCAACAAGTATATTGATCGAAAAGAAGATAGGGAATTTTCTAGGGGTTTGTTAAGTTTCTTCAACAGGACTAATCTAGCCATTTTCCATTCCACTGGAAAATACGACTCCCGCAAGCAACTTGTAAACAATACCAAAGATTTCTTTGGCTACTTCCACCGCTGGTATCAGCATTTTATACGTAACCCCATCCGGACCTGGGAACTTTCCGTTGTTCTTAAGTCTATTCATTGCTATTTCCAATTCCGCTACGGATACTTCAGGAACGTCGTCCAATGGCGTCCGGGGACACAAACTCCATGGTGTCTCCTCACTCTCATTCCCTGGGAAAAGCTATGAAATCACCTCAGATATAAAGACTGATTCCAATGATTCACACAGGCGGTAAATGATCTTAACTTCTTGGTAACCATCTTATAAGGGCGGCCTCAGGAGTCTTCCTCAATAGAATCAATCAGCTCTTGCCAAACATTATCCTTGGTTCTGGCAATCGCTATTTTTAATTCACTCCGTGCACCCCTAAACTCTGTCAACAGTGATTGCCAAATCGAAGAATCCTTCCGTATCCGCGTCCTCGTGTACCTTCTTCTCAGCGTTTTACATTTCACGCGGACTTTTCCAATTTTGTCGTTCCACCAGTAAACGCTATTTTTATCCGGATGTCTGGTTATCTTAGGCATTGACACATCGCATGCATTCCTGATGATTCTCTTTATCCTAATAATCAGGTTGTCCAAATTCATTGTTTCCGTTCCCGAAAGCGACCAGAAGCCAGCGTGTAGAGCTGCAAGATATTTATCTCTGTCCATTATTTAAAGCTCCACATTGGGAAATGCTCTAAGGTTCTAGAAATATTTTTGCGTCTACAATTGTTATCAATAGTTTCAATCAGGATCGTTTTATGGTCCGATGCGTTGTAGTCTTCCAATATAATTGAAATTGTTTCCAATTTGTTATCATGCTCCAAAGGTTCTCGGTGCACCACGCAAGATCCACTGTAGAATCACCCTGTACTTTGCTGCACGTAATTATACCTGGATTATTTATTAAATTTAGATTGAGTCCACAAGTCCAATTAAATAATAATTTTCCTCGAGAATTGTTACAATTGTCCCATACATTAAAACGAGCATTAAAGTCACCGGCCAATAAAATGCGAGAATCGCCCACTGATACTATAACATCAAGAAGCGTGTCTAAGAAGCTTTCAAATTTCCTAGCCAGTTTGTTGCGAAAAATAAACGCTAATAATAATTAGGTTATCTGTTTTTATTACAACTACTCCCGGAGCTGTGACATATAATTGCCAATTGTAAGCGAATGTATCGTTGATATAAAAGGCTGCAGAAGGTGGATCATCACCTGAGACAAACCAGCGATCGTTAATATTACGGTAAGTAAAATAAGATTCAGAGATAATTGCAACATGAGCTTTCTGCTCATTCATAATATTTACAAATCTTGTGCAACCGAGCACTTATTGAGGTTGATTTGTATAATTCTTATTATTCGACGATGTAGTCTTCATATCCATGTCATTATTCTCTCCTCGAGAACTATTACCTTGGTCAAATCTATCTCTTATAGAGGAAATTATAGAGGAAAATGCGCTATTCACCGACCTATCCCTCAAGTTAACCAGCGGACCAGGCAGAACTGAAGGAAATTTCACTCCCTGCTCTATGACCAAACGGCAAACCTCCTTGCAGGCCGGACAACAAGAACGATTTCTATAATTGTTCAGCTTATGAGACGGATCTTCGCAGATAAAGCAAGAACCAGACCTATCGATATCATTAGGGTGTGGCCTCTTGCAAAGCATTTGTAGCACCTCACTGGCCTGGTGGAAGTAAGTCCACCTTGACTGACTTAACCCAACCCAGCTTTACACTACCAAGATAGGCAAGTCTAAGCACAGCTTCAAGAGAACATTGTATCCACACTATACCAAGGCCATTCCTAGTCATTCGAATTGGACTTATTCTTAGGCTATCAGGAGAGCAACCACCCACTAGTTGCGATATTTGCCGTCGAATTTCCGAAGATGACGCAGAGTCGGAAATTCGAATCCGGTGAGTCTCACATCCGCTGTTCTAATGGGCCTACTTATTTTAACCTTCGAATCATTAAAGACGTTCTTCATTCTTTCCATTATCAGGTCTGCCTTGGTGGAGGAATCGTTACCTCTTAATTCCAGCAGCACTCCACCCGAGAGCGCACGCTTTTCTTTGGTGTCCAAGACATCGAATTCCTCCAGCGGGATGGCTTCTCTAGCTTTACTCAAAATCGACGCATACATAGGATTACTATCCTCCACAACAATAGAAATCGCTGCCACATTTAGAGAAGCTGTTCTTGGTTTATTCCTCTCCGAGTTACGAGAGCGCGGAGTGCGCTGAAAATCTTTAAAATATTAGGTATACAAAAGAGTTCTGAGCTTTTTTTGTAAAATTCAATCTTTATTCAAAAACAAACAAAAAAATATTAATCAGCGAAATATTCCTCGTTTGCATCAACGACCTTTTGCCATTTTTCGGGTAGCTTGCGAATTCCTTGACGATAGAAGCTCACCGGCTTCGAAGCGATAAAGTCATCAATGCATTTTCGTATCTCTTCAAATCTCACGAAATGTGTATCAGCCAAATGATGCTGCAGCGACCGGAATAGGTAGTAATCGGAAGGCGCCATGTCTGGGCTATACGCCGCGTGCGGGAGAAGTTCCCAGCCTAACGCAAAGATATGGTCCTGAGTCGCTTTCGCAACATGTGATCGAGCATTGTCATGAAGCAAGATCACTTTACGACATCCTTGGCCAGTAAATGATCTCTTTTCTTCTAATGCATCGGTCAAATTGATCAATTGTTGTTGGTAGCGGTCTGCCGTGATTGTCTCACCCGGTTGTAACAACTCGTAATATAACACACCTTTCCAATCCCATCAGATACAGAGCAAAACCTTCTTGGCGTGGATATTGGGCTTTGGCGTCGATGTCGAAGGTTGACCAGGGAAAACCCATGATTTTCTACGTTTAGGGTTATCATAAAGAATCCACTTTTCATCGCCTGTAATGATTTTGTGCAGAAAATCTTTTTTCCGGAACTTTGAAAGCAAAGTGAATGCAGTGTCACGCCGACGATTTTTGTTGTCTTCGGACAATTCATGTGGAACCCATCTGCTTTCCTTCTGAACCTTTCCCATCGTATGTAAACGTACGGAAATGATTTGCTGCGTAACGCCAAGCTGTTCTGCAAACTCCTTTTCAGTTTACGCAGAGTTTATATCCAGCAATGCTTGCAATCCGTTTCAATCTTTTGAAGGTGTCCAGCACACGGTTCATCTTTAAGACTGAAATCTCCTTGGCGAAATTTTTGATACCATCTTTTACATGTAGTATGACTTACAGCGTTCTCTCCATATGCAGCATAAATCATTGCAGTGACTTCAGTAGCATTTTTCTTCAGATGAAACGCGAAGTGGATGGAAAATCGAATATGCTCTTTTGTTATTGCCATCGTGAACACTACTGATTTTTGAGGTTATGTGCATCAAACGCCAAACCGTATGCCATTTTAGAAGGCCAAATGTCAACGCTTTAAAACCGCAAAAGGGCGGGAAGATATACAAAATTTAAATTGTTATTTCGGTTGTATGAAATCTAAAGCTCAGAACTTTTTTGTACACCTAATAATACTTCAAAATATCTGATATCACTATAAAATTACCTCTTTTTAAAAAAAGGTAAAAAAAGAGTGTCAAGTATAGTGTCAAGTAAGTGTTTTTTACATAAAAATTTTTTTTATTTAAATAAAATTTTATCATTTATTTTATACTGTCACTTTATAATTCTTTGTGATAAAAACGTAAATTGAGTAAAGCAATTTTGTGATATAAAAATATTTTAAAGCTAAATAATTACTACCACTTGGGTTAAAAAAAGAAGTTTTTAATGGATAGAAAGATATACATATAATTTGGTTTTTATTATTTTTAAATTAAAGAAATTACTACTTGAGTTTTATTTTTTTAAAACAGTGGTTTATCAAATCTTTTATATGATTGAAATATAATTTGACTAAAATGGACTTGTAGCTTCATGTTTGTAAGACTATAACTTGGCGCCAATTATTGATATCAAATCTTTTATATAAATTTTACACAATCATTTGAGTTTGCAATATCCACTATACTTGACACCTTTTTTTTAAAAGAAGGTAATTTTATAGTGATATCAGACATTTTGAAGTATTCCGCTATACTTGACACCCTTTTTTTACCTTTTTTAAAAAAAAGGTAATTTTATAGTGATATCAGACATTTTGAAGTATTAGATTATATTACCGGCGGCAATCAATAAAATAGATAGCAATTTTTTTATTCAATTATTTATTTTTTTTTCTTATAATCTCTTATCTTATTATCCTAATAACTTTTACGATTTTCGAAGGTATCGAGAGACATGTGAGGATAACATGATGAGATAGGAGGTTGCAAGAAGTTGTACAATTTAAATTTGGCGCCATGCAGATAATAAAATATTATTATATTATCGGCGGCAATCGATAAAATAAATAGCAATTTTTTTTTCAATTTTTTTTCTTATAATCTCCTATCTTATTATGTTATCCTAATAACTTTTACGATTTTCAAAGGTATCGAGAGACACGTATCCCAACTCTCTTCCGCTGGATCGATAAGATTAATAGTAACATCTCGTGATAGACGTTACAGCCGTACAAAGGCGACGATGATGACGTTTCTTAAAGTAAAAATTTCCAAATCGGACTTTGCATAGCGATATCTCTGCTTGTAGGGCACGTAGCAGAAAAATAAAAATACTTTTATTATTTTATTGCAAGTCGGATTCAAGCTATCGATCAAGCCTACTTAGAACTTGATCGGTTTAGCCGTTATTGAGATTCGATAATTTCAGATGCTCGAACCTCGACGACTCGCGTAAAGTCACACGGCAGTGTTCTCGGTTGATCTTGACTTGACACCCGAGACACTACCGTGTCTCCTGATATCATTTGCAAAACGGATAGAATTTTTGCCTTAAAAGGAACAACTGCTTGGTACAAAAACAAAAAATTTGTCGATCCATCAGGTTTTATTATTTTTTTAATTAGCGATCCTGTTGCATCTATGCTCAATATATCTGTTTTCTCTATTTGGCAATTAAATTTTTGGTATAAAAATAATTGTTCAGGACTAAAATAAATAACAAAAAATTTATCCAAACTTATTTGGCGTATAATTCCTGAAAATTCAGATTTATATTTTAATGTTAAAATTGAAGCAACAGGATCGGACGCTTTGTCGAGACCTAATTTTTCATCATCATCTAATTGTTTTGCTTTGCAATTTTCATTGTATAAATGCGCTGGTTCTATATCGCCAAACGTCATTAATTGGTTCGCTTTTTCTCCGCCAGCTGTATGTAGATGTCCCACATAAATCTTTAACGACACAGCTTTCGTAATTGTCATTTCTTTTTGTGTATAATATTTGTCGTATCATACGTAGAAATATGGATCTTCATTGTTGGATCTTCATTATTTGGCTCGTGCATATTATATGCGTTAAAAAGTGTATTGCATTCCGGACATCTGCCTTTCATTTTTAAAAATATCTCACCTGGCTTACGATTAATCCTTGCAAATTTAAAGGCGTAAGAGCATGGTATTTTTAATTGCTTCCACAATTCATTATAGATAATAGTTGTCCATCCAGGTCGTAACATAGTACATTTATCGATATGATCTGTCTCGCATTCAGATATTTTATGCCACGTTTGCTTATCTAAATGTATAATGGTGCGCCACGGTTTAAAAGCACATGGTGAAGACATCGACCAATTTGACTGGTTGCTCTCATTAATTAAATTGATCGATTTGGATAAAGTATCTTCAATATTATATTTTTGCCGAAATCGTTGTAAAATCCCATTTCGATTTTATGATATATACAAGTATAAATATTTCATACTGAGTTCTCTATTTAGAAGACTCTCAGCATTTTTCCAAATTGAATCAGATAATCGAAGAATCTGACTTCGATCATCAAAGAAATTCAAATCTTTTAATGATTCGAAAATTTCATCAACATTTTTCTTTGGTTGACGAGGCATTTTTAATAGATCTGTGTATTTATATTACGCAAATTCGTTAAAATTGAAATTGGGATACGTGTATTATTAGAACGCCAAAAAGTTTGCTAGATCGACAAATAAATATCGGCAAATGAGCTATGAAGATTGAGCAAAGGGGCGCATGAATAGATGTTACGCTCTGACGGCGTACCGACACAAGAATCGCGAGTTTAGAGAGCGCGATTTCATTGTTTCGTATGAGACGTTTTGCTATACTCCCCACTCTATGCCGCTGCGTCGTTTCTCCGCTAGCAGATCGTGCTATACTCTGAATCGCGAGGGAAGGGATAGCGCCATTCCTCCGCTAGCAGATCGTGCTAGACTCTGAATCGTGAGGGAAGGGATATCTTTTGAGATACAAACGAAAACAATGGAGGTACAAACAATTCTCTTTCGAATGCCGTTGGTCGCTTTCCGATATCTTGCAAGAGTACTTAGTTCCGTGCTAAAGGGTTATGCTAAAACTGAAAGACACTGTACCTCCGAACCCTTTGAGGTACAAACGAAAACAATGGAGGTATAAACGGGTACAAACAATTTTCTTTTGAATGCCGATGGTCGCTTTTTGATATCTTGCAAGTGTACTTAGTTCCGTGCGAAAGGGTTACGCTAAAACTGAAAGACGCTGTATCTCCGAACCCTTTGAAGTACGAAAACAATGGAGGTACAAACGGGTACAAACGATTCTCTTTCGAATGCCGTTGATCATTTTCAAATATCTTAAAGTTGGTCGCTGGCGAATTCCCCCTCCACCCTCGTACCTTTTTAACCCGTTAGGTACAAACGAAATAAAAAGCGGTACATACAGGTACAATCCGATGGTACAAACAATTTTTTAATTTTTTAAAGTTGGTCGCTAGGTTCACATCGGTGTAAATCCATTAGTAGGAATACTAGACCGATTTTAACCCAGGAGCTCCGAGCGGGGCGCGGGTGTGCGAGGTAACTCGGGGACGCGGGATAAAGGAGAGGGAGTAACTGGTAGGCATGGGGAAGAGAGAATGTTTTGTCGATGGTCCTTTGGAATGTACTTTTGAGAGGGAAGGGGGGGAGGTTTTTTTTTGTCTAGGAAGAGCTGCTAGAAAAGATATTTTTTGTAGAAATTGATGTAAGAAAAGAAAGGAAAAAAAAAGCGCCGATACTCCAGCTGCAATAAATGTACGTGTCGCAACGTGTTAATAAACAAATGTACGTGTCGTAACGTGTTAATTTCGAACAATCTCGAAAAATATTCAATGAAAATAATGTATTAGTCGGTACACGACACTTCTCCTCTCTTAATTTTTTTTTGTTTTTTTAATAAATACTGAAATGTGTTCATTTGGCCAAGTCCAAGTTCTCACGTAGGAAGCAATAAATTTTGGCGGTGATGTGAAAAATGAGAAACTAAATAAAAAATGAACTATAGAAAATGAAATGAATTCAATAAGAAAGAGATATTACCCTTTTTTTTTTTGATGTTATATCAATAAATAATATTCTATCATAACTGGAATATTATTTTATTTTAAGATGGAAAATAGATTTGTTTTGATTGAAATCATATTTTTAAGCGTGAAAACATTTTTATTCACATTTTTTGTTACATCGTCTTTTTTTCATACATACTAAAAACTAAAGCTAACAGTTCGCAATTGACGAGTTGATGCCTATCGAAGATATCGCTATCGTGTATCACGTATGGTACTTCCTCGGGATTTGTTATAATAGACGCAATGTTGGAGAATCGCGTATACTTTTCATCGATCGTATCGACGAATCTGTCTAGTTGATTGAATGTTATCAATACATTCGGCGAGATTAAACATATGGCGTAGTGTCGATTCGACCATCATAATGCGTACGTTTGAAGACTCAAGACGTACGAGTGTAATATCGTTCATCATGCAAACTCGGGCCGTTAACGGTCCGATGCTTATAAAATTATCTTTATAATTTTTTCGTAGCAATTTATAGATATTCCATTGCTGCTCATGAAGTTCTTTCCATATTTCGAGAGACAGTATCAGTTCCTGCCCTCGATGATCTCCTAGGGCGATCTCCACGTAGCTCGGTGGACTAACATTGATTCCAATTTCTAGAAACTTGAAGCCCGTCAGGTTGTAACGTCTGCTCAGTAAGCGTACCGCGCGAGGCTCCACCGAAATACTGTGTAACAGAAATTAAATACATAATATAATTTATATAAAGTTGCATAATATTGCAAAAAGAAAAAAATAAAATATCGAACTTATGCGTTCCTTCTTCGTTTCACCATCGTACAGTGCGCTGCTTCCTTTGGCGGGGTACATTGCGTGCGGATCGTTCGTACAAACGAATGACGGAGAACTGATCGCATCCGCGTAAATTTTGACACGGCAGAGCGTTAATCTTCCTCTCTTTTGAAAGATGGAGTGGACAAAAAATCCAATGACCTCGCTGAACGACAATACTCTATTATAATAGTATTTCGTGAACAGGCGTGTTATAGTGGCCAAGAAAAAGACAAAGAATCGTACAATTACAGATAGCACATCGAGAACGAATTTACTGTTATAGTAATCATAAATAGAAAGAAAACAAAGGATTGCGTCATTATCAATTAATTGTAAAATTTTTATTTCAAGAAAAAATACCTAATCAGCTATAAAAAAAATATGTAAAGTGCCATTTAAAAAATACGTGAATAAAAAGTTTCACGCTTAAATCATAACGCAATTTCTTTGTCATCGATGAGTCAATTGAACATTGAAAAAATGTATAGGATCGTTGGAATATTACATAATCATCAACGTAATAGCGGGGAAAAGGAATAAAAGAAAATATATTTTATATATATGTTATATATGTTTATTTAAGGTTATCTGCCCACCAATTAAACAATTCAAATACATTTTGTAACACACAATTAGTATAATGATATCCATATCGTATAGAATTATCAGCATCTAGATTATTTAAAGAATCTATGTCTTCGTAATCCGCATTCAGAGTCTCGATGTATACGCGCTCTCGCTCATCGTTCAGAAGCAAGTTCCGTAACCATTTTCGTTTTTCATGTCCCTTGACATATATGACAACATCATCTTCTTTTGTATCATGCACAGCTTTCATAATCAAACTCTTAGCTTCGCTGTACGGAATCGTTTCGTCGTTCCATCGCAGTCTATGGTGATGACGTATCACCCAGCGTGCGCGAGACTTGTCGGCACTTGTCAGGAAATGCCACGGTATAGGGCTTGCGAAAATGTAATGAGAGAGAATGGTCCGTTCTTTGAGAGCAGCAAACTCTTTTACGACAAACTGTCCTTCAAAGAGGAAACCTTGCAGGTCTACGAACGTTGACACAGACATGACTGTTGTCGAGAAGAAGACAGCGGTTGATTTCGATGTATCGTAGATTTTATTATCTCTCTATCTCATATATCAGCTCTTAGGTGATCTTGCGTACAACATTGCGGTCAACGGGTTGTAGTGAATTACGCGATCGTGTATAATGAGACAGTACGCGGTGGTATTCATCGGTACGTTCTCTTTAGTCTCAAATTCCAATCTCACGTCCACGGTTGCACTCTTGATCGATTCGTTTTGTCGAGAACAATCGATGATTACGAATGGACCGTTACGTAGAAAAGACGTGAGGGTAAGACTTGGCTCAAGATATTCGTATCCGTAATAGCTCTTGCAGAAACGCGCGTATGTTTCGTACAACACAGACCATCTGTTTTTGTCGAAATTCAGATTCATATCGTCGTACGGATAACATTCTGAGTTCAGATAAAATTTCAGTTAATCATCATCAAGTTGCAGTCGTCGAATCGGCTCGTGTCTTCAGTCATAACATTCTTTCGGCCTGTTTGCAAAGCGAAGATGACATACCAAGACTTCTCAAGCTGAGTAGTGGTCTTGATGGCCCACGAATGCTTGGTTGTACGCTGTAACAACGGAAACTCGTACAGATCCCACGAGCGAAAAGCCATGCTCAAGTATCGTCCGCTCTCCAAAGTGCGCAGCATCGACAGTTTTGTTATCTCGTAATCATCAATAACACGAGCGGCATTCGTCTTGTATCTTGAATAAATCGATCACGGGATCCAACGTCGAATTTCCCATAAGGCAATTGTTGTCATTACGTGATCATATTAAGATCAACTCGTGATGAGCGTTGATTACCACGCGTCTATAATCCTCGCAGAATCCCAATAGTGCGTAGAAAGGTACGCAAAAGTTAAAATATCCATCCGCGTTAGTACGCGCCTTTCAGCCAGCATTCCTCAGAATCACGCTTCTCTCGGATGACGTTATTATGTAGTATTTGAGCGCGCTAGTTATGTCCACGTTTCTGTTACGATCAATCTCCACACCATCTCGTATCGAATCTTATCGAATATGAACGCGACAAAATTATTTCCCAACACCACATCAGATCCTTCGATAACTTTGTTCTTCGTTAGTTTTCCCTTGACATATAGAAAGCTTTCGTACGGCAATGTGTACAGATCTTGTTGCTGTATGGGTATTCTTATCTCATCGCTGTACCCGAACGCTGTATTGGCGAATGAGTTGTACGTATGAGTCTCAATCTTGACGATGCGATCGTCAAAGATTGGCTCGTCTTCGATATTTAGGATGTCAGTCATCTCACAAGTTCCGCATCGCGAATCCTAAAGCTTGTAAAAATTTAATGTTCGACGCGTTGAATTTCTTCCTTTTCTTGATATAGCCGGAGAAGCGAGTATTGTCGATTGGTGTTTTTTTTATAAAAGATGCGTTATCTCTCTGCGCATGCTTCGCTTCGTTCAACACGAGCATCCCAAATGTCGCGCTCGCGTTATCGCTGTCGCCGTCGTACGTGCAATTTGAAAGTGATCTCTTCTCCTTTGAAATCGAGCAATCGTCCGTTCTGGTCAACAATGCGTATCGTTAGCTCCGTAATGTTCCGTACGATGACTGGCAAGTAAATGATTTGCATCGGCCTTTCTGATATCTTATATCCTGGCGACACGCTCGGCGAAAATTCATGTATCGTGTGCACACTTTTGTCGTTGCTATACGCGCCCGCGGTCACGCAGTTGCATTCTACACGGATAATGTTTACATTAATTATGTTGATTGACATGTCCGATTTATATCACTTTCGCGGTAGCAATATACGTTTCGACGAGAAACCAAGCAATGATCCAATGTTATTGGGCTTGTTAAAGTTTATTCTGTAATCACATTTAATCTCACATCGTGTTGTAATTTGCATGGAGCACTATCGGGTATTCATCAATCTCATCATCGCCGCGCGCGGTGTCACCGGCGTTACCGTCGGATGTGTCGCGTCGCGGATGTTTTCGTAAAATCTCATGTTTCAAAAATTCATTTATAGCTTGCAGTTCGTACGACCCCTCGTAATTTCTGTGTCGTCTTTGTCAAAATAAAATTTGTTGTCGTCGAAACGTTTACATTCGATATCGTGTGATAAGTCTCCAAAATTGTTAGACCAAGTTCGTAGTCATCGTCGTTCAAATCTATGGCTGGAAATTAATTTGCCGCGAGAACGCTGCTCTTCCCGTTTAACGTAAGCGTCAGTGACATGATGGAAAAAGCGTTTAACGAATACTGAAACATCGCGACATTTTATCAGATTTTATAAATGCGCGTCGACCGTTTGGAGAAACCACAAACACAGCTGTCCGCAGACGCTCTGATTGTACGTCTGATAGGACGTTCGATTGTAATCTTTCATAACATTGTCTCCGAAATACCAGTTCCTTGGGCGGTCGAAGATTACCGAAACTGTCGAAATATATAACACAATCGTTTCTCTTTGCGTACGCTACCCAATGAGTGCCGGGACCATCGTGTTATCCAGATTTACGATACCGCTCTCTTTTCGCGCGTCGCTAATCGGTAATGCATCACGCATGAAAACGCCTCTGAAGTACGGTATGCGCATACGCTTCGCCAGCTGGTCCAATTGTATATTGGTAGTTATACCCGTAGGTATTTTTATTATCTCTTTGACGTTTTTTTTTTCTTTTTTCGCTGTTACACCTCGTCCACTTTTGTACGGAGCGAGATATAGTCCCCGTCCGTATTTATACGGAGCGAGATACAGTCCCTGTCCGCGCGTTTTCATTGCGCGATTGTGACGTTGTAGTTCCTCGAGCTGACGTTGCATGGCTTTCTTGTCGTTTACCGCTTTCGCCACGCTGGCCGCTCCGCTAATCATGGAACCGAGCGCGCCCAACATTGGCAGAATCGGTAATATGTCGCCTCGTTTTGTCGTCGGAAGTATTCGTTTCTCTTTTGTTTTGTCTTTTTTTCCTTGTCTTCGCTTTCCTATCCATGCCGATCTTGGTCTTGGCTTTCATCGCTGCCCAAACAGCTGTAGCGGTAGCTTTTTCGCCCAAATTCGAATCTCTCGCAATGACGCGTCCTAGGGCTTTATCGGCGAGTATCTATCGGTGAGATCGTTGCTCCGAGAATACGCAATGTCATGTTCACGGCACGCCGCGTCCAGTGGATTTATGCCCGTTTCACCTCTGGCTAGTCGCTTTTTCAGTCGAGTACCCGGACCGCAAAACTGATAGCCGGGAATATGTAACTCGAAAGGAAGCGCATTTATCGCTCGATTGAGCAGACTTCCAACGCAGCCTTTGTTCGTTGTTGCTGACATATGTTACAGTCCTTTATCTTCGATGCGGGACCGTCTATATACGTGCGTTGCCACGATTGGTTGCTAATAATGCTCGACGCAGCGACGATAGATTTGAACCTCCAAATCCTTTATGCTCCGGAAGCTTGTCCCACACGTGATCGATATAATCGCCACACATGCGTAACAATATGATCTTCGGTATATATTGCAACTGTTCAGCGCGCAAATCCCAAATATCAAATAGATGCGATAGCGCGAGATATATTTTTGCTACTGAGCGAATTGCGGTTTCGCATGCCTATAAATAGGCGTTCAATCAAAGCCTAGATAACGCAGTGTGAACATGAAATTCGTGCAGCACCCGCAGACGATACACGTCGTGAACTATGACGAGAAAGCGCAAATGATGGGAGACATCGCGACGAAGCGTAAGCATAGTGAAATACTACCGAGTACTATACGCACGATTATTTACGGTCCATCAAATTGCGGTAAAACCAACGTTCTCATAAGTTTGCTCGAGAGTTCGCACGATGTACGTTTCGAGAACATGTACATGTATTCGAAGTCGTTGCAACAACCAAAATATCGATATCTCGATTTTACGTTTTCCAACAACAGTGACATCATTCCACCGAGCGAGGCACGTCCCAATTCGATCTTCGTCTTCGACGACATTGGATGTGATAAGCAAGATGTGATGATGTGAGAGAGCATTCCTCGATGGATTGCTACTCAAATGTCGACTGCTTCTATCTCTGTCAGACGTATGCAAAGATACCTAAATACCTGATACGCGACAATGCGAACTTGCTGATTTTATTTAAACAGGATGGTACCAACTTGAAACATGTTTACAATGATCATGTGAATATTGACATGTCATATGATGAATTCTATGCGTTATGCCGCGATTGTTGGTGGCGCGAGTACGGATTCTTAGTGATAGACAAAGACAGTTCGCTTATCAACGGGCGGTACAGAAAAGAATTTAACACGTTCGCGATACCATAATGTGGTTAGTCGATATCGATACGTCAATTAGGCAACATGAATAACATCAAAGATCGCGAGAAAATAGCAAAACAGATTGCGAAAACGAGCGATTCGATTCGCAAAAAATATCGCGCTTTGAAAATTGGTAAAATAGATGAAGATGTAGCGTTGGAGAGATGCTTCAAACCCATCGTCGAACCTTTAAAACAAATTGTCAAGGAAACACATCCAATTAAAAAAGTAGCCAATATTGCGAAGGATATCAGTATTAAGAAAAAAAAGAAACGTGAAGACAGTGATGACGATGACGATATTACTACTACTACTACTATTACTAACAGGGATTCGTATTGGACGGATGTTGGATGGTTAAAATTATCGCCACAATCTAAGCATACAAAACAATTGAATACCGCGTCAGATTCATTCACGTTCGATTCTACATCGATAGAACCATCAAAAGAACTACCGAAAATACCGCTATTCGTGCGAAATGAAAAATATTTTTGAAACAAAAGATGTTAGTGAAGCGTCACAACCATCAAACAGAATTTACAAACGCATGGAAATCGTGAGACGCTTCATGGTCAGCTAGGACCATTGGGACGAAAGTACGTGGGCCTTCTTCTCGGTGACGACATAGATAAAGCGATCGATAATGTGTACGGTATCTATTTCGACAAAAGTGGTACAATGCTCGGTGACAAAAAGTTTGACGTTGACAAAAATGACTCCATAATCATAGACAATGTGAGATACAATGGTACACCAGGATTATACGAATTGATCTTCAAGAGACTTCCCGATGAAGCTATATTTACCGAAGATGACAAACAAACGTATAAAAGTATATTGTTAACAACAAATGCTCATAGACGTGGTCACAGCGCCCATAATCCCATCATGGGCAACAAGGGATACAAATACATTAACATCATCGCTCTGATCGTATCTACATATAAAAGAAATAATAAAAAGGATGCAGGCATGAATAATATACCATCCACCATGAAGTTAAATGACAATAAGATCGATTACGTGCATTGGGACGATCCCAACGAACTGGTGGATCCGGTGGAAGCCGGCATTATTATAAATTAAATCGCGTGTCGACGAAACGAGCCAGTCGATTGACGTCAGTGAGGAAAAAAAACTTTAATTGTAATATACCTTATTTACACGCATTAATATCAAACATCGAAACATGAGATCGTCAAAATCCGATGGACGTGAAAAAAATATTAACTCCGACGACTCGTCGAGGAATTGCACGCTCCAGCCAGAAGAAATTTTCCACGAAAACGTGTCATAATTCGGGGATACGACGATTTGTGGCAAGCTGATATCGTCGAGATGCGTCCATATTCGAATTTCAACAGAGATCATCATTACATACTCAGCGTTATCGATCCGTTGAGCAAATATGCCTGAGCCGTACCGCTCAAGAGCAAGGTCGAGACGGCTAACGCTATCGCTGAAATAATTCGAGAGAGCGGAAGATGCCCGAGAAATTTGCAAACGGATATGGGGAAGAAGTTTTACAACGCCGATGTGCAGAAATTCTTGAAAAAACAACCTTAATCATTATTCCACGTATTCGATATTGAAGGCATCGATCGTCGAACGATTCAATCGCACATTTAAAAACGACATGTGGAAGATGTTTATACTTAATGGTACTTACAAGTGGATTGACACGCTGCCGCGTCCCGTGTCAGATTACAACGCGCGCAAACATCGCATTATTGGCATGCGACCTATTAAATGTAATTCCCGCGATCGCTAAAAAACTCTTGGGTACGGTATACAGCGCGATAAAGATCGCAGGTCCGGCAAAATTTAAAGTAGGTGATTCGATACGCGTGAGCAAGTATAAGACAGCTTTCGAAAAAGGTTACACATCAAATTGCTCCACCGAGGTGTTTAAGATCACTAAAGTACAGCGTACTAATCCCGTAACCTATTTACTCGAAGACTTCGTCGCGGAGAATTCGTCGCTGGAGCGTTCTATGAGCACGAGTCCGGACGTGTATCTCGTGGAGAAAGTATTGCGTAAGAAAGGAGACAAGGTTTACGTCAAGTGGCTGGGATTCGATGGGTTATATAATTCTTGGATACACAAAAATAATGTGATTTAATTCATTTATTATAAACAAATATAAAAATATATTTATATAAAAGTATACCAAAAAATTTTAAATTCATTTATTGTAAAAACAAATAAAAAAATTCATATAAAAAATATATACAACAGTCTTATTTTTTTCTTCCATTACATCTTCGTAAAGAAACTATACATGATGGTAACTACGATGAAATGTAAGATAATATATAAAAGGTCTAAAACTACGGGAAATACGTACATATAAACTACAAGAAATACATACATATGTATATACATACGTACATACATATATATGTACATACATACATACATACATATGTACATACGTACATACATACGTACATACATATACATACATACGTACATACATATGTACATACATACATACGTACATATATATGTATAAAATTATATATAAAAAATATATATATGTATATTACAAAGGTATCCGCCAATGTCCCCACGGTAATGTTTCCGTCGAATCCGGTACGATGTATCGTTTATTATTGTATGGACTCAGAGCACTTTTCGATTCGGACACTGTATATACTTGGTGTAATTTGGATCTTATATATGACTGATGACGAGTCATTTCGATCTCTTCATGCAAGCACCGCGTGTAATCATCGAACGTTATTGTTCGCGCTACAACGTTATTCTTTACACCTTTCGCCTTTTGGTCCTTTTGTCCTTTTTACCATCCACCCTCACCGCATATATTTTCGCTCTGAGTCCGACAAATTCCGTCATAATCGCACCGTTATTTTCATCCTTCATTAAGCCTGGTACTTTTTTATTCACGAGAAGCATACCATACGCGTTGTCCGTTGGATAATCACTCGTATCGAATCTAGCGATATCGCGTTTCATCAGCTCGTACACGTCATCACATTCGATGTGATATACAGTGTGATTTAGAACAACCCCATATCCTTGCAAGGACGTACTCCTGAATTAATTCTGAGACGATTTTTCCTCTACAAAAATTTTGTCCGAAGCTTACATTTCAAATTATAAAAGAAAAAAGTTAGCGAATAACGAGATGCGTACGGAAGGTAGGCAGGGGCGGCACAACTCACCGTCCGATGCAGGCGATTACTGCAGGGCGTTCGCTGCGTCGACGTGTTTACCATACGCGATAGTATGCACCTATGCGATTTCTCACTTACTTTCTCTCTCTCTCTCTCATTCACTTACCTTGTAGAGATCTCTATGATATCTTTATACCGTTGTAGCTTGACGGATGAATTTCATCGTGGATGAACGATGCCCCATGTGACAGATTTACACACACACACACACACACACACACACACACACACACACACACACACACACATACACACACACTACACAGAGTAATAAGCCAGGAACTATTTTCTTTAAATTGTATCGCGTATCAATACTTTCACAGTCTTTCACTGACTTGATCTCATTTGATACTCACACACTTGATCGATAGAATGACTTATTTACGAACGAATTTATTAGTTTGTTATTATCAATCACTATCGATTAATTATTCGGTGATTAAAAATGACTTGAAAGAAAGAAATACACATTACATGTAATCACAGTAATCTATCAGAAGTTCTCTTTTATAAATTGTCAACATGTTCACAGATTTACTCACGCACTTGATCGATAAAATCATTTATGAAAAATCTATCGGATCACTATTAATCACCACTGGTTAATTATCCCGCCAATTGAAAATTATTACAAAAAACGCGTTACATATACAGCGCACATAACCCGTCGCGGACTCTGCTCGATGACAGCAATCAGACAGATTATGTTCTTAGTGCACTTAATTCGCCAAGTGATAATAACGATTAACTTATCGACCTAATGTAATGTAAATCAGATCGATAAGTCAGCCTATTATCATTATGCAGCGCGTTAATGACCGATAGTGAAACGCTTTGAACGCTTCGTAATACTAAGTGATAATAGATAATAATAGATAAGTTCGATAGATAATATCGGCAGGTAATGTCCACCTGTCGAACATAATTGATTTGATTTTTTGTTGATTTTTTTTTTAATAATTTGTGAAATCGAAGAGAATGTCCCTCGAAATAAAATATTTGGTTGCCCTGAAAAGGGCAGATAAATTATTATAGAAGATTTCTTTTCTTTTCATAATAAATGTTCGAAATGTCCGTCATTCATTCTGATGCAAGCTCTCATGCATTTCAGTAAATTTTCTTGGGTTTTCTCCATAACTTCGTTATCGATTGACCAAATGGCATGGTGAAGTTTGTTATTTAGTTCTCCGACATTCTCGGGAAGCTGTCTGTAAATGATTTGCAGTATCCCCACAAGAAAAAATCTAATGGATTGAGGGGGATTTGGGGATCTTGCAGGTCAACGTATCGGTCCATACCGGCCCATCCAACGACCAGGAAATTGCTGATTTAAAAAGTCTGTGACTATTCTGGCATTATATGGACCAGCACCGTCCTGAAATATAATTTTATTTCTGTTTAATAATGGTATCTCTTCCAAAAAGTCCAGCAGATTTTCTGATAAAAATTCCAAATACGATGTGCTATTTAATCTTTCTGGAAGAATAACTGGACCAATATTTTTGTACCCATAATCCCAGTCCAGACGTTTAGTTTCCAACGAACTTGATAATTTCTGAGTCATATCGCTCGAGAATTCTTGTCGTCCCACATATGCATATTATGCGAATTTAAAATTCCTTCTCGTATGAACAGCGATTCATCACTAAATATTACACGAGAAGGAAATTCTCGATTTTCGTCTACTCTTCTTAAGAAATTCTCGCAGAATCTCTTTCTCCGAGGATAGTCTTCTTGTCGCAAATGTTGCACGCGAGTATAATGATAGGCATATAATTTTTCTTCTTTGAGTATTCTTTGGACGGTGGAATAAGATAATTCGTGCTCTCAAGCAATGTCCCGAATACTAGTTTCAGGTTCTTGCTCAACAGCACGAAGGATTGTTTCCACGTTTCATAAATTTCTTGCAACACGATGTCTGTCTTGTGTGTCCTTTCTTTTTGGTAACACGCTTCCGGTTTCATATAATCTTTGGGCCGCTTCAAGTATAACACTAGGTCTTGGATGTCTTACTCGATTTGGATATAATTCGACTCCTCGCAGCAATAATTCTTTGACTATTAGAACGTCCTTGTCAGCACGATATCAACAACCTTTTGAGTTTTAGAACGTTCTTGTCAGGACGTGTTATACTTGAAGCGGCCCAAAGATTATATGAAACCGGAAGCGTGTTACCAAAAAGAAAGGACACACAAGACAGACATCGTGTTACAAGAAATTTATGAAACGTGGAAACAATCCTTCGTGCTGTTGAGCAAGAACCTGAAACTAGTATTCGGGACATTGCTTGAGAACACGAATTATCTTATTCCACCGTCCAAAGAATACTCAAAGAAGAAAAATTATATGCCTATCATTATACTCGCGTGCAACATTTGCGACAAGAAGACTATCCTCGGAGAAAGAGATTCTGCGAGAATTTCTTAAGAAGAGTAGACGAAAATCGAGAATTTCCTTCTCGTGTAATATTTAGTGATGAATCGCTGTTCATACGAGAAGGAATTTTAAATTCGCATAATATGCATATGTGGGACGACAAGAATTCTCGAGCGATATGACTCAGAAATTATCAAGTTCGTTGGAAACTAAACGTCTGGACTGGGATTATGGGTACAAAAATATTGGTCCAGTTATTCTTCCAGAAAGATTAAATAGCACATCGTATTTGGAATTTTTATCAGAAAATCTGCTGGACTTTTTGGAAGAGATACCATTATTAAACAGAAATAAAATTATATTTCAGGACGGTGCTGGTCCATATAATGCCAGAATAGTCACAGACTTTTTAAATCAGCAATTTCCTGGTCGTTGGATGGGCCGGTATGGACCGATACGTTGACCTGCAAGATCCCCAAATCCCCCTCAATCCATTAGATTTTTTCTTGTGGGGATACTGCAAGGAAATCATTTACAGACAGCTTCCCGAGAATGTCGGAGAACTAAATAACAAACTTCACCATGCCATTTGGTCAATCGATAACGAAGTTATGGAGAAAACCCAAGAAAATTTACTGAAATGCATGAGAGCTTGCATCAGAATGAATGACGGACATTTCGAACATTTATTATGAAAAGAAAAGAAATCTTCTATAATAATTTATCTGCCCTTTTCAGGGCAACCAAATATTTTATTTCGAGGGACATTCTCTTCGAGTTCACAAATTATTAAAAAAAAAATCAACAAAAAATCAAATCAATTATGTTCGACAGGTGGACATTACCTGCCGATATTATCTATCGAACTTATCTATTATTATCTATTATCACTTAGTATTACGAAGCGTTCGAAGCGTTTCACTATCGGTCATTAACGCGCTGCATAATGATAATAGGCTGACTTATCGATCTGATTTACATTACATTAGGTTGATAAGTTAATCGTTATTATCACTTGGCGAATTAAGTGCACTAAGAACATAATCTGTCTGATTGCTGTCATCGAGCAGAGTCCGCGACGGGTTATGTGCGCTGTATATGTAACGCGTTTTTTGTAATAATTTTCAATTGGCGGGATAATTAACCAGTGGTGATTAATAGTGATCCGATAGATTTTTCATAAATGATTTTATCGATCAAGTGCGTGAGTAAATCTGTGAACATGTTGACAATTTATAAAAGAGAACTTCTGATAGATTACTGTGATTATATGTAATGTGTATTTCTTTCTTTCAAGTCATTTTTAATCACCGAATAATTAATCGATAGTGATTGATAATAACAAACTAATAAATTTGTTCGTAAATAAGTCATTCTATTGATCAAGTGTGTCAGTATCAAATGAGATCAAGTCAGTGAAAGACTGTGAAAGTATTAATACGCGATACAATTTATTAAAGAAAATAGTTCCTGGCTTATTACTCTGTGTAGTGTGTGTGTGTGTGTGTGTGTGTGTGTGTGTGTGTGTGTGTGTGTGTGTGTGTGTGTGTGTGCGTGCGTGCGTGCGTGCGTGCGTGCGTGCGTGTGTGTGTAGGTGTTTGTAAGTAATTTATTTGAAAAGTTTGAAAAAAAAATGGATCTTGGACTATATCAATCGATAGGGAATCTTCTGATACGCCTTTTGGACCTGCAAATTTGTGACCGATTTTTTTTTAGGTTTTCCAAGTTCTTAGCTAATTTCTTTGAAAAGTTGGGAAAGATGGGTCTTGGGTCTACTGCACCAATCGATAGAGAATCTTGTGAAACGTATTTAGAACCTACAAATTTGAGATCGATTTTTTTTTTTAAATTTTTCTGTCCCGACGTAATTTCTTTGAAAAAAAAGGGTTCTCGGATCGACAATACCAATCGATAGAGAATGTTGTGAAACGCATTTTGGACCTGCAAATTGGGGACCGATTGCTTTTTTGGAAAGTTTTTTTAAGTTTTTGACCTACTCAAAAGTGGCAAAAAATGAGGGTGTAGAAAAAATGGGAACTATGGACATAATATAAAAAAATGTACATTGTTGGACATTAAGTGCGAGGGTATGGCGGGAACGAAATCCCGTGAGTAGCAATAAAAGGCAGGGAGGGATCCCCCCCATCTATATAAAACTAATACGGACGTTACGCAAAGAACGCACACCTCCGTTAAGGACGCCCAAAGGGGGCTAGGGGGGACGAAGCCCCCCTCTCCTCCTGTCATAAAACAAATATCGAAAGCAAAACCATATGAAATTTTCGTCCATTCGAAAAGATCAGCGCAAGCCATACATCCAATCCTCATGTTGGTGTTTTGGCTCTGTATAATGTAACTGCATGTTGTATCGTAAAAAATAAAAGATAGACGACCGTAAGCGATCATGACAGATATTAGGATTATGAACAGCTAACCGTAAAGGAGATATGCATCCATCGAGAGACTAGGACCATCATCTCTCTGGAGTATCGGTCGTGGGGATTCGAATGAATACATGTATATATGTATATATATATATATATATATATATATATATATGTGTGTATCATTGTATTGTTGACGTGTTATTCTAAACACGTTATTTGCGATAAATATCATCACATGCCTCGGTAGTCGAAAGGATAAGATGCCTGCCCGGTAAACAGGAAATCCAGATTCGATTCCTGGCTGAAGTGGTATTTTTTCGCAAAATAATTACAGTTTTCACGATTGGTTCGTGGTCGGGCCCCGTCGTGACGCACACCCTCCCTTCTTATTTGGGGGGCTCTACCGACTCTACCGATACACTGCCATGGGGACATTATGAAATATTATAATATCGTTATAATACATATCTTATAAATAAAAACTCATTTATTTTGTATAATATATATTTATATATTGTAAATAAAAATTCATTTACTTCTATAATAAATTATAATACATGTATTATATAAAGAAACTTGTATTAAGTTTATTTTACAACACGTTACTTTTGTGTATCCATGAATTGTGCGAATTATCAAATCCCAACCATTTAACATAAACCTCGTTCCCCCTTTTGTCTAATACTTTTTCAACGAGATACACGTCGGGGTTTACAACGCGATGCAATTCGTATTCGTAGAATCCTCCAGCGATTGATTTTCCGCATGAATCTTGCAATAGATACGTCACGGGATTAGTTTTCTGAACTTTGATGATCTTAAATCACTTCCGTGGTCCAATTTGGTGTATAATCTTTTTCAAATATTGTCTTGAATTTACTCACACGTACCGAATCGCTTACTTTGAATCGTGCGGGTGCAGCAATTTTTACGTGATTATATACTGTGATCAAGAGTTTGTCTGCGATTGCGGGAGTAACATCGATGGGTCGCATACCGATAATTCGATGCTTTCGCATATTATACGCCGAGACGAGACGTGGTAATAAGTCGAGCCATCTATAATTGTTGCCATTATGAGTAAACATCTTCTACATGTCATTTTTCAACGTGCGATTGAACCGTTTGACAATTGATGCTTTCATTACAAAATATGTCGAATAGTGATTAATATCGTGTCTCTTTATGACTTTTTGTACATTTGCATTATAAAATTCCTTTCCTCTGTCGGTCTGCAAATTTTTCGGACATCTTTCATCGTCTCGAATTATCTTTTCGATCGCTCTTGCAACTTCGTCTCTACTCTTGATCTTGAGCTGTACGGCCCATGCGTGCTTGCTCAGCACATCGATAATAATGAGGATATAGTGGTAACCTATGTTGAATCGCGTATAAGGTCGCATTTCGACTACATCTGCCTGCCATAGGTCATTGTACCCGCGTACTATGACACGTCGTCTTCGTGGAAAATTTCTTCTCGCCGGAGCGTGCAGTTCCTCCACTAACCACTGCTTCTCAGAATTTTTCTTCTTTTCGAACATCACGACACGCAAATAACACAAAATTTGGTGTATATTCTTATCTACGTACTCTCGGTGCGATGAGTAATCATCATTTGTCGAAGTTCGTTTAAAATAATCTGCACGTCCTTTTGGAACGCAATCAATTTCTTCTCGATTTTGTTCTGTCGATCCTTCAAAATTTGTACACTATGTTCCACGTACCGTTTGTTTACAACGTCGTCATCATCTACCGGTAACGCTACACGTCGAATTTTGCGTGACTTTGCATCAAAGTCGGCTGCGACTACGTAAAGAGCGTTATCGTGCACGTAATTTCTGACTAATCCACTCCATTGGTAGTATGGTTCCGCTCCGCTTCTTCCAAGTGATGTCCCAAAACTTGTTGATTGGCATTTCGACACTTGTTAAATGACTCATTTCCTTGACACGCGGTTCAATTTATAATGAGATCAGCTTCAACAAGTTCCTCGATAATTGACTGTATCTCGTTGTCGTGAGCGTTGTGTCCAGCTTGGCGCGAAGCCTCGAGTAATCGGAGACGATCTACAAGTTCATTTGGATCATCCCAATGCACGTAATCGATGGCATTATCGTTTAATGTCATGACACGTGGTATACCTCTTCCGACTTTTTGGGATAGAAGGGATGCGATTACATACTTGTATTTGTATCCTTTATTACCCATAACTGGATTAAGCATATTATGATTACGTCTATGTGCATTTGTCAGTCGCAAAATATCTTTGTATTTCTGTTTATTTTCTTCAGTGTACAATTCATCGTCAGGTACTTTTTTAAAAATTAACTCGTAAAGATCTTCCGTTCCCAAATATCTTATTCCGTTTATAAATATATTGTCATCTTTGCTTACATCGAAACGCTTATCACCAAGCATCGATCCATCGTTGGTGAAATAAACATCATAAACATTATCTATATCCTTATTTCCGGTTAAAACAGCTCCCATGTACTTTTGTCCTAGTGGACCGAAATGATTTTGCAACGTTTCTAGACCTTCCGAGGTTTGTAACTGACGTCGAACAGACATCACCAGTGACTCGTTAGTGGTTTCAAAAACATCTTCGACAGGTAAAATATTGTTTAAAGACTGTTCATATGTTGCATGTGTGACATTAATCGGAACAGAGGTCATCACTGATACGTCCGATAAAGTGTTTGATCGTTTTCATGGAGTAGAAGTTATCAGTGAATCATCTAAATTTTGCGATCGTTTTCGTTTTGTCTCCCTTGTCACGTTAGGCTTTGGAATAGAAGTCATCACTGATACGTCCAATAAAGCGTTTGATCGTTTTCGTGGAGTAGAAGTTATTAGTGAATTATCTAAATTTTGCGACCGTTTTCGTTTTGTCTCACTTGTCACGTTAGACTCCATCTTATACTTAGGTTCTTCACCGCCGGTATTTTCAACAATTTGAATCAAAGGTTCGACAATCGGTTTGTACTGTCTTTCCAAAGCAATATCCTCTTCCATCTTACCCGTTTTTAAGGCGCGATATTTCTTGCGAATTGAATCGCTCGTTTTCGCAATCTGCTTTACTATCTTCTCGCGATTTCTAATCTCCTCGTTATTATCCATGTTCGTAAACGTTGTCTAGTCGACGTATCGATAATAACTAACATTATAGTATTGCAAAATCATTAAATTCTTTTCTGTATCGTCCATTAGCAACCGTGCTGTCTTTGTCTATCACTACGAAACCATATTTTTGTTGTCAACAATTGCGACACAATTCATAGAAATCCTCATAGGATATGTCAGTGTTTACGTGATCGTTGTATACATGTTTTAGATTGGTATCATCTTGTTTAAATAGAATCAACAGATTTGCGTTGTCGCGTATAAGATGCTTGGGTATCTTTGCATACGTCTGACAGAGATAGAAGCAATCGACGTCAGCGTGACGGCCCATTGCAAAGTACTCTCTTACTGTATCTTGCTTGTCGCACGCCACGTCATCAAAGATAAAGATGGAATTCGGAAGCGCTTCGCTCGGTGGAATGACGTCGCTATTATTGGAGAATGTAAAATAACCAATTTCTTCTATCGATGTTAATAAATTTTCCAAGTATCGATATTTCGGTTGCTGCAGCGATTTAGAATATATGTACACGTTTTCAAAGCGCACACCGTGTGGACTCTCCAGCAAACTTATCAACACGTTTGTTTTGTCACAATTTGACGGTGCACATATGATACCACATATAGAAATAGGAAGCATGTTTCCATGTTTGCGTGTTTTCCTTTCAAATTGTACTTTGTCGTCTAAATTAATCACTCTGATCGTCTGTGATTGTCGCACGAATTGCATTTTGTCTCCCTACAACGACAATAACTGAAAACGGTGTAGAAAAAGCGGATCTATTTATAGAGGAGTACGAAGCAAAACCGCTCAATAATCAAAATGTTTCTTATCGTGTCAGATAGCTGCGATATTTACAATATAACATCCGAACAGTTACAATATATATATATATCGAAAGTTGTTTTACTACGAGAATTTCAAAACTGCATAGATCTCTTATGGGACAAGCTGCCCGAGCATATAAAGACGGATTTGGAGATTCGAATCTATCGTCGCTGCGTCGAACATTATAACCAACCGTGGCAACGCACACACATCGACGGTCCGACACCGTTGATAAAGAATTGTGACGAATGTCAGCGAGAGGCAGAGGTCTGTTAAATCGAGCGAAAAATGCGCTTCCTTTCGAATTGCATATCCCCGGATGTCAATTTTGCGGTTCTGGAACGCATTTAGAAAAGTGGTTGGCTAGAAGCGATCGAGGAATTAATATATTGGATGTTGCGTGCCGCGAACACGATATAGCTTACTCACAAAGCAACGATCTCGCTAAATGACACGTAGCCGACAATATACTCGCCGCAAAAGCGCGAAAACGCATCACCGCGAGAGATTCGACTCTGGGTGAAAGAGCTGCCGCCGCAGCTGTCTGGGCGGCCATGAAGGCCAAGACAAAAATCGGCATGGGTTTGAAAATGAAGAAGAAGCCGATGAAGAAAGCAATGAATAAAAGAATACTTCCAGTAGCGAAACGCGGTGGTATCCTACCTATCCTGCCATTGTTGGGAGTTCTCGGTTCATTGGTTGGTGGAGCGGCGGGAGTCGCCAAGGCAGTGAACGATAACAAAGCTGCGCAACGTCAACTAGAAGAATTGAAACATCATAATCGTGCTATGAAAGATCATGGACTTTATCTCGCTCCATACAAGCGTGGACGAGGTGTCTCTTCAAGAAAAAAAAAACGTCAAAGAGACGTTAAAAATTCCTAAAGGTATAACTACCAACGTACAACTACAACAATTGGCAACGCGTATGCGCATTCCGTATTTTAGAGGTGTTTTTATGCGTACTACCTTATCTACAGGAGTACATCGAAACGAGAGCGGTATCTTGAATTTGGGTATCTTGAATTTAGATAATGCTGAGGGACCATGTACTCATTGGATAGCGTATGCAAAGAGGGGAGATCGAGCTATTTATTTTGATAGTTTTGGCAATCTTCGACCACCGAAGGAATTGGTACGATATTTAAAAAAGACATACATCGAATATAATCGCACAGCATATCAACGGTATGATCAAAGCAATTATGGACAACTATGCCTGCAGTTTCTGAAGGGAGTTAACAATCAATTTAAGAACCGACATTGCATTGTATAAAGTCAGTATTCGATCAAACATGTCAACGTTTACGTTGACCGGTAAGAGTAGTCTGCTCTTGGTAAGCTACTTTCCAGCCATAGATTTGAGCGATGGTGATTACGAACTCGGTTTGGCAGATTTTGAAACGTACCACGCGATACCGAATGTAACATTGTCTAATAACAAATTTTACTTTGACCAAGACGACAAAAAAATTGTCATTCCCGAAGGATCGTACGAACTGCATGACATAAGCAAATATTTAAAATGTGCAATATTACAACAATATCCTCGTCTCAACAATGTTGTGAAAAAGAAGATGCTCGAAAGAGAAGATGAAGAGAACGAATATCCACTGATTATTCGAGCTAATAACAATATGATGAAGAGCGAAATCAAGTGCGCTTATCGAATAAATTTCGTCAAACTTGACAACATTGGACCGTTGCTTGGATTTTCGTCAAATCGTATGCTGGAGCCACAATAATGGCACGAATCAGACGTACCGATAAATATCGTCAACGTAAATATTATTCGCATAGAATGCAATATGACCGCTGGTGCGTACAGCAACGACAAGTGTGTACATACGATACATGAGTTTTCACCGAGCGTGCCGCCAGGATATAAAATATCTGAAACGCCGACGCAAATCATTTACCTTCCGATCATCGCACGGAGCATTACAGATTTAACGATACGTATTGTGGATCAAGACGGCCGATTGCTCGATTTTCGCGGAGAGGAAATCGCCGTTAGATTGCATATACGCAGACGACAGCGATAACAAGGGTGTTGAATGACATGCTAGTGTTGAACGAGCAGGTGAAACAAATAAAGGACACAATTTTTGAGGCGACGACTAAGAGTACTAAATATGGTAAAAAGAAACTCAACATATGCAACGTTAAATTTTTAAGATCATTAGGATTCATCGTTCGAAATGATTGATATCTTAAATATTGTGTATTGAAGTGAGCTGGTCTTTGACGATCATCAAGATTGAGGCTCACACGTACAATTCGTATGCAAACACGACGTTTGGACATAACGATGAAATAAGAATACCTATACAACAGCAAGATTTATACATCTTGCCATGCGAAAGCTTTCTCTATGTCGAAGGAAAATTGACGATAAAGAAGAAAAATAATCAATGAATCAGTGACAACTCTTGGAAACAATTGTGTAGCATTTATGTTTGATGAAATTCGGTACGAACTCAATGGTGTGAAGATTGATCGCAACAAAAACGTCGGAATAATCAGTACAATCAAAAATTATGTATCGCTGACGTATGACAAGGCGCTAATTTTGCGAAACGCAGGATGGGACATTTCGACCATATCGGAAGGATACTTTAATTTTTGCGTATCACTCGATCTGTTGTTTGGCTTTTGCGAAGATTACAAACGTGTGATTGTTAACGCTCGTCACGAATTGATACTGATACGAGCGACAACAACTGTATGGTGGGAGTTTCGACGATGGAACCGGAAATAGAATTATTCAAAATACAGCGAATGTCTCATGTAATGTTGAATGAAATCAATAAACTATCTTTGTTGCGAGCTTTGAAAAGTGGGCGATATCTGAGCATGAGTTTTCGCTCGTGGGATTTATACGAGTAGTCTTTATTACAAAGTACAACCAAACATTCGTGGGGTGTAAAAAAACGTTGACTCAGTTAGAGAAACCGCGGTATGTTATTTTTGCTCTGCAGGCGGGCCGAAAGAATAACATGTCTGAAGGTGTTACGATATTCAATGACTGTAAATTGACCAATGTAAAATTTTATTTAAATTCCGAATTTTATCCGTACAACGACTTAAATCTAGATTTTAACAAAAATAGATACGCCATCCTCTTTGACATGTATGCACGTTTTCGTAAATCATATTACGGATACGATTGTTACGAAACGCTTTTCACCGTAGGAACATTTTTGACAAAAGGACCTATTGTGGTTATTGACTGCTCGCGACAAAACGAGTCCAAGAGCGCTACTGTAGATGTACGAATAGAATTTGATTGTAAAGAAAATGTACCGCCGAATACTACCGCTTATTGTCTCATCTTGCACGATCGCGTTATTGAGTATTGCCCATTATTTAATGTAGTGCGCAAGATTATGTAAACTGCAATGTTTGCAAATATCCCTTCTTTTTTAATATAAGAAAGGAATAAAAATCCGATGTATTTGTCGATGGAGCGTAGTCTCAAAGGAATTGTTTTTTCGTCATGATCCAACGTTCCAACGTTTGCGGATCTGCAAGGATTCGTCATCGGAAGGAGATTTGTCGTGAAGGAAGTGGCTGTGTTAAGAAAAGGGACAATTCTCTCTCATTATATTTTTGCAAGTCCTATACCATGGCATCTCTTTACAAAATCCGATAAATCTTGCGCTTCCTGGTTGATTGCAAATCATCATGGCTTGCGATGGGAAGACGGAATGATTCCATATAGCATGGCGGAACATTTGATTACAACAACTGTGATTGACATAGAAGATGAAGCTCTCATATACGTTAAAGGATGTCAGAAGAAAGAATGGTTGACAAATATGCTCGATAGCGATGCGAGGGATGATGTCATCATCGAAACCTTGGATATTGATTATAAAGATTTAGAATCATTGAATAATCTAGATATTAACAATACTTTTCGATGTGTAAAGCATTCGAAACATTGCGCGTTACAAAATATATTTAAAATATTTAACTGGTGGTTACAACGCTAGAAAGAAAAATTTTTAAAATAAAAAATATTTAAACATTAATGTGTATTCCTTTACCTTATCCATGTATATATTGTAGTTTAGATGCTAAATATAAGTATAAATGCTAGCTTGACACAAATGATAGTACATACACATATATAACATATGAAATTGAGATATATAAACGAAAGAAACCGAGACTTTTGTCAGTAATTGAGATATATAAACGGAAGAGAGAACGGAAGAGACTTCTGAATCTACTGTTAGAAATTAAAGATTATAATTATGGCTGATAATAATGTTATATTAATTAACGATGAAGAAGTAATGGCAAATAATCAAAATGAAATCGAAGTGATAGATTTAGTGAATGAAGAAGTGATAGTAGCAAATCAAGAAGAAATTAAAGTGATTGATTTGATAGATAAAGATAATATTGAGGATGAAGTTGGAGGATGGACATTGAAGATGAAAATAACGGTGATGATGATAATGTTGTTGATGACATTGATGATGATGATAGTGATGATGATGACGATGATGATGCAATGAATATTGATGAAGAAATGCTCGAAGACTCTGATTATAACAGTGATGATACTGACTTTAATATGAGTTTCAAACATAAACTCTTGAATCAACGTAAAATTAATGCAGTAAATGAACTAAGAAGAATGTGCCGCGTTACATTTTACTATTCAGCAGAAAATTCTAGTTCGAGATTTTGTACAGAATGTTTTGTGAGAATTAGAGACTTGTATTCGCACATTAATGTTCTTCATATACACGAAATTGACTCTTTTGGCACAATGGAAGGACTATTTTGTACCGAATGTAGAACTCCGCTATATCAAATAATATTGTGTGATATGTGTTCTATATGTGTAAATTAAAACTATAGAGCACATAAATGCTACATATAAATTATAAAGGTACGTATGAATATTTATTTTAAATTTACAATAATTTTTTAAATTTTAAATAAAACTTCTTTGTTTTTATTTGTTATAGTCAGTGAAAAAAGAAGACATTAACATAAATCTTGCGATGTCAACCCGTATTTCTAAAAGATAAGAAAGATGCAAAGCGTATCATGTATCAGCGGCAAGACGAAGGAGTGTAATCCTTAATCGTCAGTAGATGTTCAGACTCGATTCATCAAGTATTAAGTGCAAGTTCTACTGACTGAATGACACTAAGTGCGTGCGAGTAACTTATAAGGTAAATATTATAAAAGAAAAAAATTTAAGTGAGTTAAATAAAATATAATATTAATTGTGAAATAAAATCAAAAGATGAAACCGCCAACGAGCCAAGAAAGCGTGAAAGCAGAAGACGGAATCATCCCGGAGGAGTATCCGGAAACTTACGAGCCACTTCTGCTGGGAACATGCGTAAAAGCTATAAACTCTGCCAGTGTCATCTACAGAGAAGATGACGCTCCTTTTCGAAGGATATGCGAAGACTGCTTTCATGCAGAAGTGCAAGACTTTAATCGTGTTTGAGTAGCAATAACAAACTGGCACATTATGTAAAGTAGTGCTAGTAGTGCCAGAAAATTATGAATTAAAAAGAAAATGTTTTATTTGTCATAAACTTTTAATGGAATATAATAATATAGCTTCAGATTATCGCGAATGTATTAAAGAGTTTATAATTAATAATGAAAAATATTATTGGTTAGATGAAATAGATATATTACAAGACGAAGAAAATTAAATTTAAGTTACTAAATAATATTTTATAATATTTTTTACATTTTATATTTTATATGTTATATTTTAAAATTTCAGTATTTTAGAATTTATTTTCTAACATATTATATATGTTGTATTCCATCATATTACATTCTTAAATTAATGTTTTTTTATATTTCGTTATGTTTCGTTATTTATGTTTAATAAAATATATTTCATTGACCTACGTAAAATTGCAAGTTTGTAATTTTTAACACGTGTCCGATAAAATGATCTTACCGTTTTAAAGATATATATTTCATACCGTCGACCTATGTAAAATAATATTTTCGCATGTGATATCTAATTTCGGAGTGTATCAAATGATATATAAAGTAGATAAAAAAATAAATAATATCAACCATAAAATTAAAAACAAAACTTCGATTATAGATTGTGAATTATTAGCATACGCAATAGATAATATTGTACACTATGCATATTGTACACTATTACATGACCAATAAATGTATATTATGATAAATATTACTCGGTTTATTCTCCATTCTTCCTTTCAATTCAGCGGTTTCAGGTTGCGCTGCGATAACGAGTTGCATGCCGATGCATCTTGTCGTGAATAATAATGTCACTCATAATAATAATAATAAATTACTAAATAATATTTAAAAAAATCTCCTTTAAAAAAATAATTAATTTTAAATAAATAATTAATTTTAAATAAATAATTAATTTTAAATAAAATAATTAATTTAAAAAATTAAAATTACAAAAGATATCAATACAAAACGAGATACCTTGGTGGAAAGAGAGAAAACTTAAGAAAAGAGAAAGGAAGAGAGAAGAGGAAGGAAGAGAGAAGAAAAAATGGTGAGAGAGAGAACATGATGACAGCGGCGGCGGCGGCGGCGGCGCACCCCGCTGACCCCTCGCTTCGCGGACCCCGCGCCTAGTGACGCACTTCCCCCTCCCTTACCCTGCGGACCCCGTATCCATCGCTTATGGAGTGCCCCGCATCGCGGAACCCCTCTGTCCCTCTACCCCCCTCGGAGCTCCCGAGTTAGAACCGACCTTATATAGCTACTTTTAATACATTTAATGCATTTTTTCAAGCAGTGGAAACAAGAATACATTTATTGCATCCAAAATCTATGAATTTTCTATTCCAAATTTCTCAACATTTTTTAAAACTAGATATTTTAAAAGACTTATTTACGATAAACTTTTCCGAAAGTAAGAATCATAAATCTCTTGAAGACATTAATTTAGAATCCGAATGCGAGGAATATCTAAATTAAATAAGTGAAGAAAATATTGATGCAATTACAAATATTCAAAACAATTGTTTAGAATTTTTAATTACTGCTGCTGAGGAAATTCGTAAAAGATTACCAATTGCAGACAGATTTTTATCTAAATTGAAAGTATTTCAATCACAAATAGCTTTATTTGATGTTGACAGACATTATTCAAAGTTGTTTCTTTTATCATCAAAATCGTTGATGGTTTTGATGAAGATAATTTAAAAAAAGAATGGTCGACATTATATTTAAATTTTAGTGATACAGAAAAATTAAATTTGTCAAAATTAAATTTCAATGAAATGTGGAAGCAGATTTTGCAATGTCAGATCAATGTGATTAAATATCCCAACTTAACATTGCTTTTGAATGCCATCAGATCCCTTTCAAATTCAAATGCTGATTCTGAAAGAATTTTTTCACTTTTAACAGATATAAAAACAAAGAAACGAAGCTCACTTTCTTCAAGTACTGTTAATGATATTTGCTTAAATCAGCTTTGAGGAGGAATCACAAGAGGGAAATCTATTTTGAACATGAAGATTAATGAAAAACATTTATCTTTAATGTCGTCAGATCAATTGTATGCTACTTCTCCCGACAAAAAAAAAAGTAGTCTAACATTATATGCAGATAAAGATATTGCTGGTCCTCCTTCATCTAATACGTCATAATGTCTGTAAGAGACATCATATCTGTAAAGACACCATGTTTGTAAGAGACACCATGTCTCTAAGAGATACCATGTTTGTAAGAGACATCATGTCTGTAAGGGATACCCTATCTGTAAGAGACATGATACTTTTAAAATTGTTCTGTTTGATAATTTTGTTTTGCAAATTTTATTATTTTTTTATTTATATTAATATTTAAAATTATAAATTATGTTATGTTAAATTATATTATGTAGTAATTATAAATTATTTAACTAATGTTAAAGATATTAAATGTTAAAGATATTATTAAAAATAACTGTAATTGTATTTTTATTTTTGAAAATATTAATTATTGTTAGATCGCACCAATCAGCGCCCTCTTGCACGACATGCGCTGCTTCGATTATCTATGTAGTGATCGCCGCGCGGGCCGCTATACACACACACACACACACACACACACACACACACACACACACACACACACACACACACACCACACACACACACACACACACACACACACACACACACACATCACACACACACACACACACACACACACACACACATCACACACACACACACACACACACACACACACACACACACACACACACATACATAGCTGATTTCTTCGAGTGTATCACATTGATTATTTCTCTTACCGCATATAAGACAATACGCATAAAGCGTGTCCACATACGACCAATACACATGATCACTTTATTTTGTTTGTTTTTTGTGCTTTCTATAAAATATAATTCACGAGAATCTTAATCGGTTCTGCATCTCGTCCCCACTATTTATCGTCGCCTTTAATTATTAAAGTATTTTTTAATTTTATTATTAAATATGTGAATTAATTTATTGTAATAATTTGTTATAATTTTGTTATAATTTTGTTATAATTTAGTTATAATTTTGTTTTTATAGTTATAATTTCAGCATAATTTAAATATTAATAAAAAATTTATGTAATGTTTATTATATTATTTATTATAAATTCTTATTATAATGTTTATTTTAAATTTATCTAAAAATGTATTTTTCTTTAATGAATATTGGTAAAGTTTTTGACAGTTTTCCTTACCCTTGCAACAAATGTTGATATTCTTGAATATTTCTGCCAAATAAAATATTTTATTTTGAGCTACATGTTGTATTTTAAATTATTTCAGCATCATTCCCTCTCTTAGCTTATTTATAGTATATTATTAAATATTGAATTATTAAATTTATTAAATTTATTAAATTTTCTATAACTGTGTGTGTGTGTGTGTGTGTGTGTGTGTGTGTGTGTGTGTGTGTGTGTGTGTGTGTGTTTGTGTAAAATCATACATATGTTTGTTCATACATATCTTTATAAATTAGAAAAATTTTTATGTGATTATGGGCAACAATGTTACATAATTTTATTTATATTAGGTACGTTACTGATAATCTATGTTTTTCTTTTTAATAGGAGAATTTAGTAAGTATACTACACGGTTCTAACTCATGAGTTCCGAGGGGGGGGATGCGGATGTGCGGGGGAGGGACGGGCGCGGAATAGAGGGGAAGAGGAAGTCAGGGGCGGCGATCCTCCGAACTGAGCCGCGGGGAGGGGATAGATAAGATAGTAGAATTCGGTAAAGATGATATAAACAAATAAATAAACAAATAGATAAACAAGTAGATAAACAAATAGATAAAAAATTGCGACTCGGAGGACATAACGTCGGGAGAGGGGGGGGGGGGTCTTTTGAAATAAGCCGCAGGTGGGATAATATGCTCCGGTAGTTATAAAAACAAATAGATAAACAAATTTGATATAAAACAAATTTGATATAAAGAAATTGCGACTCAAAGGACATGACGTCACGAGGGAAGGAGGAGTAGATAAGATAGTAGCTACAAAGGAGAAAGTAGATATAAACAAATAAATAAACAAATAGATAAACAAATAGATACACAAATAGGTAAACAAATAGATAAACAGGTGGCGAAGATGATATAAAAAAATTGTGGACAGGGCGCGTGGACATGATGTCAGAGGGAGGGTTCGCCGCTGCCGCTGCCACCGCCGCCGCCGCCACCCCGCCCCGCCCGCCATATTCTCATCTTCTCTTTTCGTTGTGCTCTCTCTATTGTATATTATCTCTCTTTCATATACCTATTATTTCTCTCGTTGCGGCTCTCTCTTATTACGAATCTTATGACTATTTTTTTTCGACTAATTATTTTTATGGCGAGAGGAAAGGAATGAAAGAAATACATATTTTTTGCATATTATATATCTTTATTTTTTAAACAAATTGAACACATTTTTCATTTAAGCGTGAAATTTTTTTTATTCACATTTTTTTCTTACACACTAAAAACTAAAGCTAACAGCTCGCAATCGACGAGTTGACGTCTATTGAAGATATCGCAATCGCGTATCATATTTGTACTTCCTTGGGATCTGTTACAACAGATACGATGTTGGAGAATCGCATATACTTGACATCGATCATATTGACGAATCTGACGAGTCGATCGATACATTCGTTCAGATTAAACATTCGACGTAACGTAGATTCGAGCATCGTTATGCGTATGTTCAAAGATTCAAGATGTACGAGTGTAACATCGTTCATCAAGCAAACTCTGACGATTAACGGTCCGCTTATAAAATTGTCTTTGTAATCGTTTCACAGCAATTTATAGATATTCCATCGCTGCTCGTAGAGACCCTTCTACGTTTCGAGAAACAGTATCAATTCCTGTCCCCGATAATCTCCCAGAGCGAGGTCCCCGATAATCTCCCGTCGCGCGGTGCGCCTATTGAGTAGATGTTACACTCTGACGGTCATGGGCTACAAATTTTTAAAAATTGGAATCAACATTGGTCCACCGAGCTCCACGGTAGCTCGGTGGACCAATGTTGATTCCAATTTCTAAAAATTTGTAGCCCATGACCGTCAGAGTGTAACATCTACTCAATAGGCGCACCGCGCGACGCTCCGAAATGCTGTGGAAATTAAATATATAATATTGCACAATATTGGAAAAAAAAGAGAAAGAAATAAAATGCAGTTGAAACTTACGCGTTACGTTCCTTCTTTGTTTCACCATCGTACGGTGCGCTTTCTTTGGCAAAGTACATTGCGTGTTGATCGTTTGTAAAAACGAATGATGGAGGAGCGGAGACTTTGCATGCAGATTGTTCGATGAAGGACTGATCCGCGTAAATTTTGACATAGCAAACCGTTAATCCCTCTCCCTCCTCCTCCCTCTCCCTCTTTTTATAGGAATTTTATTGTGATCAAACATGTAACGACATGTTTGCTAAAAAGAATCGCGTGTTTAAATTTTTTCCAGGAAAAAAGCCGCGATAAGATGGCTTTTCGTGGAAATCGACGTGTCGCGACGTGTTAAGAGAAAAGCACCGATACTTTGGCTGCTATAAACAAATTTCGAAGACCATGCTCCGGTTTAGATAAAGGGACAAAGAAATTGCAAACCGTTATCCCCCTCCCCTATTTCTAGGAATTTCATTGTTATGATCAGACATGTAGCGACATGTTCGCAAAAGAGCGCGATGTTTAAATTTTTTCCAGGAAAAGGCGCGATAAGATGGCTTTTCGTGGAAATCGATGTCGCGACGTGTTAAGAGAAAAGCGTCGATATTCCGGCTACTATAAACAAATTGCAATTCGGAAGACCGACGACGACGACGCTCCGATTTAGACAAAGAAGTAGCATTGTCGACTGTATGTGTCGTGGCATATTAAGAGAAGCGCTGATAATTCGGCTGCTATAAACAAATAGATAAACAAATTGCGACTCGACTTGCAAACGTATGACGATGCTTCGGTTTAGACAGAGGGACAAAGAAAACTGCAGATGATATATAATAGGTCATTGGGCGCGCGGGATCACAGTAGGTTTTTCGAGTATCAAATTTGAACGAGTGGTACGAGTGGCACGTCATCGAACCCACGTTTGTGTCGCTCGAAGAGTTTCAAGAACGCGACAATGGACAAACGCTGTCGCGAATTCTCAATCTTATAGTAAACATAACATATAGTAAACATAAACAAATATAATCCTCTACACGGGATGTTACATCGAATTACCGCCGGAAATTATGTTAAAGCGAGCGGTGATCAACGTACGATCCAAGGATAATGCGTGTTTCGCGTGGTTAATGGTCGCGTCTTGCATGCGACCGAAAAGCATACGGATCGGGAATTGTCGTACCTGTATATGACAGTGTTAAATCTCCAAGACATTACGTTTCTGATGACTGTTGAATCAAATTAAAAAGTTCGAACATCTCAACGACATCTCAATCATCGTCTACAACTTCGAGGGGGAAAAGGAAATACTCCCGATACGGTTAACAGATAAGAAGATGGAGAAACATGCAAATCTATTGTATGTGCAGGATCCGCGCGACGACAACGCGGAACACTTCATCAAAACGTACATCAAAAATCTGCCTTGTGAGCTCGCAAATAAACAAAAGAGGACACAAGAAATACTTTTGCGATATGTATACACATTCTAACAAAAAAAATTGTATAATATTTTTATAAATGTTTATTAAATATTAAAAAGTCATGTTTTTCTTTTTTTTTATATGTCTACATTATTTTAATTCATCCGAGAAATTGCAATCGCATACGATGGATTGTGAACGATTGCGCCATTTGACTGCCGAGCGAGGACAACAAATGGCTCGCATTCAAGAACCACACAAATAAGGAACCACTTCCTTTCCTTATATACGCGGACTTGGAGTGCGCACTACGGCGAACGAAAACCGGCAGAGAAGAAAGACGCATCGTACACCTATCAGCAGCACGAGGTATTTAGCATCAGATACTACGTGCTCGTACGACGACGCGTTATCAGCGTATCGATTTCGTCACGGCGAAGACTGCGTTACATGGTTCGTTCAGCAACTCGCATCGAGTAAAAATTTTGTTATCTGCAATGTCCCTATGGAAACGTTGTCGAGAGAACAATGGGAGGCATATCGTAGCGCAACGCGTTGTCACATTTGTGAAAAACCATTTGCGTCCGACGACACGCAGGTACGCGATCACTTTACCACCTTACCGATCGTTACCGTGGTCTCGCGTATTCAAATTGTAATCTAAATTATAAAGATTCATATTGCATTCCCATAGTATTTCACAACTTATCCGGTTATGACGCACACTTTGTCATCATAGAAATAGCTAGGGCATTCGGAGGCAGGATCGACATGCTGCCGACAAAAGAAAAATACATTTTGTTTACAAAACACGTTAAAGATAAATTAACGCCGAGAAATTAAATTCACGAAATTGCGTACAACCGCGGTTCATCGATTCGTACAAATTTTTAAATACTTTGATAAAATTTTTAATACCTTGATTGGCTTTTTTTCTAACGAAAGAAAAATTGAAAATTTTACGTTCCAAATTTTCCATGTTATCAAACGAAGATTTTGATTTGTTGACGCGTAAAGGTCTTTCCCTACGAATACGTAGATCGCGCAGATAAGCTGCAGGACATGCCTACTACCGCGCGAATCATTCTATAGCTCATTGACCGATGATACGGTATCGGAGAACGATTACGCGCACGCCGTGAACGTCTGGCAGTGATTGTCTATTGAAACCCTAGACGAGTACAGCGATCTGTATTTAAAAACCGATATCTTGTTATTGGTCGACGTTTTGGAAAATTTCCGCGAAAGTTCTATCGAAAGTTATAGTCTTGATTCCGTTCATTACTACACATAGCCAGGTTTCACATGGGACGCCATGCTGTAACATACGCGTAAAATTTGAGTTGCTTATCAATATTGATATAGTTATGTTTATCGAGCGCGGTATACGCGGTGGCCTCAGTCAATGTTCTGGCAGATATGCGCAAGCCAATAACAAGTATATGCGTTCGTACGACCCGTCGAAATCGTCATTGTGTTGAGATGTACTACGACGTGAACCTGTACGGATGGGCGATGTGTCAATCGCTGCCCTATGCCGAATATCGATGGGTTGAAGACATCGCGAACTTTGACGCGATCGCTCCGGATTCGCCTACGGGTTATATTCTCGAGGCTGATCTCGAGTATCCGCATCATCTGCACGATCGACACATTAAACTTACCTTTTTGTCCGACGAGGATAAATCATCCTGCACGCGGCAGGATAAACTTCTCGTGACGTTATATGACAAGAAGCGGTACATCATCCATTATCGCAATGTATGCATGGTCTTCGTATGCCCTGGTCTTCGTATTCCAAAGATACATCGCATACTACAATCTCGCGATTACATTGAACTCAATACACATTTTAGAATGCGAAAAACGATTTTGAGAAAAATTTGTACAAATTGATGAACAATGCGCTATTCGATAAAACAATGGAAAATATTCGGAATCACGTGGAAGTAAAATTGATAACAAAATGGGATGAATGGTATGGTGCGGAGGCAATGATCGCGAAATCAAATTTCCACAGCCGCAGCGTCTTTGCGGAAAACTTAATCACCGTTGAACTGCATAAACTCGAGGTGAAATTCGACAAACCTATTTATGTGGGTATGTGTATATTCGATATATGTGAGTATGTGTATATTTGATATATCGAAAAACTGCTTGTATGAATTTCATCACGAGTACATGTCACTGTTGTATGGCGACAAATGTAAGATCATATACCGACACGGATAGTCTCATATATCACATCGAATGCGATGACGTGTACGAGACGATGAAACGCGATATTGCTAGATTCGATACGATTATCCGCCGGACAACGCGTATGAGATGCCTCTCATGAATAAAAAAGTACCCGGTCTAATGAAGGACGAAAATAATGGTGCGATAATAACGGAATTCATCGGACTCAGAGCGAAGATGTACGCGGTGAGGATTGACAGTAAAAAGGATACCAAAAAGGCGAAAGGTGTAAAAAATAACATCGTAGCGCGAATAATAATGTTCGACGATTACACGCGGTGCTTGAATGAAAAGATCGAAATGACTCGTCGTGTCATGTATAAGATCCAAGTTACACCAAGTATATACAGTGTCCGAGTCGAAAATCGTTCTGAGTCCGTACGATGACAAACGATACATCATACCGGATTCGACGGAAACGTTATCGTGGAGATATTGGCGGATTCCGTTATAATATACATGTATATACAATGTACATATATTTTTTATATTTTTATATATTGTTACGACCGAGCGGTGTTCCGCTCGACGCTACTCTCATATATTTTCAGCCTAAAGATCGTTCCTTGTGGACGCGGTCGTCAAACGGTTGTCAAGCGTTGTTTTGGCGAGAGAGTCGGCGCGGCGCGCGAGTTTGAGTTGTGTCGCGGCGAATTATTATTAAACTGTGAAAAGCTCTTGTTATCGCTCCTGTGCTTAGTGTTTAATAAAGTGTATTTCTTTTCTAACCGTCTCTTCCTTTCTTTGCGTGAGAGTGACGCAAGTAAAACCGCCGCGAGTGTGACAATATGTAATTTACATATATGCATATATTATGCATATATGTACGTATATACGTATGTATATATGTATATACGTATGTATGTATGTATGTATGTATGTATGTATGTACGTATGTACGTATGTACGTATGTACGTATGTATGTATGTACGTATGTACGTATGTACGTATGTACGTATGTATGTATGTACGTATGTATGTACGTATGTATGTACGTATGTATGTATTTCTTGTACTTTTATACATTTTTTTTTATATTATTGTAACGTCCGGAGAGCCGCCATTTATATTTTTTTTTCTTCTTCCATGCATGTAATATCACCTTAATATAATTCATCGCCAGCGACCGAGAATGACCATTGGCTCTCCTGCCGTTCCGCCTAACATGGCGCGCCCCACCATTATTATGCTACATAGATGTAATATTATTCTAACCGTCTTCTTCAATAATTATAAATATTAACATTTAATAACACATGTATTCGATTATCCTAACCACTTTCCTTACTAACTATAAACAACAATATTTGATATAATACACGAAATACTTTATAATTATACTTTAAAAATATTTAAATTATAATAATAAATATAAAATTCGAATCACCACGTGTTTGCTTTTTCATACGGTTCATCACCGCGTCTACTAACGGAAGTGTTCACGAGGGCACGAGGCAACTAGATGTTAATAGCAAGTCCAATATTGATTAATCGATTAATTCATACTTAAAGCAAGAATTCCGATCGTTTCTGGGGGCGTCGGTGTTGTGCGTCATCCGCACTTACCACGAAGGAAACATCGGACTTCGAGCACGTGGTAGCTCCTGCATTCCGACGCGACGCCGAACCAATGCGTAATTGACTCGCAGTTCGAATGTGATATCCTAACCCTAACTTTTTAATTAAATATAATATACACCTAAAGCCTCTGTCGAATGCCTAAGGCACGGAAAAGTCGCGCGGGGCGTAGTAACGCTATACGACACCTCGAATACGATTTTCATGTGGCCGCGATTTTCGATCACAACGCAATCATCGGCGAGGAGGTAACCTTCGACTGGGAGTACGAGCTCCTGGTGCACGACCGTCTCTGGGGCGCCCTGCCCGCGCAGCCCGCACCAGCCAGCACCACCCAAGAACCCCGCTCCCAGCCGTGAATCTCTCTCCAAGAGAGAGATTCTATTTGCAGAGAGCTTCCAACGAAAGGTAAGTAGCTAAATTGTTAACAAATTATTACAAGATATATGTATATGCGTATATTTCTCGCGCTATTTTCCCTGTTGCATCAGCCGAACGTGTCCGTGCAAGTTCAACGATCGCTTCTATAAAGGGAAAGCCTGACCGGAAGGGTTTACGACCGACCCCTTTGTTTTTTTTTTTGGGCATAGTTTTTGCCCCGTCCGACGATTTCACTCAGAAAGTGCACTCTTAAATGCTTGTTTCAAACTTTCTAGCTCCGATAATATTCCGTGATATTCAACGACATGCAGGGACGCGTTTTACCTTCGCGGATACTATTGATTAATTAATGTGATGTGCTTCCCTCGGTCTGATGCCACCCGCGGTTCGCGCACGCATCCAGCTGCCGTATTCCAACATCGCGTCGGTTCAGTGCGCTGCATTACTTCCTTCGGTTATCGCCGCGTAAATAATTCAACCGCCGACAATTATCCTAATAACGCCGAGTTTCTCTGTTATCGTTGTAAGGAATTAATACCCGAGGGCACCCTCTCTTACCGCTTGGAATTAACTCATTCATTTCAATTCACCGGGTCCCAAGATTTCTGCGAGTGTTGTCGTACCCCGCTTTCGTTAATCCGCGAAATCGAGCACTGCGACGCGTGTTCCGAGGTTTTCGTTGTTGCCCTAGAAGTACTCGAAGAAGAGGGAGAGGCTATCGAACACGTCCGCGCTCGATATTATCTCGACGATACTAACGCTGCTTCAGACGTCATTGTCTCGCGCCGACTCACGAACTTTTCCGTCTCGCTGCTTAACCGTGAAGAATAATAGCTAGACGCGATCGCGCTAATACTAAGAATTAGATTCCCTGCTGCTCAATCGCACGTTTATTCTAGTGATCGGCGATTCGTACGTTAATATTCCTTAACACTTCCGAACCGCTGCTGGTAATTTGCCGCTCGATTGCTGGCAGCGTCGTCGAGAGGCGAGCGTATTCTCGCCTTTGTCCGGTGCCACGTGGTGATTTGCTTGGCAACATCGCCACCGCCCGCGACGTGACATTATATTTTTTGTACACGTATTGTACCTGTATTATACATTTTTTTATACGTTTAATAATTTTTTATATTTACACGTGTAGTTTTTTTATACTTTACGAAGATATAATTGAAGGAAAGGAATAATAAGATTGTATACATTTATATATTGTATATTTATTTTTAATTGTAAAAATAAAAAAATGAATCACACTGCTTTTGTTTATCCAAGAATTGTGCGATCCATCGAATTCCAACCACTTGACGTAAACCTCGTCTCCTTTCCTGCGCAGTACTTTCTCCACGAGATACACGTCCGGATGAGTCGCGCGATGCAATTCGTGATCGTAGAAAGCGATGACTTTTCCGCGATAGTCCTCGAGCAGATAGGTTACAAGATTAGTATGCTGCACTTTAACGATCTTAAACACCTCGGTGGTCCAATTTGATGTGCAACCTTTTTCGAAAACTGTCTTGTACTTGCTCACGCGTATCGAATCACCTACTTTGAATTTTGCTGGACCTGCGATCTTTATCGCGCTGTACACCGTGTCCACGAGTTTTTTGGCGATCGCGGGAGTTATGTCAGCGGTCGCATGCCGATGTTTGCGCGCGTTGTAATCTGATACGCAAGATGCGGTCGATCCACTTGTAAGTGACGTTGAGCGTAAACATTTTCTACATGTCATTCTTAAGCGTGCGACTGAATCGCTTGACGATCGATGCCTTCAGCAGCGTATACGTGGAGTAATGATTAACGTTGTGTTTTTTCAAGAGTTTCTGCACATCGGCGTTATAAAACTCCTTTCCCATATCTGTTTGCAAGTTTCTCGGATCTTCCACTCTCTTGAATTATCTTAGTTAGTCATCTCGCTTCCTTGCTCTTGAGCGGTACGGCCCAGGCGTATTTGCTCAACGCATCGATGACGGTGAGTATGTAATGATGACCTCTGTTGAAACTCGAATACGGACGCATCTCGACGATATCAGCCTGCCATAGATCGTGATATCCCCGAATTATGATACGTCTTCGCGGAAAATTTTTCCTTGCCGGAGCGTGTAATTCCTCAACGAGTCGTCACCTCTCGGAGCTAACATTTTTTTCACGTCCATTGGATCTCATGTTTCGACAATGTTTAATAGTAAATAAGATATACGATTTAAAATTGTTTTTTTCCTCACTGACGTCAATCGACTGGTTCGTTTCGTCGATACGCGATTAATTTATAATAATGCCGGCTTCGCGAAGTTCTTCGATGATCAACAGCATTTCGTTGTCGTGAGCGTTGTTACCAGCTCGATGCGAAGCGTCGAGTAATCGGAGTCGATCCACCAGCTCGTTGAGATCATCCCAATGCGTAATCGATTTTGTTGTCGATTTAATTTCATGGCGGATGATATATTACCAATACCTACACCCTTTTTACCGCTTTTCTTATATGTAGATATGAGCGGAGCGATGATGTTAATGTATTTATATCTCTTGTTGCCCATGATGGGATTATAGGCGCTATGGCCACGTCTATGAGCATTCGTTGTTAATAGTATACTTTTATACGTTTGTTTGTCATCTTCGGTGAACATAGAATATATTCCTCATCGGAAAATCTCTTGAAGATCAATTCGTATAATCCTGGTGTACCTCACATTGTATCTCACATTGTCTATGATTATGGAGTCATCTTTGTCAACGTCAAACTTTTTGTCACCGAGCATCATACTACTTTTGTCAAAATAAACACTGTACACATTATCGATCGCTTTATCTATGTCATCACCGAAAAGAAGGCCCACACTTTTGTCCCAACGGTCCTAGCTGACCACGAAGCACCTCGCGGCTTCCTCTTTGCGTTTGTAGAGTTTATTTGATGATTGTTTTCGGTGATGGTTCACTGACGTTTTTTGTTTCAAAAACATTTTTGTTTCGTACAAAGGTATTTTCGGTGGTTCTTTAAATGATTCTTTCGACAGCAGCAGTTCTTTCGATAGTTCTTTCGGTGTAGATTCGTACGTGAATGAATCTGACGTGGCGTTTAATTGTTTTGTATGTTGCTTTTTAGGCGGCGTTAATTTCAACCATCCAACATCCGTCCCCTGTTAGTTGTAGTGTTATTATCGTCGTCATCACTGTCTTCACGTTTCTTTTTCTTAATACCGATATTCTTTGCAACATTGGCTCCTTTTTTAATCAGCTGAGATTCCTCGATGTTTTCAACAATTTATTTCAGAGGTTCGACGTTGGGCTTGAAATGTCTTTTCAACGCTACATCTTCAGCTATTTTACCAGTTTTCAAAGCGCGATATTTTTTGCGAATCGAATCGCTCATTTTCGCAATCTATTTCGCTATTTTCTCGCGATCTTTGATGTTATCCATGTTGCCTGCTTGACGTATCGATTTCGACTAATCGCGTTATGATACCAACCGAACGTGTTAAATTCTTTTCTGTATCACCCATTGATAAGCGAACTGTCCTTATCTATCACTAGAATCCGTACTCGCACTGCCAACAATCGCGGCATAACGCACAGAATTCATCGTACGATGTACATGTCGATATTCACATGCGTTGTAAACATATTTCAAGTTAATACTATCCTGTTTGAATAGGATCAGCAGGTTCGCATTGTCGCATGTCACATGTTTAGGTATCCTCGCGTACGTCTGACAGAAATAGAAACAATCGACATTCGAATGACGGCCCATCGAGAAGAATTCTCCCACTGCATTTTGCTTATTGCATGCAACGTCATCGAAGACAAAGATCGAATTGGAACGTGCCTCGCTCGGTGAAATGACATTATTGTTGTTGGAGAATGTAAAGTAGATTTCGTCGATCGATGTCAACAAAGTTTCGAGATATCGATATTTTGGTTGTTGCAGTGATTTCGATTATACGTACACGTTTCTCGGAACGTATAGCGTGCGGACTTTCGAGCAAGCTTATGAGAACATTGGTTTTATCGCAATTCGACCGCAAATGATGGCGCGATACTTGGTAGCATTTCATCGTGCTTACGCTCCATCGCGATGTCCCTCATCATTCGCGTTTTCTCGTCGCAATTCGCGACGCGTATCGTCAGTGGCTGCCACACGAATTTCATGTTCGCACTGCGTTATCTAGGCATCGATCAAACGCCTATTTATAGGCGCGCGAAACCGCGAATCCCTCAGTTGCAAAAATGTATCTCGCGCTGTCGCATCCCTCTGATATTTGGGACTTGAGCGCTGAACAGTTGCAATATATATATATCGAAAGTCGTACTGTTATGCGCGTGCGGTGAATGTATCGATCATGTGTAGAACAAGCTTCCGGATCATATAAAGACGAATTTGGACGTTCGAACTTATCGTCGCTGTGTCGAGCATTATAACCAACCGTGGCAACGTATGCACATCTAAGATAAAGGATTGTAACGTATATCAGCAGCAGCAACGTCAAACGTAGGCTGCGTTGGAGGTCTGCTCAATCGAGCGATAAATGCGCTTCCTTTCGAGTTACATATTTCCGGCTATCAGTTTTGCGGCCCGGGTATTCGGCTGAAGAATCGATTAGATGAAACGGGCATAAATCCATTGGACGCGGCGTGCCGTGAACATGACATTGCGTATCCTCAGAGCAACGATCTCGCCGACAGACACGTAGCGGACAAGGTACTCGCCGATAAAACCTAGGACGCGTCATCGTGAAGGATTCGACTCTGAGCGAGAAAACTGCAGTTGCAGCTATTTGGGCAGTGATGAAAATCAAAACCAAGATCGATATAGGTATGAAAGCGAAGTCGTGCAGGGGCCATGATACTGTGCGAACGTGTCTCTATCGCGCTCCGCCAAGTGTGTTCTTTGAGCTACTTTTATTTTTAATTTTGTGTTCTGTTTTACATATTAATAGTTTCGCAACATTACGAGTAACGTAACGATATACTTTTTGTTAATCCTAACTACTTATTTTGTTAATTATATGGAATTTGATTTTTCAAGTGATCGTGGAGTGATCTCTGCCCCTGCCGACACCTGTTCTGTTCTTTTATTCATTTTTTATCGACTTTGCGTGTGCTTTTTCCGGAAAATATTAGTGATATTCAATGGCCTATGTTAGTTGAACGATAGTTATATTAATGAAATGTACTTGGTTTATTCTTCTAATTCATTAATTTTTTATAGAACGTAGCAACCAAGATGGCGGTTTTTCTAATGCCATCCGCGATAAAAACAATATGGCTAAACGACAAGATGGACAGTAATATATTCTGGGACGATATACTGTGATCTAGTGTCTTTACATTATGGCGGTGCTTTTTCCTACAATTAAATATGGCATGGAATAGCTATATGGCGGAGAGTGCTATGGTGTGATGCATCGGATGGCTGCTCTGTTTTATTCTGAAATCCGTCTATCCGGAATGTGTTTGCTGCATGGATTGCCTGGACCGTGATTTTTTATTTATTTTATTTTTTCGAAACGGTATGTTTCTTGTGTGTACGTGTGTCTTAAATGCAGGTATGTGTGGTGCAAGGATTATTCACGCGAGTGTGTCTCTGAGCGATTGGCATACATTTGATGATGCGGTTATTGGAATATGTTTCGGATTGTATTTACAGCAATTACAATGTTAATTAATGTTATCGCTTGCATCGCATATTTTGTTTATGTTCTATGTTCTTTGTTTCTGCAGTGGTAGGTTAATGAAAATATGTATATGCTTCTTATTATAAGATGATATCGATATTACTTTTTATTTTTGCTTATTAAATTCTATTATTAAATACCTTTTTCATTATACTATTTTTGACAGACATAATTATTACATAGTATTCAATTAATATTTTATATATGCTTTAATAATACTTCAATTTATAAATTATGTTGACAGTTGGATATACTGTGTTGCATAGAAATTCCGCTGCAGATTTTGTATATTGTTTATTCAGTATAGTGAATTTTATAATATTAATTCTCGAATATTAATTCAGCATTTTCTGTCATAAGTCATTTCATATGAAAACTAAATAATGATTATAGCTGATAGGATGATTTTGATACATTGAATAATAATTTTGAGTAAAGCCTATTCGATTTAGATATATCATGTTCTTGAAATAATTGCATTGTAAGTAATGAACGATTATTGAATACTAATAGTTAAATGAATTATTATGTCACATTGTGCTGGTTATGTGCTGGCCATATCATAGTATAAATTGTACAATTTTTGATCACAAGAGAGGGTATATGCTAATGAAATACTACATGGTACTCAAATAATATTTTATATATGCTTTAATAATACTTCAGCTTATAAGTTACGTTGACAGTTGGATATTTTGTGTTGCATAAAAATTCCGCTGCAGATTTTGTATATTGTTTATTTAGTATAGTGAATTTTATAATATTAATTCTCAAATATTAATTCAGTATTCTCTGTCATGAGTTATTTCATATGAGAATTAAATAATGACTATAGCTGATAAGATGATTTTATACGTTGAATAATAATTTTGAGTAAAGCCTATTTGATTTGGATATATCATGTTTTTGAAATAATTGTATTGTAAGTAATAAGCGATTATTGAGTACTAATATTTAAATGAGTCATTATGTCACAATGTGCTAGTTTATGTGCTAGCCATAGCATAGTATAAATTGTACAATTTTGATCACAAGAGAAGGCATATGCTAATGAAATACAGGTAGCACCATCTAGGAGTATCTATGTAAATCGATTCCTCGAACATGATATGAATGTGTTCGTAGTAATGATGACACTACATCAAGTACGTCCTCTAGGATGTAAGATATTAATTATGAGTCTGTTCGGTTTGATCACTCTGAGTGCAGATCGGTACACCTTTCCTGGGGTATCGTGCTGGGATGTGTTATACCGAAATCGATATCCATATTGGACAAGTTAATATTTAAAAATTTTTTGCTATGTAATTGGTAGCTCTGATTCACTTGATCGCGCATTTATGTATTGCGGATCATATATGAAAGTTACTTTCGAACTATAATTTAATTTCTGATTTAAGTTATTTCGACTTAGTCTTTCTACTTTGACCTGCAATACTTCTCTATGTCCATTCATGTGTAATGTTCTGTTTGTATCTTTGTTATTTTACACTGCAACTCGTCTTTTTCGATGGGCTATGTAGCACTGATTCATTCAATACTTAATATTTATTTTAGTTTATTACGTTTTATTTACCTTAATTATGAAATAGTTGACTTTAATTACGCTCACTCAAGAATCGGCTTGGAGATTGGACTTTAAAGTCGTAATTTTGATTGATCTATTATGAGAAAGTGTTTTATCACTAGATATTTGTGATTTTATATGAGTGAGACATCTTGACTTCCATGTGTGGCGCCCTTGTCTCCTGCCGCTGCTCCGCCGCCTCGCGCGCTCGCCGCCGAGCGTCACCGTCTACCGAGGAAGCAGACGCTGGTGCCACGACTAGAGTGGTAACTTCCGCTTTCTTTCTCGTCGGCCATTACCACGCGCATTGTGTCGAGCGGCCTTTTTGTGACAATCATCGGACTCACAGTAGCCACACGTCTGCCAGAGAGAAGGAGGAGAGAGATTCCGGCATCAACATCGTCAACGTGTCACTGTGTCGTGACTGGTACGTGACCGCGCCTGTGCAGTGTGAAGTGTGTGAAGTCGTGTACGCGTCGAAGTCTGTGCAGTGTCGCAAGTTCCGTCTTGCCGGCTCCGTGCGACCACGTGCGGCGCGCCGCACCTGTTGCGCCGGGTGCCCTCTGCTTTTCTCACACTCTGTGCGCCTCCACCTCTCTCCCCCCCGCTTGCGCGCGAGATGCGTGCGCTCGCTCTCTCTCTCGCTCGCGCGTGACGTCTCTCTCTCTCTCTCTCTCTCTCTCTCTCTCTCTCTCTCTCTCTCTCTCTCTCTCTCGCTTGCCGAGTGCGTCACTCCTCCTCTCGCTCGTGAGCGGTTGATCGAGTGTTTCTCTCTCGCTCGCGAGTGACGTCTCTGCACGTGTTTTTCCGCATGCGTCTCATCTGCGTTCTGCGTTTTATTCGCATCGCTTGGTTCCGTCGTTTTTATTCGCGCTTGTGATTGTGCCGTCATCAATTTCCGCGTGCGCTCCGTTTTACCCGCGCCCGCGTTCCGTTTCGCTAGCGTCTGTGTGTTGTTTTCCGTCCGTATCGCGCCTCGTTCTAATCCGCGTTTTTCCGAGCGTTTCGCGAGCGTCTCGCGTGCACGCGCAGTGTGCGTTTTAAGCGCTCCGCTTTTCTCTTGCGAGCGATACATTTCAAATGCGTTCTTTCCCTCCTTATTCTTTGCGATTTCTCGTTTCTAGTGTTTCAATTCTCAAACGTTCCTCCGTGTCCGCGATGCCCTTGCTGGCATTGTACGCTTCATGAAAATAATATTGTCACGCGCTGTTCTCGTGTTCGCGGTGCCCTTGCTGGCATTGTACGTCTTCGATCTCTTTGTTCTGTGATATATTAGTTTTTAATCGTTGTAAATATCGCGCCTTTGTTCTGTTAACCCTGTGACTTTGATACGTTCTAGAATTAGCGATTGTGTGTTCAAGAATAAATGTGGCCGAATCAAAACTTCGCGAGACGTTGCTGGCGACGGTCGGACAACAAAATTGTGGCGTGAACTCAGTTATCCTGCCTACTCCTGCCTATCTGATCTTTCAGAGACTCGAGCCTTCTTCGGTAAGGCAGTTCCAGCGTAGCCATCACTGGCAGAGCAATTATTCGCTACACATGCTTATAGCTATAATTGAATGTTTGTTATGTTCCTATTTAGTAATTTGATCATTTATCTGTGGATCTTCTTTGTGCATCGATAATAAATGATATGGTTACACGCTTCGCACCTAATTATTTCCTATCATGATTTACGCACGGGGGCGAGACGTGACAACGTGGACATTTTTCGCACAACGATGTCTCCTACCGTTTCGAAAGCTCGTGTACCACGCTTCGCAGTAACCGCCACGCGAACCAGTTGCAGCTCTTAAATTTAATATAGGGTTATAATGACGCGAATCCTCGTAATACATTATATTTATTGTATACAAAGGTTCGCCTCCGAGGTAGGCGAGTAATGCGCGACCGTCGTATCTCAGTTTTTCACCTCGACCAAAACTATAATATTAAAATTATAAATTATTATAGCGATGTTTTCCGCGGTGAGAAACCGTTGAAAACGCTCGATTTCATTATATCTGCAACTTTCCTCGCGATACCCACGCTCCTCGTTAACTCAACTGCCAACTCACGCTGTAACAAAGAACTCGCGTATCTTACCAACCTCTCGTGCAACTCTCCCGTGCGCAGAGTACCACGTTCGCAGTAAATTCTCGCCGCTACGAGGGAGCGAGGAAGACACAGATTGTCGGAATTTTTTATTTGTAACATCGAGCGTTTCGCGATGCTTTCTCGCGTTCATTTATTTGATCTCCCTCGTCCCAAAGGTACCGTTACGTTAAAAACGCGTATGGTGAAATCCATCGCGATATCGAAACCCCCGGTGCTTTGCGCTATCGAACTCACGAGTTGTCCTCGTGAATCAAGTCTCGCGCCGGACGAAACGAAAGGCCTGTCGGGCCATGCATTAAATTTGCGTCGAATCGAAGAATAACTCCACGTAATCGTCCGGTCCACTCAAATGTATCGCAAATGTATACGCGTGGATTTCGCGAAAAGCGTTTTCTAAATAACTCATGATCGCTAGCACTTTCCGCGAGAGGATGTGTCGCGAATGTCGCCTCCCTATCTATTACTTCAAATTTTTGAAATTTTCGAGTTTCCCGCCTGTAATTCAATATATGTGAAATTTTCACCGACCGTGTCGTTGTCATCGACCACGGTGTCCTCGCCGGTGCTGTTGCTGCTGATGCCGCTGTTACTGCTATTGCTGCTGCTGCTGCTACTGCTGCTGCTGATACTGTTGCTATTGTTGGTGCTGCTGTTGTTGCTGATGCTGCTGCTGGTGATGCTGATGATGAAGATTCGCTGAATGGGTTTTAAAGCTGATGTAAATAACGATCTTCGGGATGTTTTTCTTCTTCTTCGCGTGAAATGCCTCCTCCTGTTTGTACTGAAAATGAGAAATAAAAAATATTAATCATAAATATTTTATTTATATTCGATTTTTATGTTAGTGATTAGATTCCAGCATACCGAAGGTATCTCTTGAGCAGCTTTTCTTTTCGCTTTTACAGTTACTCTAGCAAGAAATATTTAATTATAAATATTAATGAGATAATGATTCTCGGTATTAGATATGAAATAATAGAAGGGCAAATGAGAATCAGCGCTATTTGCAGTGCGCAATTTACATTCCTTATTACAAATTGAAAAATATGACATACGTTTCGACTTTAGTTTGAGTCATCCTCAGTGTATACAAAAATGAAAATTAAATAAAAATAAATATAAAAATAAATATAAAAATAAGGATAAGATGCCGTGTTCATCCGACGTGCTCACTAATTGATTTTGTTGACCCATTGAATTATGATTATCATGCTTAAAGAGATAGAGTAATCTTTAAGGGTTGTCGATTATCAGATGGACACAGCTCACACATATCGAATAGAGCACGCGCAGTAATGCACGGTTCGTACCAAGCAGCACGTCCAACAACGCGTCCGCATGCCTCGAGCTCAAGACATGCAAGTGACTGAACGCGGTGATTCAACGAGTCAACAGCTTGTCATCAAAAGCTGAGGTTACAGCCTCTCAAGACCGAAATGTATGCGTGGTGTAAGAATTCAGTATCCGACTGTGAATTCAAGCAATTATTCTGTCTCTTAATAAAAAGCATCTCTGAGATTAGTCGTTTTTGCAAATTACGTTCAGAGTCTAATACTTTCACACCGTTCCAGTCAAATTCATAATCGCAATCTAATCTATGTTCGGTAACTGAATGTGTGTTCCTATGTATATGACTCTGGTGTTCATGCAGTCTCGTTTTTAATTGTCTCATCGTTTGTCTGACATAGCACGCATCGCAGTTGTCGCAGCAGATCTTGTACACTACATTCCTTTTGGAATGTGCTGGTAGAGCGTCCTTATGAACCCTGATCTTGTCTCTCAGCTTATTCATACTAAAGTACGCGGGTTTTGCATTAAAATCATCGACAATATTTTTGAATTTAATTGCAATTTCCGGAACAAAGGTAAAGTAAACCATTTTGTTCCATGTGATTGCGCTGTTGCATTTGACATTCTTGATTTATTTTCTTGCCTGAATAACATTTTTAATCTCGAATGTTATCAAAGATAAAGCTGAGAGGGTAATCATTCAATAACAGAGTCTTAATCACTAAATTCAAGTTTTTTTAGTGGGGTTTCGGGTGGGACAATAAGAATGCTCTATCGACGAGTCCAGCAATAGTGCCTCTTTTTTGGGCGAGAGGATGCTGGGAATGAAAATTGAGATACCTTCTCGAGAATGTGGGTTTATGAAACTAATCAATCTCAATGTTTTTATTAATAACTTTTAAGGTCAAGTCGAGAAAATTCAACTCGCTCCCCCCCACCTCAGCAGTGAATTGCAATCTAGGATGGTATGAGTTGAATCTTCCAAGCATCTTATCAATCAATCGGGAAGGAATGGCCATTGCAATGTCATCAATATATCTATAAAAAAAAGGCAAATGCGTCCTGATATCTTCAAGCATGCTCTCCTCCAAATCTCTTAATACTAAATCGGCTATGATCGGAGACAATGGGGAACCCATGGGTGTTCCAAAGGTTTGCGTGTAGATTACATTGTCAAACGTAAAAAAGATAGAATTTAGGACAAACGAGACTGCATTTAAAATTTCGTCCTTGAGATGTCTCCCCAGCGCTTTGCAATATTATCGATGGATAGGTCAATAAGAACATTGGTGAACAAAGAGACCGCATCGAAAGACACAAGTGTATGGTCGTCATTCAATTGCATGCCAGACAACTCATTGGTCAGTTTAAAATTATTTTCTACATGTGTTGAAGGCTTTGGGATATTTCTTGACAGAAGTTTGTTCAAGAAGGATGCCAAGTTGTACAGAAGACTTTCAATCAACGAGACAATAATTCAGAGGGGGCATCCCTGTTTATATAATTTTGGGAGTCCATAAGCTCCCAAAATCCCAAAACCTTCAACACATGTAGAAAATAATTTTAAACTGGCCAATGAGTTGTCTGGCATGCAATTGAATGACGACCATACACTTGTGTCTTTCGATGCGGTCTCTTTGTTCACCAATGTTCTTATTGACCTATCCATCGATAATATTGCAAAGCGCTGGGGTGACATCTCAAAGAATTGCGACATCCGTAAAGACGAAATTTTAAATGCAGTCTCGTTTGTCCTAAATTCTATCTTTTTTACGTTTGACAATGTAATCTACACGCAAACCTTTGGAACACCCATGGGTTCCCCATTGTCTTCGATCATAGCCGATTTAATATTAAGAGATTTGGAAGAGAGCGTGCTTGAAGATGTCAGGGCGCATTTGCCTTTTTTTAAAGATATGTTGATGACATTGCAATGGCCATTCCTTCTCGCTTGATGAGATGCTTGGAAGGTTCAACTCGTACCACCCTAGATTGTAATTCACTGCTGGGGGGGGGAGGAGCGAGTTGAATTTTCTCAACTTGACCTTAAAAGTTATTAATAAGAATATTGAGATTGATTGGTTTCATAAACCCACATTCTCGGGAAGGTACCTCAATTTTCATTCCCAGCACCCTCTCACCCAAAAAAGAGGCACTATTGCTGAACTCGTCGATAGAGTTCCTATTGTCCCACCCGAAATCCCACCAAAAAAAACTTGAATTTAGTGATTAAGACTCTGTTATTGAATGATTACCCTTTCAGCTTTATCTTTGATAACATTCGAGATTAAAAATGTTATTCAGGCAAGAAAATAAATCAAGAATGTCGAATGCAACAGCGCAATCACATGGAACAAAATGGTTTACTTTACCTTTGTTCCGGAAATTGCGATTAAATTCAAAAAAATTGTCGATGATTTTAATGCAAAACCCGCGTTCTTTAGTATGAACAAGAGAGGCATAATCAAGGTTCATAAAGACGCTTTACCAGCACATTCCAAAAGGAATGTAGTGTACAAGATCTGCTGCGGCAATTGCGATGCGTGCTATGTCGGACAAACAATGAGACAATTAAAAACGAGACTGCATGAACACCAGAGTCATATACGTAGGAACACGAACACACATTCAGTTACCGAACATAGATTAGATTGCGATCATGAATTTGACTGGAACAGTGTGAAAGTATTAGACTGTGAACGTAAGTTGCAAAAATGACTAATCTCAGAGATGCTTTTTATTAAAAGACAGAATAATAGCTTGAATTCACAATCAGATACTGAATTCTTATATCACGCATACATTTCGGTCTTGAGCAGGCTGTAACCTCAGCTTTGTTTTGATGACAAGCTGTTGACTCGTTGAATCACCGCGTTCAGTCACTGCCTTGAGCTCGAGGCATGCGGACGCGTTATTGGTGTGCTGCTCGGTACGAACCGTGCATTCCTGCGCATGCTCTATTCGATATGTGTGAGCCGTGTCCATCCAATAATCGACAACCCTTAAAGACTACTCTATCTCTTTAAGAATGATAATCATAATTCAGTGGGTCAACGAAATCAACGTTAGTGAGCACGTCGGATGAACACGGCATCCTATCCTTATTTTTATATTTTTATTTAATTTTCATTTTTGTATACACTAAGGATGACTCAAACTAGAGTCGAAACGTATGTCATATTTTTCAATTTGTAATAAAGAATGTAAATTGCGCACTGTAAACAGCGCTAATTCTCATTTGCCCTTCTATTATTTCATATTTAATTATAAATTTATCGGAAAGAATAAATTATTTTAAAATTTAAAATAAATAATATTAAATTTACCTTCGTAATTTTCCGGAGAATAGTCCATGTTTCGCATTGGAAAACCTCGATCTTTTCTTCTGAAAGCTCATCGCACATTTGCTCGAAGGCTCTTCTCCTGTTTTCATTTTCTTCAGCTTCGTCATCGGCTTCTTCTTCGTCATCGTCATCGTCATCTTCTTCTTCTCCTTCTCCATCTTTTTGTCTTTCTTCGTCAACTTCTTCTTCTCCTTCTTCATCTATATCTTCTTCTTGTTCTTCTTCATTTTCCTCTTCATTTTCTTCTTCCTTATATTCGGATTCATCCAAGTCGTTTGCTTGTATTAAAAAAGAAATATCGTTGTTATTATTATTATCTTTTTTTCAAAAATTAGCTAATACTTAGTTTTATAACTTTTATTATTTTAAATAATTATTCACGCGGTGTGTAAATTTCGGTGTTGGCTTCGCTCACAGCCGTCCCCTCATCATCGATATTTTCTTCCGCATCTGAAATAAAATTAAGCTGTTATTAATTGAATTCGATATTCTGTGTATATACAGTGAGCTAATTTTAAAAGCAATATTTGCTACTTTCTTACCTGAAACTAGATAGACCATTGGGATACCCTCCTTCTCAGGCTGCGCGTCTATCCGCATTCGCACTCGTTCTAAAAATTCGATATTTTAATTTAAAAATCTGAAAATTTAGAAATCTAGATTTTTAATTATATCAATTTTCTATTATTTTATTCACGCTCGTTTATTCCTTCCGTCTCGTCTTCGGCGGGGCGTTCTCAATCCCCGTGGTTGGTACGGATGTACAACCGCGATATTATCTCTCGCTTAAAAAATTTAAATTAGAATTTTTTATACTTATTCTATTATTCTAATTTCAATTACCTTAAAAATAAATATCTATATAAATATTTATCTCCTCCATTGTAAAAAAAGCGATATGTCCGCCAGTATCATTCTCCTCCACACCATCGCGCCAATTATATATTCTTTTACAATATTTAAAAGTCTTTTGTCCTCGAAATGCCCTAATCTGAACATAATGCTCAATAGGGTTTTCGAGCTTTCCGGTACGAATTTTGCAAACGTGATATAATTTGTTTCTTCATTTGTTAATAATAAAATATAAGCACTTGCGTTTATCGTCAGGTTGATATTCGCGCACACGATAAAAAATTTTCTTAATTTTTCATAGAGTATTATTTTTTTCACTTTTTCACTATTTTAGAATATTACAGACAGCGAACGAATCGGTGCAGTAATGTAAAAACCGGCTAAGTCACTCACGAAACAGTATAATCTCGAAAATAAACCTTTTCTATAATTCCGCGCAGTATTTATACTTTGAAAATTTTACCCGCACACTCCAAAAAGGGGATGATACGCAAAAAAATGCAGCACCATTGGATAGGTCAAAATTTTCCTTAATACAAGTTACACTTTTTCTATTCTCTCAGCTAAAACATAGCTGAAAGAAAACAAACTCCCCACAAGAAACACTTCTAACCTCCTCCTTTTTTATTTTGTAGTTTCTAGGTTTATTAAATAATATTTTGCGAAGAAGTTTTAAAAGTCTAGAAAATCTAAACTTTAAAAGATTTTATAATTTTATAATTTAAAATTTTTAAATTTTAAAACCTTTTAAATTTTTTAATTTTAAAATTTTTTAAATTTTATAATTTTTCATTTGCCCATCTGCACGCGCAGTTCTTTTTTCTTAGTAGATAAGCCAACGAGCTCGACGAATTCGTCAGCCCTCAGTTCATTCGAGTGTCATCCTTCGAGATTTCAACTTCATAAATCCGAAGTAGTCTTTTATCTCTCATTTCAATGTGATTATTAATTACATTTGAGAAGAAAACAGGAACAATGACGAGTCGAAAAGCTGTTCCCGATACCGAGAAGCGCGATATTCCGGAGCCGAGCAATGTTCCCGATTCCGAGAGGCGCAAGTACGGAATATCTACGATATTCCGAAGGGAAATTGTAAGGAATGAAACAATAAGTTCCATATGATGCTCTCGACAACATATGGACTCAACATCTCTCACACGAAAAGGATACACCTTGGATTGCAAACGATAAACGAAGGAGTTTTCGTGTCAATGGTTAAATTAACCGGTAATTATGCAGAATTTATTTTGTTGATTCTTGGCAACAATTCCTAAACTACATGGGACTTATCGGTGAATATTTAAACGCTACAATAAATCGAGACCGCAACCTATCATTGTCAAAAATGTTGCGAATTTTATCTCCTCTTATGAGTCGCGGTCCATATTACTGATGTATAAAGAAAATGAAGAGACCGCTATGAAAAATATCGAAATTCAATATCGAAGAACGACTATGGATTCGCAGTCATCGACGAAGAGACATAAAACCTTTGCTGTCGCAATTGTGATGCAGAAGAGTACTTTTCACGGATTGGAAAATATTGTGAAATGCATCGATGCGCACTTAAAACCTTTACAAAGCGTGACCGATAATGTTAACAAATGCACGCAATATCTCATAAAAGAAATAGAATTAAACCTTCTGAAAAGTTACATATATAGTGTGTCGTAGCCCGGATTGTACAAGATTGTAATTAGGGAAAGTCGGGTTCGCCGAGCCTTAGGAATTAGAACTCCGAGCAGGATCGTAGATGGAAGGTTCTTTTGGTTAAATATTATTACTCATTTTCGTTAAGTAGCCGATTTATTACGACATACGGCTTCTTGATAATGATTCGTGTGAATGTTGTTATTACTGATAACGACTGACCGTGACGAAATATAACTATCTTGTTACGTATTATGACTGTCCGCTCTCGGTGATTTAGCGGCCGTTTTTATAGTATTTTAGTAGTGTCATTTTATAATTCTAAATCAGACCATATATATATGGTCAAAACGGCACGCTTTCGCAAATTCCTCGTTCGCGCTCCGCTTTGGAATTTGTGGACTTGTTTTTGCATGCTTGCATTTCCGACCGGCGTTTCCGTAGCATCGGCTATTCCGAGATTCGAATATGATCATGAGAATAAGATATAATATGGCAAAAATAATATAAGGAGTAATTCGGGTTACAATATCCCTCCCTCGCCGGGAAAAAAAACGGAGTTTTTCGCATTACAATTCTTCAACATACATTTACATAAAATTTTAAAATCGTGAACTTTCGTTTCTTCTGCGCAGTTCGCTATTTTTATTTACATTTTTTGTTTTCTTTTTTCTTATGATTACACTTATTATTCCTATTATAATTATAATTATTAATATTCCGCTGAAACTAACGAGATAGGTAAAATGTACGTTTTGGAATACGTTCGGCTCCTCATCTAATTGCTTATTTAATTCGTTTATTTTTGTGCTTAATTTTGTTAATTCTAACGGGTCTTTTAGTATCGATCGCAGTTTTATTTTTTTCTGTGAGCTGTTTTGCTTTGATGTTTTTTGATATTAACGTTAGATTGTATTCCGGTAAATGTGCTCGTACGTAACGGATCGCTATCTGTCGTCGCGTGACTATTGTTATTTTCGGCGTCGTTAGTTTACAATCGCCGTTTAATTTTACTTTACCTATACTTTACCATTTATCTCTAGTTTTCTTACTTCCGACTTATCACATTGAATTTCTATTTTTTGGTTTACTTGTGCGAAATATAGTCACGCTTGTGGTTAGCATTAGTCATAAGGTATCAGAAATTATATGTCCTTGTTCACAATTCTGGAGCTGTTCGGGTGCGTTTATATAAATTTGCACTTCGCATGACGCGTCCGTACCTATGTGATAGATGGGAAAATTTTGTTCGCATATGTAAGTTTGATCGTTTTGTATGCACGTGTTTAGTTCACGCTCTTTTAATAATATATAATGTTGGTTTTCTTTATCTATTGCTATTAAGGCATGATTTACCCGTATAAATGAAAAGATATTCGCGTGTTCGCGTATTGGGAACGGTATCGGTTTCATTAATTTGAATGTCGGGAAAGTGATTACTGGAAATCGGAAGATCGTGTAGATATCTGTTTTATCGTAATACACATTTATAGTCATATATTTCTATTAGTGCGCCAGTTTTATTTTATTGAATATTCTTAGGGCGCTTCCTTGGAATCCTATTTTGGTAAATTTTCTTTATTTGTATTTTTATTTAGTTTTAGTTTTCCGCGAATGCTTTTATTCGATTTGCATGCACGGTTATCGTACGGTGGCTCATTTTTATCTTGTAATTTATTTCGGACAGTTTTTCGATAATTATGTACGGTCCGATTCATTGCGTTTCTAATTTCTTTGAGCGTCCTCGTCTAACTGTCTCATCGTACAGTAGGTCACCTATTTGAAAATTTTTTATTCTCGTGTTTCGGTCGTAGTACTGTTTCGATTTTATCTTTTCTTGCTTTACACATTCTCTCGTTACTTGTTTCGTTGCACGGATCTTCTCTCGTAATTCTTGTACGTAATCGTCATACGAACTTATCTTCGGTAGTTTGATTAGGGCTGTCGGTAGTTCCGCTCAGTGCCCGTAAATTAATTCAAATGGTGTGAATCCCGTCGCCATGTGTGGCGTTGTATTATACGCAAACATTGCGTAGGGTTGCCATTCGTCCCAATCTGTTTGGCTTTCATTTATGTAATGTCGAAGATATTCTGCCAAAGTTCTGTGTGATCGCTCTAATGCTCCATTACTTTCGGGATGATAGGCTGTCGTTTGAATCTTCTCGATCTTCAACAACTTGCATGTATTTTTAAATATTTCACTCATGAAATTCGTGCCTTGATCAGTTAAAATCCTTTCGAGAATCCCGTGTTCGGCAACTATTTTGGTGACAAAGACTTTTGCCACCGTATTTGCTTCTAGATTCTCTATTGGAATCGCTTTACTAAATTTCGTTAAATTATCTTGAAAAGTTAAGATATATTTGTTTCCGGCGTTCGTAATAGGTAATTGTCCCACTATATCAAGCGCATATTTTTTGAACGGTTTTTTCGGCGTGTCGATAATTGGTAGTTTGGTTTTTTGGTTTAGTTTATTTTTCTGACAGAGGTTGCATTTATTAATATAATCCTCCACGTAGCGCGTTATACGCGCCAATTATGTAATAATTTAATTCGGTTCAGAGTTCGTGCGACTCCTGGATGCCCCTCTGTCGGCGCATCATGATATTCATAAAGTATTTGTTGCTTTTCTTCTGCAGTATATTCTCGTTTTATCTCTTCCTCTGTTTCGTCGTCATCATTTTTCTCTTCGTGTGCGACGGTGTTTAACTGTGAGTCAAGAGTGATTGGATTTCTACTTAGTGCATTCGCGTTTGTATTTCCTTTGCCTGCCTTGTGAATAATTTCGTAATCATATTCTTCTAGCTTGAGTTTCTACCGTATCAATCTAGATCTAGGGTCTATAACGCTGAATAGCCAAACTAATGGTCGATGATCAGTGATTATTTTAAATTTCGTTCCGTATAAATACGGTCGGAAGTATTTAACTCCCCATACTATCGCTAGAAGCTCTTTCTCAGTCGTATTATAATTTCGTTTTGCTTTATTTGATACTCTGCTGGCAGACTATTGGTCGATCTTGATCTATTCGCCCTTGTGATAATATTGCTCCAATGGCGTAATCGAATGCATTGGTAGTCATTAAAAATTCTTTAGTAAAATCTGGGTAATTTAATATTGACGCCGTAATTAATTTTTTTTTTAGTGTCTGGAAAGCGTATTGTTGCTCAATACTCCAATTAAATTTTTCCTCCTTTTTTGTTAGTTTTGTTAGAGGTTTGGCAATTTCGAAAAGTCTTGAATGAATTTTCGATAGTATCCGGTCAGTTCTAAAAATAACTGTATATCTTTCACCTTTTTTGATGTCGGAAATTTCTCTACCGCTTGCAATTTACAGGGATCAGATTGTATCCCATTTTCCGTAATAATATGTCCTAGATAAATAATTTCTTTTCTGAAAAACTCGCATTTATCCGGCTGCAACTTGAGATGGTCTCTCAATCGTTGCATTACTTCAGTTAGTCGTTTATTGTGTTCGCTCAATGTCGCACTATATATTATTATCAAGATAAACTAGACATCTGTCCTTGAATTCTGGTTAACACCAAGTTCATTAGCCGTTGGAATGTCGCGGGCGCGTTTTTAAGTCCGAACGGCATTCTATTAAATTCATAGTGTCCATACGGTGTAAAAAAAGCCATTTTATTTTTATGTTCTTCCTTCATTTGGAATTTGATGATATCCGGATGCGAGGTTTAACGTTGAAAAATACTTTGCATTTCTCAGCTAATCTAGGATGTCTGTTATATTTGGTAGTGGAAAAGAATCTCCGATTGTTAGATCGTTTAATTTTCGAAAATCCATTACGATGCGTAGTTTTTGTTTCCCAGATACATCCACTTTTTTGGGTACTACTAATGGCGCATTCCATTAACTCGTACTGTGTATTATTTCGTCATCTAACATCTTTCCAATCTGCCGATTTACTTCTGTTTTATGTTTCTCCGGCAATCTATAAGGTCGCACATTTGCAGGCGCGCTATCGCTACGTGTATTTATATCATATGCTATTGTCGTAGTGTAAGTCAGTGGATCGTTCTCTATGTGAAATACGTCGCAGAAGTCAGAACATATCTGCGTTAATGCCTTCTTTTCCTCGTGATAGATGTTCCGTCCGTAGCAGTTACACTCGGCGTCGTAATTTCAATAGTTTCAGTAGTTGTAAGTTAATTACACTTATTGGCCAGATAATCATCGGGTTCTACCAGGCAACTACCAATAAATACTCCTGGTTCCGTTTCTTCAGGTTTCACTATTCCAATCTGATTTTGACTAGTAATAGCTTGCACGATGATTTTACTGCGAGGCGTCAGAATATACTTCTTGTGAGGATGCAATTTTAAATTTATGCTTCCTATTTGCAATATTTCCTTTACAGGATCGCATTTTGCTCGGTGTTTCTTTAAGAAATCTATGCCAAAAATTCCTTCGTAAGCGACCGGGAAGTCATCTTTTACCACATACATGATGTGTCTTATCTCTTTATTTCCGAGGATGATCGGCTCGAATCTTACTGAGAGTGTGAATCTTGTGTCCTGTTACGCTGGTGAAGGCGTAATTGTTCCTCTCGTGGCTATTTGTTCCTCTCGTACTGGCGTATTCCCTTTTAAATTTCCCACTAACAAGTGTTAGGTAGCACCCGTATCCAAGAAGAAATTCATTTTTCCTTTTCTTTATTGGCAAGGTTACTAAATCTAGAGTAGCGCTGACCCGTTACTCTTGCCGGTTATCTGAGCTACTTGATGCTCCCGCGCGGCTCGTGTTATCTTTCTGTTTTTCTCCTCTTCTTCTTTGCTACTACTGAATGACAATTCTGCGTCTTCTTTACATGCTTCGTTTTCTTTTGCTCTTGTAGTATTTACTTGTCCTCTTGTTTCTTTCTCTTATCTCGGACGTCTTATTTAGTTTCTCTCTAATCCATTGGGTTTTGACCAGCATTCTTTTTTATCGTGTCCCGTCTTTTTACAATTTACGCAATATTTTTCCATCGCGTTTACGCCAGTTTTTTGGCTCTGGGTAAAGAAAATCGGTTCGAAGTATCTACTAGTTCGACAATCTCGTCCGACATGTCCGATTTTTCCGCATCTTTGGCATTGCGGTATTTTATTTTCGCGGGCGTATTGTATTCGCTTTTGCCTAAAATTTTCCATTGGTCCTTTAAATTTCTCTTCCGCACTCGCTTCAGCGATGGCGTCTTGCAGCGTTGTATAATGTTGTGATCGTACCAATAATTTTATGTCGTCTAGTAATCCGAGCTGAAAAATGCATAGAGCCTGCTGCTGTATGGTTTCCAAGATCGCTCGTTTACTTTCTATTGTGTTATTTCGATCTTCTGTCACGCTCGTATAACTCCATAGCTAGTTTGTCCGTACGCAATCCGAACGCTCTTGCCGATTCTCCGGATTTTTGTTTTAGAGTATTGAACTCTAGTTGTAAATATGTAGTACTTTTCTTGCTAAGATAGCAAACTTTTAGCTCTCTTTTTAACTGAACAAAATCGCATATATCTCGAGTTTGAAAATCAGTCATAGCTCTGTCTTTTAGTTTAGTGCACAGTATTGCTTCCAGTAGCATTCCTTCTTCTATCGGATTCATATTTTTCATAGCGTATGATGCGGCATTTAAGAATTTCGGCAGCTTATGAGAGATTCCATCGAATTCCGGAATCATATCGCGAGCTTCTTTTAATCGTAGATATCCTACTACGGTCTCGGATCGGTTTCGTATGTCTTCGAGTGTTCGTCCGTAGGTTATGTCTAATGGCTCGCCATGGAGTTGTTCATTAGGTACTTGTGCGAATCGGTTATGGTCAAAAACCGTAATTTCTAGTCGACCTATTCGTTCTTGTAGCGCGCGAATTCTTTCTAGCAACACGTCAAATATTGATATTCATTGTTCGGATTTGCTCTACGCTTCTGCGCGAGGGGCCTGCCGAAGCTCTAAGACTATTTTCTATTTTCGCATCTACTTCTGTGCGGGTTACCTCCGGTTCCCTAGTTTCCTCGCCACGAGGTATACGTAATTGTCGTTCTGCCATGTTTTTATGCTTGAGATTGTGCGGAGCCGTGTAATATTCTTCCGGATCGAAAATGCTATCGTAAGATGTTAGTGAGAACTCTCTCCATTGTGAATTTTGGCTCTCGCCTCCTTCAGAGCGTCTTGTTCTGGGATGTAGTCTGTGTTCGTCCATTGATTCTGGCTATTAGGCTCTCGTCAACGTCATTGAACGGAAATACTCGCTCGATAAGTATGTGCGGATGGAGCACCGGCTCAGGTGAGCTCTCATCCGAATGTCGCATTTCTAAATTTCGACGCACGCTATCGCGGATATCGCGTACGACTTCTTGGACTACACGTACCAAGGTGACAGGCTCGCCGTGTAACTACAATATATTTCTAAGAGGTCGGTTTCTATTTATTTCGCCATCCATTATTACTATCGCTTGCTTACAATTTTTACTGCGATACGATTTTTTCACTTACAATATATCGCTGCTAGCTTCATGCTGCTTCGTTGTCGCGTGTTGTTGTCGTAGGTCGGTCTTCTCCGGTGTCGCTGATATGCGCTCGCTGGCTGCTCTACCGGGTGTCCTTATCAATTAGTATCGATGTACGATGTTTGGGCGATCTTAGCTCGTTGCTCTGCTGCCGCTGATAGCTGTAGGGTTGTCCTAGGTCGGCACTCAGCTATCTTTTTCATACTCTTTCGATTGGGTTGTTATTTTCTGACAGAGCCTTTTCCGTCTGTCTGTTTTTCACAGGTCTTGTAATTTGAGAAAGTTTCTCTTCTGCCTGCAGCCTTGGGGTTAGTACTGCAGGTCTTATGAAAGTTGCCAGAAAAGTTTTTTTTTTCTTTCTGCCCGTTTTGTCTGCTAGGGTTTACCCTCGATTTCTGTTCGGTTAGCGATTATTCTTTCAGATTGTATGAATCGTGGGGATAGTGTCGACAATCCCACCGTTGCCACCAAAATGTTGTAGCCCGGATTGGGTAATTACAAGATTGTAATTAGGGAAAGTCGGGTTCGCCTTAGGAATTAGAACTCCGAGCAGGATCGTAGATGGAAGGTTCTTCTGGTCAAATATTATTATTCACTTTCATTAAGTAGCTAATTTATTGGTACGGCTTCTTAACAATGGTTCGCGTGAATGTCGCTATTACTGATAACGATTGGCTGTGACGAAGTACAACTGTCTTGTTACATATTGTGACTGCCCGCTCTCGGTGATTTAGCGACCATTTTTATAGTATTCTAATAGTGTCGTCTTATAATTCTAAATCGGACCATATATATGGTTAAAACAGCGCGCTCTCGCAAATTCCTCGTTCGCGCTTCGCTTTGGAATTTGCGGACTTGCTTTTGTATGCTTGCATTTCCGGCCGGCGTTTCCGTAGCATCGACTATTCCGAGATTCGAGAATCGTGAGGATAAGATATAATATGGCAAAAATAATATAAGGAGTAATTCGGGCTACAACAGGTGATATTATAAAACTTAGTTTAAAAGGAAATTATCACGAAATCGCGCGCAATATAAACGTTTGCAAATAAACGATTTAACATTTCTGGATATGTATTTCGATATAATATTTGTGGAATTAATTTCTCTCAGATTTAATGAAATTCTTCGTATTATTTTCTCAAATCGTAATTTGTAGCTTTTATTTATAAATTGATATAATATGTACAACGGTATAACAATAAACTTAATGATTTTGTAACTTAAATTCCAGTCTTTGTCTACTATTTTCTTTTCACTCCAACCTAAAATTAATGCGCTACGTCCTTCGAAATATCTAAAAAAAATTTCAGACATTGCGTTTGTTATAGAATAAGAGCTTCATATAATTCCGAGTTCATTAGAAAAACATCTAGTGCGAACCTATTTGTTCCTGTTTTCCTATCGCATTCCATTTTCGTCAGGTCAAGTATATTCCCTTCAGACGCACACCCTCCCTTATTCGACGGCTCGAGCCATGTTTGATGCAATTTCTTCTGTCGTGCTCCAGGAGGATTATTTGTATATTTGCCAATGGCATTGGAGGATGTCGCCGTTGCAGTCCGACCTGCATCCATCGAGAAAATAAGATCATCATCTCTCTGGAGTACCGGTCGTGGGGATTCGAAAGAATGTATTAGGTGTACAAAAAAGTCCTGAGCTTTAGACTTCATACAACCGAAATAACAATTTAAATTTTATATATCTTCCCGCCCTTTTGCAGTTTTAAAGCGTTGACATTTGACCTTCTAAAATGCCATACGGTTTGGCGTTTGATGCACATAACCTCAAAAATCAGCAGTGTTCACGATGGCAATAACAAAAGAGCATATTCGATTTTCCATTCGATTTTCCACTTCGCGTTTCATCTGAAGAAAAATGCTGCTGAAGTCACCACTGCAATGATTTGTGCTGCATATGGAGAAACCGCTGTAAGTCATACTACATGTAAAAGATGATATCAAAAATTTCGCCAAGAAGATTTCAGTCTTGAAGATAAATCGCGTGCTGGACGACCTCAAAAGATTGAAACGGACAAATTGCAAGCACTGCTGGATATAAACTCTGCGCAAACTGAAAAGGAGCTTGCAGAATAGTTTGGTGTTACGCAGCAAATCATTTCCGTACGTTTACATGCGATGGGAAAGATTCAGAAGGAAAGCAGATGGGTTCCGCAAGAATTGTCCGAAGACAACAAAAATCGTCGGCGTGACACTGTATTCACTTTGCTTTCAAAGTTCCGGAAAAAAGATTTTCTGCACAAAATCATTACAGGCGATGAAAAGGATTCTTTATGATAACCCTAAATGTAGAAAATCATGAGTTGACCCTGGTTAACCTTCAACATCGACGCCAAAGTCCATCCACGCCAAGAAAGTTTTTCTCTGTATCTGGTGGAATTGGAAAAGTGTGTTGTATTACGAATTGTTACAACCGGGTGAAATAATCACGACAGACCGCTACCAACAACAATTGATCAATTTGAGCGATGCATTAGAAGAAAAGAGGCCATTTACTGGCCAAGGATGTCGTAAAGTGATCTTGCTTCATGATAATGCTCGACCACATGTTGCAAAGCGACTCAGGACCATATCTTTGCGTTAGGCTGGGAACTTCTCCCGCACGCGGCGTATAGCCCAGACATGGCGCCTTCCGATTACTACCTATTCCGGTCGCTGCAGCATCATTTGGCTGATACACATTTCGTGAGATTTGAAGAGATACGAAAATGCATTGATGACTTTATCGCTTCGAAGCCGGTGAGTTTCTATCGTCAAGGAATTCGCAAGCTATCCGAAAGATGGGAAAAGGTCGTTGATGCAAACGAGGAATATTTCGCTGATTAATATTTTTTTGTTTGTTTTTGAATAAAGATTGAATTTTACAAAAAAAAGCTCAGAACTTTTTTGTACACCTAGTATATATATATATATATATATATATATATATATATATATTGTAATATACGTATATATATATATATATATATATATATATATATATATATATATGTGTATCATTGTATTGTTGACGTTTTATTTTAAATATGTTATTTGCGATAAATATCATTACATGCCTCGGTAGTCGAAAGGATAAGATGTTTGCCCGGTAAGCAGGGCAGATCCAGATTCGATTCCTAGCTGAGGTGATATTTTTTCGCAAAATAATTACGAGTTTTCACGACTGGTTCGTAGTCGGGCACCGCCGTGACGCACACCCTTCCTTCTTTTCTTTAATTTTTCTTGTCGCAGATATCACTTTATCGAATCCAGAGCGGTCTCGAAACAATTTTTTAAATTTCGCTAGCTATTAGACGTCAAGAAACCTTTCGTCTTAAGAAAAACTTGATTTACCTCCCATTTATACAAAGTAACAAATTTCTACCTTCGGGACGTTCTGCGTATCGTACCGCAAAAATCTTTTTCCATTAGCGTGGGGACAAGCATATCCCTTCAGATGTTCATCATCCTTCTTATCGTTGGCGCCATTTTGTCGGACCCACGAGCGGTCCTGGAACAAATTTTAATAATTTCGTTAGTTATTAGATCTGGAAAAACCTTTCGTCTTAAGAAAAACGTAATTTGTATATATGCAAAGAATTAGTTTCCTTCCTTCGATCCAAGCTATATATCATACCATAAAATTCACATTCAATTCTCGTCAGTATATTCCTTCAGACTATCATCTATCGCAATCACCATTTTATCAGATCCCAATCAGCCCCGGAATAAATTTTTAATGGTTTCTCTAGCTATTAGGCCTCGAGAATCCTTTTGAGAAAAACGATTTACTTTCCTCATATACAAAGAATCAGTTTCCTTTCTTCGCCCCATCCTGTCTATCGTACTATAAAAATCGCATTCCATTCTCCGCTGGTCAGATGTATCCCTCTTCAATACCTCGTCATCCTTCTTGTCGCCATTTTATCGCATCCCCGATCAGGCCCCGGAAATTCTCTTCAAGTGTCTGCCGTCTTTGCTACTTGTCGGACTCTGAATAGCCTCAGACACTTTCATCCCCTCCTCCTTTTCGTCTAGCATTTTGATATCCAATCACACCCCCGGCAGCTTTGGGAACATCCAACCACACGCCTGGGCAACTATGGGAAAATCCAATCAGAACGCCCCACTAATTACCTAATTATCTCCGGCCACGCCCCTCAGCCATTCAGAACGCTCCATTTTCACATGGAGGTCCAATCTTGACAGCTGGAGACCACGCCCCTGGCGCAGTGGGAAAGTTTGTTTTGACGCCCCATAGCAGCCCACATACTACTCCCCTCCCCTCTTCCCCGCGGCCTCCGTTCCTCCCCGCACTTCCATACTCCCCTCGGAGCTTCTGAGTTAGAATCGGCCTAGTATACCTAACTCTTTTTGATAAACCAATAAATTTCCATATAGTATCGGAAGATTTTCCAATTTCACATCGCATTCCGGTATATTAGATAATGATTTCTTTAAACAACGTCGTTAGAAATTGACTACGCGCAAGGATACAGAAGTATTTCAACGTGCCATTTCTTTCACTGGAAATTATTATTGCATCACCAAGATCAGAATCTTTATTTTATGTAAGAGTGGGCAACCCCGACATTAAAGTAGAATATATACCGAAATTAAAGCTAGCCCACGAAATTTATCTAGGAAACACAATTGTTGAAAAACGTATCAGGAAAAGCATAAGTACCTAAAATCATAAGTGGACGAAGAAGTGGAAATTCGAGTGCCGATCGTAAATCTTAAATCCTTGAATGAAATGTTTGAGACTCGTGAAATCGATATGACGCTGGATAATCAGGAAGAATTAACTGAATCACAAGCAAATTTATATCCGGAAGAATTTGAGACCAATAATGTTAGTCTTAAAGGAGAATTGCAAGATAATAATAAATACGATAGAGTAAATAAAGAAGAGGACCAAATTATGAAGAATAAAAATGATGAATTATTTACTGAAAATGAAAACGAAAAAATAAAAATAATGGAAGACGAAATTATACATATGAATCATAAAAGGCTTGAAAGCCTTACTATTAAGGAAGCTGAAATAAGCAAAAGTCCAGGAATCAAGAACAAAAATAAAAATAAAATAAAAGGAAATAAATATAAAAATTTTAATTTAGATATTCAACGAGAGGGAAGTTACCAAACCTCCGCTGAGATATCAATCTATTCCAAAATCCTTGGAGAGGGAAGTTACCAAACTTCGTCCAAAAATTTAAATAATCCAAAAAATTCTGAGAATGGAAATAACCAACAAACTACCTCAAAATTTAATTCTGGAATTGCAGAAAAAAGTTTCCGCATTCCTCTGGCAATTTCCAGCTCCGTTGGTTGTGAGGGGGGAAGTTACTAAACCTCACTACGCAATTCGACACAATCCAATTCTGAGAATGGAAAATACAAAACTACGAAATTGGTGGACCGTTTTTAAACGATAATCTACTATGTAATGTCCCTGAAATGTGTGAGAATGAGTTGTGCGGAAATGTTTCTCACATTGACGCTCTTTAGAACTGTGATGAATCGTTTGAGAAATCTCCTCTTCCAAAAAACGACGAAGATCAAAATCAAGAGTCTCTACAATGATTCCAAGATGTGCCGGCACGGAAGTCGACTCACTTGTAGAGGATGACGCGATTGGAAATAATCCATCCGAGAATGGTATTTTGGGAGATTCACTTGGTGAACCTCGACGAACACCATCGAGAACGAGCTGATCGAATAAATTGGCACCAATGATGACGTCAATCGGATCCGAACTCATAGGATCACTATCCGCTAATTTGAATCCGGCAATGTGCTTCTATGTAGGCGCGGTACTTAATTATTAATCCAGAAATATACTTGGGAATATACTTGGTTAACGAGCGGAGAATAAGCGCGGTCGTTGAATAGGCGAGACCATCGCGCGACGCGGAGGTAATTGTAATTTGCGCTGCATAACATACAATTGATTGCGTCTCGCCAATACCAAAATGGAACGCTTAGATTTCGCAAACACTGAATAAGAGATTCGGTAATCAGAGTTGAAACAGAACCCTGATCGAGAAGTGCGCGCACGGTAACAAAACGGAATGAGAATGCACGCGAATGCGAGCGGTTGCGAGCAAGATTTTGTTTGGAGTTTGACACGACAGTCTTCAACACTAAATATGATGCGATCGCTTAGATGCATAGCTTCGCTATGATTTCCCATATTAGATGTTGCTGCAGACACGGATGCTTGCTTTGATTCGGCAGATCTAACGGTAGCCTCAAAACAATGTAACAATGTGTGATGTCGTTTGCTGCATTCTTGACACGCGCGAAAACTCGAACAATCCTTCACAAAATGCTTCGACAAACTGAGACAATTCAGACAGCGCTTGGTTCGCTTAATGAAATCGAAACATTGGATGGAATCTGCTTTAAAAACGTAAAACATTGATACGATAGATGATTCGACTTACAGAGCGGGCACGAGAGCGATGGCGTGGACGCGGAATGTGAGGCAAAAGTTTTTCTTTTCAAAGGATCAGATGGTTTATCCTTTGAATTAACCAGTGATATCGCACGAATGTGAAAATCGTGGAATTGATCAAGCTCATTATAGCTTGAATATTCCGCGGTATCGCCTAACTTGAGTTCCCAAATCTTACGAGAAGACTTGTTGAGTTTTTGCGCGACGAGAAAAATAAGGAAATCATTCTAACATTCGACGATCGAGATTCTTGAGAGCTTGAATCACTGTATTGATTTGATCGAGAAGTTCGTTGATGATTCTGAAGCAAGCGACGGTAAATTCAAAAGTGTTTGCAAGTGAAACATAATAAGACGGCGTTTATTATCATAATGAGAAACGAGAATATTCCACATCAAAACTTGCGTTAATAATCGCGAGATGATTAAGACCATTACTTGCATCCCCTTTTACACGAACATAAATAATGCATGCGCTCAACGTTTGACAAACTCGGATCGTTATATATCATCGATTTAAATCTATCGCGAAAACTTTCCCATCGAAGAAAAATTGATCCTCGGCAGATGTGATGACGATCGAATAGAATCAGACAGATTTACTCGGGCGACGCCGTTGAATGGAATGCGTGCGATTCTTAACGAGCCAACATGGTTTTTCGGCTATGTAATCGGCAACCTCGTTGTAGCAGTCCTCACACTCCAGAAACAAGTTCCATATGAAGTAGGCATGAGTTGCTTTGAGCTTCTCGTTGGTTTGCATGATGATTTTGCCATCAAGTTCTTGGCACGTTCTTAGCGAACATTTCCTTCAGGATTGCAAGATAAAGTCTCGTTGTAGCAGGTGTCATCTTGGCTTGTCTCAGCTTCTTGAAATTCGGTAGAGTCGAGGCTATTGTAACGATTCCTGGAATACGCGAACTCTTTCGTAGAACGACGAATACAATTCCAGGATTTAAAGTCTAAACTCTTGTTAACTATCTGTAGATATTGTATATATTGTAAATAGTAAAACGAAATTTGTAATCACCAGTCAGCAGTTGTAAATAGTTTCGAATTGATAAATATATATAAGTGTACATATTAAAATTCAACACTTTTATATTTTATTTTTGTCCGAAATCCTGACAACTCGACTGACGTTATCCTGCGAACCGAATCGATCGGACGCGTAACCGTTTTCTATGTATAATAAACATTTTAAATGTTTCTACATTAATCTTCATCACAAAATTACACGGCAATGTCAATCTTTCATAAAAAAATAATTGTACGGCAATGTCATACATAATTTTATAATAAATAATTAAAATTTTTTACTCTTGTTATTTATTATTATTTATAACGAAAATTGTGCAACAATTAATATTTTAGCTTACAAGAAAAAGATATTGTCGCGTTCGCGGCGTTACTTCCCGTGATCGCGATACTCGGCGGAGCGCTCTCGGAAAAGAAGAACACTGTTTTAAGAAAAACTCGCTCTTTATTAAACCAACGATACAGAAACGCGTCCGGCCACCGCAGAATCCAGCCGTCAAATCTCAAAAAAACAGTCGGAGAACGACGCGTTGCCAAGGGCCGATCCTCTATTCGAACTCTTATCGATTGATATTGATTATTTCTTAGCAGCGCCGAACGGAATACCGCACGGCCGCAACACTGCCCCCCTCTTCATAAAATTGTCGTCCCGACAATTCTTCCTCTTTCAAGAACTTCTTCTTAGGAAAAGACTTCTGGGCTCCTGGCGACTTCCTGCCCTACCTGCGCTAACCTGGGCTGCTGCCTCAGGTTACCGGGCGCCGCTACTTCCAATCCCAGTCTTCTCTACTCTTCAGAAGAATCTTGTTCTTGAAATTCTCGCGCGTTTCACTCTCGACTCTTCATCTTGAGCTTTGCGCACTTCTCTCTTCTATTTTTCGGGCAAAGTGGGGGTAATCGTCGTGGACCCTTTCGTCTTTCTAAAAGACACACTAAGCCCCTGCCTCGGCATTCGCCCATCGTCCCCCGGAAAAACCACGACTCGGAAAACCGGGGGCGAGGCAGACTTCTTTTCAGTTTGAAGCACGAGCCTGAAGATCTTGCTTGGTGGTCAGGCTCGAGGATCTCCCCACAACGCTTCTCACGATGGAAGGAAGCTTAAAGAAAAATAAAACAGAACACAGTAACTCAAAACAATTAACAAGAAATAAAAGTAATGTCGAAATTGGAAAACCGGGCCCCGAAAATCTCTACTTAAAATTCTTCCCTTTCCCTATACGGAGCTAACCTGTCAGCATGCACAACCTTGCTTTTCCGACCACCTGAACGAGAAATACAGAAAACTACATCACTAATTTTCTTAATTATCTCAAAAGGCCCCTCCCAATCGTTCTGTAGTTTGGGAGACCTACCCTTCTTACGATGAGGATTAAATAACCAAACCTTCTGTCCTTCCTCAAAAACGGGATGCCTAGCCTTTCGATCATAGCGGCACTTGATCTTCAAAGACCTTGATTCTAATCTCTCTCTTACTCTCTGATGAATTTCATCCAGCTTCTGCCGCAAATTTCGAACGTACTCCTCCGCTGACTCGGAAAAACCATAACTGGGAGGAGTACCTCTTAGCAAATCCATCGGCAAGGTAAGATCTCTTCCGCAAAATAATTCTAAAGGAGTTACGCCTGTAGCCTCATGTTTAGAGGTCCTATAGGCAAGAAGAAACATGGGAATCCAACGATCCCAATCCTTTTGATTCTCTTCAATAAACTTTGACAAATACTGTAAAATCGTCTGATGTTGTCTTTCAACTTGACCATCAGACTGAGGATGAAGAGCGGTCGTCCTCGTTTTCCTAATTCCCAAAATTCTCATCAATTCTTGAAAGAGCTGTGATTCAAAATTCCTTCCCTGATCAGTATGAAGTTCCAACGGGACCCCATATCTAGAAACAACCTGATTAACAAAAATTTCTGCTACCGTAGTAGCTCTCATATTTTTCAAAGGAAAAGCTTCTACCCATTTAGTGAAACAATCAACAACAACTAGGAGATACTTGTTGCCTGAAGAAGAAACAGGTAACGGGCCTAAAATATCCATCTGAATCCTCTCAAAAGGAGCTCCCGAATTAAAGATCTGCAAAGGAGATTTCCCCTTATCTGCAGCACCCTTCTTCGCAATACAAATCTTACAGGTTCTGCACCATTCCTCAACATCCTTCTTACAGGTTGCCCAATAAAAACGTTTCCGGATCTTTTCCAGCGTTTTATTGATCCCGAAATGCCCTCCAGAAGGAGTATCATGAGCTTCTTCTAAAATCTGCTTCACTTTGCTTCGCGGGACCATCAACTGAAGAAAACTGTTTTTCAAATTAGGAGCCTCCCATCTCTTATGCAAAATCCCATTTTGGACTTCCAAGGCATGCCATTGATGCCAATAGATCTTGGCTGACAATCCTTTCGAAGAAACTTCCTCCCAAGAAGGTCGCAAATCATTTTCTTTCGCAAGTAAAAACATTGCCAGTTCCTGATCCTCTATTTGAGCCCTTCGCCAATCCTCAGAAGAATCCTCACGCAAAACAATACGAGCAACTACTTTATCCTCCAAAAGCCCTCTCTGAACTTCCACTTTAGAACAGAATCTACATTTTTCTTCTACACAAGGGCGTCTTGAAAGACCATCGGCATTACCGTGTATAATCCCCTTTCGATGAGCAACATCAAAATTGTATTGTTGTAACCTTTCCATCCAGCGAGCCAATTGTCCCTTCAAGTCTTTGAAGGACATCAACCATCTCAAAGAAGCATGATCAGTTCGAATAGAGAAACTCTTTCCGTACAAATAATGATGAAAATGTTTCATCGAATCTACCAAAGCTAATAACTCTCTTCTTGTTGTGCAATAATTCCGCTCAGGTTTGTTCAAAACTCGACTATAATTAGCAATGACCCTCTCACAGCCGTCCTGAACTTGTGAAAGTACCGCCCCTATTCCAAAACCTGAAGCATCCGTATCCAAAATCATCTTTCCTTCCCCCTTCGGAAAGGAAAGAAGAGGTGCAGACGTTAATGCCTGTTTTAATCTCAAAAATGCTTCTTGACATGCTTGCTCAGTCCATTCAAATTTAGTCAAATTCTCAGTTAATTTAAATAGAGGCTTCGCAATTGAAGAAAATCCTTTAACAAACTTCCGATAATAAGAGCAAAATCCAAGAAAACTCCGGACCTGTTTCTTATTCTGAGGAACTGGCCACTCAGTGACCGCTTCAGTCTTCTCAGGATCCGTAGTGATCCCGGCAGAAGAAACAATATGACCCAAATATTTTACCTGTCTCTTAAATAAATCACATTTCTTTGGGTTAACACTAAGTTTCGCAGCACGATATCTCAGAAGAACCTCTCTTAAATTCTCTTTCATTTTCTCAAAGGTTTTGCCAAAAACTATCACATCATCTAAATAAACCAGGCAAATTTTCGAAAGTAAACCCCGTAACACCCGTTCCATAAGACGTTCAAAGGCAGCTGGGGCATTACACAGACCAAAAGGCATCGCAACAAATTGCCAAAGTCCATTCCCCACAGAAAAAGCAGTCTTTTCCCTATCTTCGGGACGAATTTTCAGTTGCCAATAACCACTCTTCAAATCTAGAGTAGAAAACCAGGCATTTCCCGATAACTGATCAAGAAGATCGTCAACCCTTGGTAGCGGATAAGAATCTTTTTTCGTAACCGCATTCAATTTCCGAAAATCAATGCAAAATCTAAGAGATCCATCTTTCTTCTTTACCAAAACTGCTGGAGAAACCCAAGGGCTTGAAGATTCTTCAATTACCCCTTGTTCTTTCATGTCCTCCATAATTTTTTCAACTTCTGAACGCATATGAATTGGAATTCTCCTAGGAGCCTGTTTGATAGGACAAGAATCCATTAATTCAATTTTATGTTGAAGAACTTCACACTTTCCTGCAACAGCTTGCTCCGAAAACACGTCACGAAATTCTCGCAACAATGTAGCGAAAACTAATCTCTGATCTTCCTCCAACTCTCGGGAATTATTATTAAAGAATTCTTCCAACTCCGCGGGCACAGCTTCGTCCTCTTGCTTAATTCGACGACAAAAATCTTCCCTATGACCTCCACGGAGAAAAGATTCTATAACAGTTTGCATCCCTATTCGTGAAAAGAAATCCGCGCCCAAAATACAATCCTCTCCAATATCGGCAACGAAAATCGGTAACTCTAAATCAAATCTCCCTAACTTTATCTTAGCAAATATTTTAAAACTAATCGGGACTCTTTCCCCCGTAGGATATCTCAAATTTTCTTCCTTAGCTGAAAAACGCTTCCCTTTTCTCCCTATAAATTTACTACTCACTAAGGTCACATCGGAGCCTGTATCCAATTTAAAAAAACAATCTTTCCCATTAAGAGAGCCTTGAAAAACAAAATTTCTTGATTTTTCACACCCTCTCTCAAAACGCCTACAAACACCCGGGGCATTTCTTCCATTTGTCGAGCCCGCCCCTGTAAGTTCGACAAAACCTATTTTCCCTGCTGTGAAATAGAAAGTGATGGACACTCGGAACGGAAGTGCCCTTGTTTTCCGCACTGCCAACATTCCTGTTTCTTTTGAATTTTAAAATTCTTCTTTTTCATAAAATTTAATCCCCTCGTTCCACGAGATTTTACTTTGAACCCGTTCAAATCAGGATTGCTCTTATAATTCGAGCAATCTTTAACCTCCTTAAAATTAAAATTTCTCCGCTCTTTTAAACAATTCTCCCTAATAATTTTAATAGCCAAAGCTCTTTCTACCGCAGCCCTCAAAGACGTTAACCCTTCTAGCTGCAATGTCTGTTTAACATTCACATCAGACAATGCAACTACAAATTGAGAACAAGCAATTTTGTCACAAACTCCAGGAGAACATTCAGGATAAGCTAATCGAGATAAACGCTCGATATCCGAGCCTAATGGAGCTAAATCTTCTCCGAATCTCTGTTTTCGATTCGTAAATTGATAATAATAATTTTGCGAGGATAAATTTTCTCCAAAACGTAGTTCTAAACGCGCGACTAAATTTTCAAATTGAGAGTTCTCAAAATCCGTGCCCCCTTCCAAAATCGCACGCGCTTTTCCTCGGAGACATGACGCTAATACGACAGCCTTTTCCGCGTTTCCCAAATTATTCGCCCGCGCAATTAAATTAAATTGCGTAAGATATTCGCGCAACGGAACACTACCATCATAAATATCGGGCTTAAGCTTCAAGTCGGAATTAAAATTTGAAAAAGGAAATGACTGGCCTGATATCGGACGTTGCGAAATCTCTTCCTGCGGACCGGGCATAGAAAATGTTTCTGTCTCTCGACGAGCGCGCTCCTCCCTCAGAGAGCGAAGCTCCTCCAGCGTTAAGCGAAGAATCTCCTCCAAATTCGGAGACGCCTCCGGTCCTTCCGCTCGAGTGCAGGCCCTTTTCCTCGCAGAGATCTCTCTCCGACTTTTCGCCTCTTCCTGTCCAGTCCCCGTCTCTTCTGTTTGTCGCTCCGCCATTATCTCTCTCACACACACACACACACGAATCGAAAAATTCGATCCCGGACGAGCCCCCAAAATTGTCGCGTTCGCGGCGTTACTTCCCGTGATCGCGATACTCGGCGGAGCGCTCTCGGAAAAGAAGAACACTGTTTTAAGAAAAACTCACTCTTTATTAAACCAACGATACAGAAACGCATCCGGCCACCGCAGAATCCAGCCGTCAAATCTCAAAAAAACAGTCGGAGAACGACGCGTTGCCAAGGGCCGATCCTCTATTCGAACTCTTATCGATTGATATTGATTATTTCTTAGCAGCGCCGAACGGAATACCGCACGGCCGCAACAATATATTAAAGAAAGATTAATTGTATTAAAAAATATAACATTTACTTAAAAAAAAATGTGACACTACGGGGACTCAAACTCGCGTACCTCAGGCTGCTCAGCTACAGTGTTTTTTTCTTTTTTAAGATTATTTATTGTATTAATAGAACAATATCAAAAGTATTCCATAAACAAGAATAACATTTATAAATTACTTATCATCTAATTAAAGGCTAAGACGGCTTCCTAGAGCACTCGTGGCTGTGAACATAATTAAAGTTTTAATATTATTATAGTAAGAAAAATTTATTATGATACGACGCATCAAAAGATAATGGGAAAAATAGGTTACTAATGAAAAAGACTTATAGAAGACAAAAAAAAACATCAACTAGTTTATGGTTACTTATGTAAAATAAAACGGAGGATAAAATATGTATAAAACAAAACATATTATAACAAAAATAACGAGATAAAATGTGAAATAATCTATCCTGAATGATATTAACTATTACAGCGAGGTTGACTTTTTGAGCTTGGTGGGATAAAAAAATGAAATGAAAGGATTAATATTAAGCCACCAGTAATTTTTCTTATTACAGCTATCTACTTTCGGAATCGCAGTGCCATCGCATTGATTATACTATCCAATTTATTATCTTTATAATTATATTTGGTGATCTTAATTTTATAAAAAGAAGATAAGAAGCAGAGGCGTGTGCCACGACGGGGCGTAATCACGAACCAGTCGTAAAAATCCGAAATTATTTTGTGAAAAATATCACCTCAGCCAGGAATCAAATCTGGATCTCCTGCTTACCGGGCAGGTATTTTATCCTTTCGACTACTAGAGGTATATGATGATATTTGTCGCAAATAATGTGTTTAGAATAACACGTCAACAATTCAATGATACACATATATACATACACTACATATACATATACATATACACATATACATATATACATATATATTAGGTGTACAAAAAAGTTCTGAGCTTTAGATTTCATACAACCGAAATAACAATTTAAATTTTATATATCTTGCCACTCTTTTGTGGTTTTAAAGCGTTGACATTTGGCCTTCTAAAATGCCATACAGTTTGGCGTTTGATGCACATAACCTCAAAAATCAGTAGTGTTCACGATGACAATAACAAAAGAGCATATTTTCCATCCACTTCGCGTTTCATCTGAAGAAAACTGCTGCTGAAGCCATTGCAATGATTTGTGCTGCATATGGAGAGAACGCTGTAAATCATACTACATAGATGGTAATCAAAAATTTCGCCAAGGAGATTTCAGTCTTGAAGATGAATCGTGTGCTGGACGCCCTCAAAAAATTGAAACAGACGAATTTCAAGCACTACTGGATATAAACTCTGCGCAAACTGAAAAAGAGCTTGCAGAACAGCTTGGCGTTACGCAGCAAATCATTTCCGTACGTTTACATACGATGAGAAAAGTTCAGAAGGAAGGCAGATGGGTTCCGCATGAATGATCCGAAGACAACAAAAATCGTCGGCGTGACACTGCACTCACTTTGCTTTCAAAATTCCGGAAAAAAGATTTTCTGCACAAAATCATTAGAGGCGATGAAAAGTGGATTCTTTATAATAACCCTAAACGTAGAAAATCATGGATTGACCCTGGTCAACTTTGAACATCGACGCCAAAGCCCAATATCCACGCCAAGAAGGTTTTGCTCTGTATCTGGTGGGATTGGAAAAATGTGTTGTATTACGAGTTGTTACAAACCGGGTGAAACAATCACGGCAGACCGCTACCAACAACAATTGACCAATTTGAGCGATGCATTAGAAGAAAAGAGATCATTTACTGGCCAAGGATGTCGTAAAGTGATCTTGCTTCATGACAATGCTCGACCACATGTTGCGAAAGCGACTCAGGATTATATCTTTTCGTTAGGCTGGGAACTTCTCCCGCATGCGGCGTATAGCCCAGACATGGCACCTTCTGATTACTACCTATTCCGGTCGCTGCAGCATCATTTGGCTGATACACATTTCGTGAGATTTGAAGAGATACGAAAATGCATTGACTTTATCGCTTCGAAGCCGGTGAGCTTCTACGTCAAAGAATTTGCAAGCTACCCGAAAGATGGCAAAAGGTCGTTGATGCAAACGGGGAATATTTCGCTGATTAATATTTTTTTGTTTGTTTTTGAATAAAGATTGAATTTTACAAGAAAAAGCTCAGAACTTTTTTGTACACCTAATATATATACACACACATATATATATATATATATATATATATATATATATATATATATACATATATACATATATACATATATATATACATATATACATATATACATATATATATATATATATACATGTATACTCTCAAATCCCCACGACCGGTATTCCAGAGAGATGATGGCCCTGTTGTTTCGATGGATGCAGGTCGGACCGCGGCGGCAACACTTTTCAACATCACTCTCATCCCTGAGAAATGTTTTTATGTCAAGCTTAAAAAGCTTGAGAGGACAATTACACTCGAATAGTAAACTATCTCGCACAGATGTCTCAGATTTGATAAAACTAAGCTCGGAATCCAATATTAATCGGAAAAGTGAAGCGCTTATTACCTTTATGTCTATCAATATGATAAATTATCGGAACATTGTGACTATCTTATATGAAACCATTTGCAATTTTATCCAAATATAAGAATGCTTCGGGGGGAATATGATCTGATTTCTAGTGTTCTTTTTATGTACTAAAAATCAGGAAATGCTAACGAGAATATCATGTTATTTTCGTAAATTTTTGATCTCTGAACAAAGTAATTTCGAATTAATTTGATTATAAAATTGTCAATCTTAAGAATGTTAGCTAACTCATATATGGTTTTATTACTTAAATATTTTTTATAGTTAGATTCCTGAGAATGATATCTGCCAAGATACGCTCGCAAACATTTTCTTTTGAAAATCTTGATTCGTTCCATAAGAGAAGCATTGACATTGAACTAGATTTGGCATCTGTATGTTAAAATTGGTCTAATTAGCAATTGGTAACAAATCAATTTAACTTCACTATTCAGGACTCTCGAATAGAAAAATCGACTGTGACTCATAAAAGCCCTTTTTGGCTTTGTGAAGTTGAGATTCCACATGAGCGTGGTAAAGCGGTCTATTGTCTAGTAGAATTCCGAGATATTCAACTTGATTTTTTTGTTGAATTTCATTATTACTAGCAGAATTTTCTTTTAGTTCAAATAATTTATTGTTGTGGGATGGGATACTTTGCATTTCTAATCGAAGGTCTAAAAAGGATCGTTTCACATTTGTTCGTATTTACTTTTAGTTTCCATGCATGATAATATCCAAACAACTTTTCTACAGCGAATTGTAAAGTTCGTTGAATTATCAGTGGTTTCCTATCTGTAGTGTAGACTATAAGATCGTCTGCATAAGCTATCAGAGAACAAGCGGTATTGAGCGGCAAACAATTAATACGTCACAGGTATAAATATTAAAAAGGATCGGTGAATTAATAATATCTTGCTATAATCCATTATGAATTTTATGCATTTTTGAAGATTTCTCACTATTATGATAAATAAAAAAAGTTCTATCACTAATCATGTTTCAGATGAATTTTATCATTGCGCGAGGGAATTTTTTCATTTTTAATTTAAAAATTAGACCTTCTAGTCATATCATGTCAAATGTTTTTTCAAGATCGACTAGACAGGCCTCCAAACATTTATCATTTAATGCTCACTGTATGTCTGATACTATCCTATTTATTGCATGTATTGTGGAATGACGCGCCCAAAAATCATATTGGGTATCAGGAATGATCTTATTTGTAAACAGACATTAATCGTATCGTTAATAATCACTTCAAAAATTTTCCCAAATTTTGGCAATAAGCTGATGGATCTATAGCTAGATGGGAAGGATTGATCTTTATCTTTTTTGAGAATTGCTATAGTTCTTGCTTCCTTCCATTTTTGCGGGAAATACGTATTGTTTAAGGAGTTGTTAAATAAAATAGCAAGATAATAGATTATTATAAATAGCCAGTGTTTTAAGACTATGTTTGGAATTAAATCATGACAAAGTAATTTCGAATCGAAAATTACAAAGTAATTTCGAATCGAAAGATTTCTTATTATTTAATTTTTAAAATTTTTTTGCAAGTGCTGTCCTATCGGTAAAGATAGGAATATTTGTAACTCTGAAGGAGAGCTGTATTATAATCATGAAATTGAGTGATTGTATTATAATTAATTTGGTCAAATAAAGTCTCATTTTTAATGATATTGACTTCTCTCTTAATTATAATATTGAGTTTAGTTATATAATATTGAGTTTAGTTTAGTTTTAGTTTATTGTTACTAGATTGATTTTGATCGTTAATAAGAGTGAAGTAAGCATCTAATATATTTCTGTTTCATATTTTGGATGTGTAAGTTACCTGAGTTGTCACAAGGGATATCTAATAGGTAAGTTTAAGGGATATCTAATAATATTTATCTAATAATGTTTATATTTGCTTCTTGAATTAGCTTATTGTTCTTGTCTGAGATTTTTAGAGTAAGTATTTCGAATTGGCTTTTATTTCTATAAATTTTATTAATTTCAGAAAATATGTGAGCTGTGTCAGATTAATTTTCTTTATTCTGTTTTCCCAGTATTCGTTCATCGATCTAGAAATCTCATGTTTGAGATCTACTTTTATATTGTTCAGAATTTTTTTAACTACAATGAATTCTCTGTTAGGGAATAGATGTTTTTTCTTATATCTGTGTATCTGTATAAAGTTTTTAACCTTTTGTAATTTTTTGATTATGGGATTGTAATATTTATCAGTTTAATTTTGATTTTTAATTTTGAAGATAGTTAGTTCCATAGAGTGTAATATATTATTTTCTATTTTGGTTAAAGCTTCATCAATTTCTGTGTTATTCATCAGTTTCTGTATTATTATTCATTCTTATATGTAAGTTTCTATTGTTGGGTAAATTTAGCTTACATTTTTTTGCTAATACTTTTTGGTATGTTTTGCAATTGGCTTTATTAAGTTGAAATTTAAGTTGTAGTCTGAATGATTAATTTCTAATTCCTTATTATTCATCCATACATACCCTGCAAAAAATTGCCATCACTTTCAAATGGAATAGTTTGTAATACGAGATTTATCGTTGAGTTTTAATCTGACATCAGCAAGTATTAGATCGATAAACGAATTATATCTTGGATACGAAGGAGTATCTGTACGGTATAGTTTAATTTTAAAATCAAAGTCGTTATCTTTAAGTCAATTCATTAATGTTATTCCTCTTTCGTTGTTATTAAGATTAGCCTAATTGTATTTCGCGTTAAGATCTCCGACTATTATATAATAATTATTTATATAATCTAGATTTAGTTGTTCGAAAAGATTTTTTTAGTTCGGATATAAAATCTGATTGTTTCCCCTTTCTAGCATACATCGCAATTACAAATAACATTTTACCTAATTTTAGTTTAATGGTTATGATCGATTTTTCTAGTATTTTGTTACTATTGCCAATATTTATTGTGTTGAATTTAATTCCTTTTTTAATAATAATAGCAATCCCCTCCTCCACCATTAATTTCATCTATTCTATCGTTACGAATATAGATATAATTTTAAGTATAGAGTATGTTTGTGATTTAGTTAGTTTGTGATTTACTTTCACTTAGAGCGATTATATTTGGATTTTTTTTCTATTAAATTTAAAAAGCTATTCTCTTGTAGTTACTAAGTTCCTAACTAGAGAATTTACGTTAATGAATAAAATTTTAAGATGATTTAAGACGTAGTGCCTGTTTTTAGCTTTATCGTCCATTAAGGATTATTTTGAGTTATTATTTTCTCTAATAAATTCATAATAATATCTAGTCTTAAATTGATTAATTCAATAACTTAATCTTGCATCTATCTATTTTGGCTTGATATATCTTCCAGCTTTGAATCTCTTTTATCAAATCGTAGTGAATTTGTATTGTAAACTGATATGTTTGGGTGCTATCCAGTTCTGATGGATGCAGATGAATTATAATTGAATTACAATTAAATGTGCGATTTGTGTTTGCCGCTCGGATTATGACTTGGTATCCTCTGCAAAAGAACGTAACGGGTTAATATATTTGTTGATTTGATCTATTTTCTTTTCCCTAATTAGCTTAGTTCTATTTAATTTCTCTGAAATTCTATTCTCAATTTCAATAAGTGAGGCAGTCTCTATATGAAGCTGGATATCCTAGGCTGTTACAATTAATACAGTATGGACTATTACTATCTGTGTTTGCATTACATTTGCCTGGTTCGTGGTTCTCTTTACATTTAACGCATCTGTATTTAAGGTTGTAGTTTGATCTAGTCGTTGGCATCTTATACATTGGATGATTTCCTTTCTTCTTAGTTTTTCTCAGTTTTTCTTTTAGTGTATTACGTGGTCTGCGATATATTTGATCTAGTTCAATCCTGGTTTATCGTTGTGAGTGAATTGCACGATGAAGATTGATATTGTGCTGTTCCTGGATGGATCTCTTGATTGTGAATCTTTTTAATTTTAAAAATTTAAGATCCTCTAGGTTTAAGTTTTGAAGTTCAGAAAAAAATCTCATTTTCTTTAATATATGGACCTTTGAGCAAGAACGTTAGATTTTTTGTTCTTTTGGTGTGAACGAGTAAAAATTTGTGTTTGCTTCTATGAGTTGCTTTTTTATTTTGTTTTAATTATTTATATTATCAATGTGTAACGTGTGTTTAAATTCGTTAATTCTTTTTATGTAGAAATAAACATTACTTATTGTTTTCTTAAGCTTTAACGTGTCTTTTGGATTTTGGTGAAATATGTTATAGGCGATGGCTTTTTCTTAATATCTGATATTATCTGTGAATTTGGGTTTGAATTGTATAAGATATTGTTCTACTTGGTTTTTGTTTCCGATAATCCTTGATGGAGAATTTTTCCGTATTCCTGCGTTTTTTTTTCTTCCGTTTTTGAATGAAGGATAAGTTGGTTCGTTATCCGAATTCATTTCCATTTCTCTGTACTGCTCACTGTCAAGGAAACTGAATTTGTTGTACGATTCAATATTTGGTGACATCCTATTAAATAGTAAATTGTCAGAATTCTGCGAAGTTTCTTGTTTATACTTTTGGTTTTCATATTGTCCACTTGTTCTATAAAGTTTTTAAAGTGCTCAGATTCTGTCACTTCTTGTGAAGCAACTAATGCTGTAGTTTGGCTAGACGAAATATTACTTGATACTTTTTTTTTAGCGCCTTCTATCTATGTTAGGTTTAGGTGTTAACTTTGGCTTTTTCGCTTGTTTCATGTTAGTTGCAAGATTTTTTCTTAATAACTTATATATTTCTTTGTGTTTTGTAATTGCAGATCCGGAGATGTATTTCTTTGAGGATATTTCAGAAAGTAAACTTTTTAATTTGTTGTTTGAGGTTAGGACATCTTGCATTTTAATGCTAAAATCACTCTTTAAAAAAAAACTTATCTCCTGCCTTTGAAGCTGGAAGAGAAATCCCACGTAACGGATTATATCGTTCGAGCAATTTACTTGAATTTACGATAAGAAAAAGAAAAATTTGCGATATTAAAACGCTGCGCACGTCCATATATCACGGTGTTCACATGAGAAGTGCTCAGCTACGGCGCTTTTCTATTTACTGACGCACGGTACTTATTACACAGCTGATCTGCCGCCTAACTTTATTTGCAATTTTCTCAAAAACCAAAGCCTATTCACATAAACCATTTTACTGTGTTAGTATCCAATCCCTTCCTTCGAATAGACTTGGCTTATCCCATTTAGAATTTTACAATTGATGCCATCTCCTTGTTAGTGTCGTGTTCTTCACAAATTTATTTCCGATATTTCGTGAATTTTTTTATTTTATCGATCGATTTTCCAACTCTAAAGTTGCATTATTTGCATTTGATTACGATTACCATATTACAGTTATGAATATATTTTTATATTTTTCCGCGATGTCGACAAATGTTGGAGATTTGTCTTCCTGATTTCTCAAAGGCATCTAATACGATTACCCTATTATCATAAAGTTGAACTAGTTGTATTTGATTATGATTAACATACGATTATCAAACGGTTATGAATTTATTTTTATATTTTTGGCTTCCGCAGTGTTGAGGACTATTGGAAATTTATCGGCTTAGTGTCGGGTTTTTGACAAATTTGTTTCTAACGTTTCGTGAACATTCCAGTTCAATTGCTCAAGGTATAGTATGATTTAACAATGATTAATCTGAGGAAGTGAACAGAAATCTTCACAAAACACAAATCGAAAACAAATTCATAAAAAAATGTGACACTAATCTCGAAGACAAATCTACATCATTCCTCAATACCGCGAAAGCCCAAAATATAAAAATAAATCTGTAACGGAGCATATGTAAATGTTCCGTTACTAAACGCTCGCTATGCAGCCCACACCGCCCGAACATCCCCGAACACGACTGAGCGATACACGCGCGCCGCTGATCTATCACGCGCCGATGGCATGACGGCTGTTTTGCTAAACAATTTTTAACAAATCACGCGTTGACACGTAGCGCAAAAATATGAGTATATAAACCCAATGAATTTCAACAAAAGAAATCAGACCCGTCCGATTATCCGATCTGTCCGCTTCCGAAATATCGATCCGACCTGAACGATACGAGAATCTTCTCGTTTTGAATATTGAGTGCTCTCAATCTTCGCGTTTTCTTCCAATCTAAAAGTCGAAATGTTCTCGGACTTTTCTCCTGTAGAATACCGAGTTCTCAATATTTTCGTTCCCTATCAGAAAAGTCGGAGCGTTCTTGGACTTTTCTTCTGCGGGATACCGAGCGTTCCCAGTAGTCTCGCCTTGCTCCTCTCCAAAAGTTGGAGCGTTCTCGGACTTTCTCATACCGAGTAATCTCGTTTCCTTCTATCCGAAAAGTCGGAGTGTTCTCGGGCTTTTCACCTCCCTATGAGAATATCGAGCATTCTCAGTATTCTCGTCTCCTTACATGCGAAAAGTCGGAGTGTTCTCAGACTTTTCTCTTGACGTATTCTAAAACATGTGATTACGAAAAGCGTTTGTGGTGCCCGTGCGTGCGAGCGTTTGGCAACACGCGGATCCGGTTGCCTAGCAACGTGCCGCGTATCCGATCCACACACAATACCGCGAACTACATCCGACTACGCTGCAAATCTCATAGCTGCAAACGCAACGTATACGAGCGACGTTACGCTTTGAGGAACAAAAATATATATACATCAAGCATATTATATACATCTTTTGAATCACTTGGCTACCAACTTTTGTTTACAATAAATTTATCTTATTAACTAACCCTGGTGTCTGCGAATTCTTTTATCAAACCCGGCATCCGACGAGCATTTCCGAGCTCCCGATATACGACATCCGCACTGCTCAGCGCTCTAACCGCGCAGGGACATTACAAATCCATAACCATACGGTAATAATACTGTAATCGTATGATAACCATAATCAAATGCAAATAGTGCAACTTTACTTTAGTTGGTAAATCGATCGATATTTTATTTGAAACAAGAGTCTCCTTGAAACTATGCGAGATGAGTTTAAAACGTTATTTTAATAATTATCGATGAAATTTCAATGGTTTTTAATATTACTTTAATGTACATACATCTTTGATTGACAGAAATATTTAATACTAGCGATTGTGATAACGGATGATTTGGTAAAAAACATATAGTATACTTCTTTTTGGATATACAGAGTAATACTTTTAAATACGTTTGAATATAATATATGAGGGCCTTTAATATATCAGGGCACGCCAAGTGTTTGAGTCCCAAATAAGAAGGGAGGGTATGCGTCACGGCGGGGCCCGATCACGAACCAGTCGTGAAAACTCGTAATTATGTTCGAAAAAATATCATCTCAGTCAGGAATCGAACCTGGATCTCCTGCTTACCGGGCAGGCATCTTATCCCTTCGACTACTGAGGTATGTGATGATATTTATCGCAAATAACATATTTAGAATAACATGTCAACAATACAATGATACATATATATACATATATTACAATATACATATATACATGTATTCTTTTGAATTCCCACGACCGGTATTCCAGAGAGATGATAGCCCTATTCTCGATGTAGAGCTTTTCCTCAATTTATCATCTGGATATTTGTTATTAAAATTTATAATACATATAATGTCAATTGTAAATATTAACTAAAACATGAAAATTATTTTTGCGCGATTTTTTGGAAAAATATTATGTCTCAAATATATACATATAGAAAACCAACAGAGGAAGAATAGATAACATAAGAGGAAGATAGATTAACATAAAGAAGAATAAATTAAAAAATTAAATACCTCTTTAATATGTGGACAGTATCAGTAAAAATTGTAACATTCAGATTATAACATTGATAATACATAATTATATACTTGGTTAATTGTTTTGATCTCATATCTATTTTTGTGCAAAATTATTTTTTATTTTAAAACATCTGCTATTTTCAAAGTCCGAATATATACTTTTGTTATTATATTTGGTTATCTCTATTGTGTTCTTTAAATAACATTACAAAATATATTTGGCGGTTTTTTACATTTTTAATATCTTTTTTTAAGCAGATATAATATTACATATTATAATAAAATAATTTATATAATAATTATATATCTTAATATCTTCTATTCTTTGTTTGTATATCTTCTATCTTTGTTTGTAATATCTTAATATCTTTTATCTTTGTACAGGAATTTGTTGCATAATCAAAGAGCGGAGGCGGAAATATGCATGGCGGAAGTTCCGCTTATAAACGAAGTAAATTTGTAATTCTTTATGTAATTATATTTTGAACAGAAACGTCTATAAAACGTTTTTAAATATTTATATATAAAAATTAAAATACTTATAAAAATTAAAATACTTATTCACATTAAGGCGCACAGCTCTGATGAGCATAACCTTGGTGTATATGTTATAGACGTGTGAATACCTTATATCTTCTTTATAAATTGTTTCATTATTTTCAGCACGTTCTCTGTCATTCGGACGAAGTTGTGGCCATCCGTGTTACAAACTCATTCAAAAAGTATGTTGAAGTATGCATGTTGGAGTCCGATCAAAAATTTTTCATATATAATTATATACAATTATATAAAATTTCCGTTCCTGGGGAGAGGGATGCTAATCCCGAGATTGACCAATCCGACCGATCCGACCGAAAATACCGAGGTCGATCTCGGGTATAAAAAGGCATCGCTCTCCACAGGAAATCACTCCTGTTCTTCCTGCTCGTTTTCCGAGAGCACATCTTAAGGAAGCGAGCATCCGAAGCCTGGTAGAAAGCCTGAGTTTTGTTGGGGTCTTCTCCAACGCGCCAAGTTCGCTTGGCCTGGCCGAAAGCCGAATCTTCGAATCTTTCACGGCAAGCCGACAGCTGCTGGGGTCTCCCCAGCGCGTCGAGTCCGCTCGATCCGATTCCGCCGTTCCCGAGATTTCACCGCCGGGCATCGGAGTTCTCCCTACTACCGTTCCTTTCCGAGCACTGGAGTACGCCTCGGTCGGCCGAGTACACTCGGCACCGACGCCTCTTTCTCTGCACACAGCTGGGGCCCTCCCCGGCTGGCCGAGTTCACTCGGCACTCACTGAGACAGACGAAAGGTACACCCCCGTCAGCCGAGCCCTCTCGGCAGGGAACGGGCCCACCCGTTCTCCGACTTAAACGCTCAAACCCCCTTGCGAATACTTCACCCTCACGACAGCGCTTTAACATCACCGTCGATTTAAAGATCCGCGGCGAGCACGTGCGACACCGCCGCCGCCGCGCGCGCCCCGCGCCACCGAAGTTCGCGCAGCGAACAGTATCGCGCCGACCACCGAAGCGATATCTCATTTCTATATGCGCGCCGATCGCTGTCTCGCTCGCCCACGGCCACAATCATTCACGAAGATCGGTGCATTCCAACGCACCATCCACTATCGTTCTGTTAAGTGAATAAATCATTGTTTCTTTATTACAATACACGTCTAACACCAACAAGTGAATTTCTGTCTTCAACGCTTCCCCCTCCTAGTAACCGACTGACCGCTCTCCGCGCGGGAAAGCGAGACCGTTTTAATATGAATATAGAGAATGAAAGCTTTCCTATGTTGAACGTCATCTGTAATACTAATAAAAGCATATTATCTCACTCACTCTTTCATTTTCTACTTTCTTACGTGTAAGTAAGTAGCTAAAGCCGTCAAATAAACCCCCACCACTTTCCCACTGGCGCCAGAGGCGTGGCCTCCCGCTGTCAGAAACTGTCAGTCACATGGAAATGGAGCGTTCTGATTGGTCGATGGGCGTGACAGATAATAATTAAGTAATTAGTGGGAGCGTTCTGGTTGGCTGAAGCCATAGTTGTCCGGCGCGTAATTGGCTCTGCCCATATGTATGATTGGTTGTCGAAATGCTAGACGAAAAAGTAGGGGAAGGGAGAGAAAGTGTTTGGGATCGCTCGGGATCCGAAAACAAAATGACCTCTGGAAAAAGATGTTGGGCATGTGAAAGGAATATATTTGACGAGAATGGAATGCGATTTTTATAACGCGAAGGATGAAACAAGGAGAAGGAAATTGATTTTCTGCGAGTTTTTATTACGTATATATGGGATATGAAAAATCACGTTTTCTCAGGACGAAAGGTTTCTTGGCGCCTCATAATTAGCGAATTTAAATAAATTTCTCGAGTCATTTGACATTTTTTGTATGAAGAAAATGTATAAACGTTTTGAAAATAAGAGATTTGTCGGAGTGTAATAACCGTTAGAGATATTTATCGAGTCATATGGTATTTGGGGGAGGAAAACAAAAACGGACAGTTTCGCACTAGAAGTTTCTGACGACGAACTTGGAGGAACTTTATACGAGGCTTTTATTCTATGACACACACGTGGGCTGAAAAAAATTTTCTTTCGACACGATAATAATTTTGCAGGAATACTGAAAGGAGAGAGAGAGAGAGAGAGAGAGAGAGAGAGAGAGAGAGAGAGAGAGAGAGAGAGAGAGAGAGAGACGTGTGAGTCAGGAAATTTGCAATAAAAAAGCATAGAGATACTAGGATACAATAGGAAAACACGTTCGTGCAGGTCCGCGTAAATGGCTTTCAAAAAAGGGAAAGAGTTGTGAAAAATTTAGGATAAAGGAAAAGATAAAGAAACGATGTAAATTTGAATTTATGTTATTAAATATAAACTAAATTTATTGTATATTCACATACATATGAATATATTTTGTTACAAAATTAAATACATGATTCAGTTATTATATAAAAATTATAACTCTCGATTTATTAAAATTATATTAGTAATTTCCTTAAATTTTAATGTAATTAATTCTAAAAATACAATACAATACAATATTTAAATATGTATCCAAAAATGATAAATTATTTATTTGCGTTCTCACAGCAAGTTCCTTTTGGTTATCTCGGAGAGTGAATTTGATGATATCAGCGTTGATGTAATTGTTAGATAGACATAGTTCTATCTCCTTGATTAGATAATGTGCGCACTCGTTAACAGTATCGACGACAGACGCTAGCTGATTTATACGAGCATTGATGACACATTTGATGATATTCTCCATTCCTTGAAAAGTAGCTTGCTACATTACAACTGCGACGGAGTAAGTGAACTAAGACGGAGTAAGAGAATCGCGTATACTTAGCATCGATCGTATCGACGAATCTGACGAGTCGATCGAACGTCACATCGATACATTCATTCAGATCAAACATTCGTAACGTCGATTCGATCATCGTTATGCGTACGTTCAAAGATTCAAGGCGTACGAGTGTAACATCGTTCATCAGACAAACTCTAACGGTTAACGGTTTATAAAATTCCAACGTTTATAAAATTGTCTTTGTAATCGTTTCGCAGCAATTTATAGATATTCCATTGCTGTTCGTAGAGTCCCTTCCACGTTTCGAGAGACAGTATCAGTTCCTGTTTTCGATGATCTCCCAGAGCGATCTCCACGTAGCTCGGTGGATCAATGTTGATTCCAATTTTCAAAATTTGTAAGCCGTGGCCGTCAAAGTATAACGTCTGCTCAGTAAGCGCACCGCGCGACACTCCACCGAAATACTATGGAAATTAAATATATAATATTGCACAATATTGGAAAAAAAGAGAGAAAAAAATAAAAAATGCAATTGAAACTTACGCGTTCCTTCTTTTATTTTTCATCATCGTACGGTGCGCTGCTTCCTTTGGTGGAATACATTGCGTATTGATCGTTCGTACAAACGAATAATGGAGGATGGATCTTTTCCTAGAAATCGACGTACGTGTCGCGACATGTTAAGAGAAAGAAGCGCCAATACTACGGCTGCTTTAAATAAATTTCAAAGACCGTTGCGTGGTTCGTTCGGCAATTCGAAGATTTGGCGCATCAAATAAAATTCTGTTATCCGCGAATGTCCTTGGAAATGTTGTCAAGAGAACAATAGGAGGCATATCGTAGCGCGACGCGTTGTCATATTTGTGAAAAACCATTTGCTTCGGACGACACGCGAGTACGCAATCATTGCCATCTTACCAGTCGTTACCGCGAACCCGCACATTCGAATTGCAATTTAAACTATAAAAAATCGTACTGCATTCCTGTAGTCTTTCACAATTTATTTGGTTATGACGCGCACTTTGTTATCATGGAAATAGCTACAGCGTACGAAGGCAGGATCGACGTGCTACAGATAACAAAGGAAAAATACATTTCGTTCACTAAACATGTCAAAGATACTGCAGACAGATCAGATTCGCAAAATTGTGTACGGTTCATCGATTCGTACAAATTTTTGAGTCCAGTCTTAATAAATTGACATCTTTTTTAAGTAGAGAGAAATTGAAAATTTTACATTCCAATTTTCCACGTTATCGAACGAGGATTTTGATTTGTTAATGCGTAAAGGTATCTTCCCCTACAAATACGTGGATCGCGCGGATCAAGCTGCAGGACACGCGCCTACTATCGTGAATCATTTTATAGCTCGTTAATCGGTGACACAGTATCGGAAAACGATTACGCGCACGCCGTGAACGTCTGACAGCGGTTCTCTATTGAAACCCTAGGCGAATATAGCGATCTGTATTTAAAAACCAATGTCTTGTTATTGGCCGACGTTTTTGAAAATTTCCACGAAAGTTGCATCAAAAGTTACAGCCTCGATCCCGCTTATTACTACATATTGCCAGGTTTCACGTGGGATGCCATGTTGAAACATATGTATATAAAATTTGAGTTGCTCACCGACATCGATATGTTTATGTTTATCGAGCGTGGTATACGCGGTGACCTCAGTCAATGTTCCGGCAGATACGCGCAGGCCAATAACAAGTACGCATTCGTACGACCCGTCGAAACCGTCGTCGTATTTGATGTACTACGACGTGAACAATCTATACAGATGGGCGTGTGTCAACCACTGCTCTATGCCGAATTTCGATGGGTTGAAGACGTTACGAACTTTGACGCGAGCGCGATCGCTCCGGATTCGCCTACGGGTTATATTCTTGAAGTCGATCTCAAGTATCCGCATCATCTGCACGACCGACACATTGATCTACCTTTTTGTCCGACGCGCGATAAATCATCCGGCATGTGGCAGGATAAACTTCTCGCGACATTATATGACAAGAAGCGGTACGTCATCCACTATCGTAACCTGCAACAATGTACGCGCCACGGTCTTCGTATCGCAAAGATACACCGCGTATTACAATTTACTCAATCCGCTTGGCTCTGCGATTACATCGAACTCAATACACACTTTAGAATGTCCGCGAAAAATGATTTTGAGAAAAATTTTGAGAAAAATTTATACAAATTAATGAACAACGCGGTATTCGGTAAAACAATGGAAAATGTTCGGAATCACATGGATATAAAATTGATAACAAAATAGACGCTGAGGCAATGATCGCGAAACCAAATTTCCACAGCCGCAGCGTCTTTGCGGAAAACTTAATCGCAGTTTACGCAGTTCGTAATCGAACTGCGTAAACTCGAAATGAAATTCGACAAGCCGATTTATGTGAGTATATGTATATACTCAACATATCGAAAATCTGCTTGTACGAATTTCACCACGAGTATATGTCACCGCTATATCGCGACATGTACGATCATGTACGAGCGATTATCTGCCGGACAATGTGTATGGGATGCCTCACATGAATAAAAAAGTACCCGGTCTAATGAAGGATGAAAATAACGGTGCGATAATGACGGAATTCGTCGGACTCAGAGCGAAGATGTACGTGGTGAAGGTTGATGACAAAAAGGATACCAAAAAGGCGAAAGATGCGTCGAAAGATGCGAAAAAGTAACGTCGTAGCACGAACAATAACGTTCGACAATTACACGCGGTGCTTGAATGAAGAGATCGAAACTCGTCGTCAGTCATGTATAAGATCCAAGTTACATCAAGTATATACGGTGTCCGAGTCGAAAATCGCTCTGAATCCGTACGATGACAAAAGATACATCGTACCGGATTCGACGGAAACGTTACCGTGGGGAAATTGGCGGATACTTTGTAATATACATGTAAAAATATATACATGTATATATTTTTTTATATATAATTTTATACATATATATGTATGTATGCACGTATTTCTTGTAGTTTATACGTATATATATGTATATACATATGTATGTATGTATGTATGTACGTATGTATGTATGTATGTATGTATTAGGTGTACAAAAAAGGTCTGAGCTTTTTTTTGTAAAATTCAATCTTTATTCAAAAACAAACAAAAAAATATTAATCAGCGAAATATTCCCCGTTTGCATCAACGACCTTTTGCCATCTTTCGGATAGGTTCCGAATTCCTTGACGATAGAAGCTCACCGGCTTCGAAGCTGTAACGCGGTCACCTCGCTCGACGCTCGGATCGGCTCGTCGGTGTCCGGGTTCGAGAGGAGGGGAGACTCAAGCGTACGCGAACACAAGTGACGGCGAAAAGATCGTTTATTGGTGGAAAGGTAGATATAGAATAGTGCAGAGCCAGGTGATGTCGCAGTGTCGCTGGTAGCAAAGCGGAGACGCAACCGATTGGCGTAAGGCGATGAGATGCGCAGGACGGGTGCGACGTGCGGTCGACAACGGTCTATTTACACGGCGCGATTACCACTAGGGATCTTAGGATTACTGACTTATAACTAGCGGCCTTAATCTCTATCGCATGCACTTACGAGCTAATGTCAGGCGGGTTAGGTATTGCGGGCAGGGTCGAGTGCCACGTCGAGCCCTGCCTTCGCAACGGAAACCGGCGAAACCCGGAGCTGAGCGAAACCTCAGCCCGAGGAGCGGTGACAGAAGTCGGCGAAACCCGACAGAGCTGAGTGAAACCTCAGCCCGTGGAGCGGTGACAGGAGTCGGCGAAACCCGACAGAGCTGAGTGAAACCTCAGCCCGTGGAGCGGTGACAGGAGTCGGCGAAACCCGACAGAGCCGAGTAAAACCTCAGCCCGTGGAGCGGTGACAGGAGTTGGCGAAACCCGACAGAGCTGAGTGAAACCTCAGCCCGTGGAGCGGTGACAGGAGTTGGCGAAACCCGACAGAGCTGAGTGAAACCGCAGCCCGAAGGTAGAGAAAGCCGGTGAAACCCGACAGAGCCAAGTGAAACCTTGGCCCCGAGAGGTAGTAGGTACTGGTTAGGTCGGTATCGGGAGTCGGATCGCAGCATAGGATCTGGTCTCGATGTCTCGGGCGGCCGGGCTTATATACCCGGCCGGCGTTCCCCACTGCACGCCGTCGGTATCGCGTGGGGGCACCGCGAGCGAGATAGCGTGAGCGAGACGGCGCGTGCGACCTACAGGCAAGCGACTGCGATAGCGCAAGTGGTGTACGTGCAAGCGGGATGGGTAGTGCAGGGTAGTAAGCCAAGCGTTTTTATATATATATATTTATGTATATGTATGCATATATATATGTATGTATGTTCGTAACGGCCCTGTCGTTACAAAGCGATAAAGTCATCAATGCATTTTCGTATCTCTTCAAATCTCACGAAATGTGTATCAGCCAAATGATGCTGCAGCGACCGGAATAGGTAGTAATCGGAAGGCACCATGTCTGGGCTATACGCCGCGTGCGGGAGAAGTTCCCAGCAACGCAAAGATATGGTCCTGAGTCGCTTTCGCAACATGTGGTCGAGCATTGTCATGAAGCAAGATCACTTTACGTCCTTGATCAGTAAATGGCCTCTTTTCTTCTAATGCATCGGTCAAATTGGTCAATTGTTGTTGGTAGCGGTCTGCCGTAATTGTTTCACCCGGTTGTAACAACTCGTAATACAATACACCTTTCCAATCCCAGATACAGATACAGAGCAAAACCTTCTTGACGTGGATATTGGGCTTTGCGTCGATGTCGAAGGTTGACCAGCGAAAACCCATGATTTTCTACGTTTAGGGTTATCATAAAGAATCCACTTTTCATCGCCTGTAATGATTTTGTTCAGAAAATCTTTTTTCCGGAACTTTGAAAGCAAAGTGAGTGCAGTGTCACGCCGACGATTTTTGTTGTCTTCGGACAATTCATGCGGAACCCATCTGCCTTCCTTCTGAACCTTTCCCATCGTATGTAAACGTACGGAAATGATTTGCTGCGTAACGCCAAGCTGTTCGGCAAACTCCTTTTCAGTTTGCGCAGAGTTTATATCCAGCAATGCTTGCAATTCGTCCGTTTCAATCTTTTGAGGACGTTCAGCACGCGGTTCATCTTCAAGACTGAAATCTCCTTGGCGAAATTTTTGATACCATCTTTTACATGTAGTATGATTTACAGCGTTCTCTCCATATACAGCACAAATCATTGCAGTGGCTTCAGCAACATTTTTCTTCAGATGAAACGCGAAGTTGGATGGAAAATCGAATATGCTCTTTTATTATTGCCATCGTGAACACTACTGATTTTTGAGGTTATGTGCATCAAACGCCAAACCGTATGGCATTTTAGAAGGCCAAATGTCAACGCTTTAAAACCGCAAAAGGACGGGAAGATATATACAATTTAAATTGTTATTTCGGTTGTATGAAATCTAAAGCTCAGAACTTTTTTGTACACTTAATATTACTTATAACTTAGTTGCTGAGACATTTTTCTCTATTTTACAGATAATATCCTAATGGATATCCTACAAGATATAAAGAATTACGCAGTAGTTAAATTCTTTGTGGATAATTTGTATTCAGAAATTCCTACTGCTTGGCTTATTAAAGAGGACGATAGGTTGCAATGTTGGTGGTCGCCTCGAACGGCAAATAGTGCTAATTTAATTGCAAATTGTACAAGTCCTGATATTGCTACTTGGGAAAAATATGACGTGGAATTAAAAAACTATTGCTGTAAGTACTTACACATTTTATATCGCTTTCAGTTTGATATCAAATATATTTTTCTCGCATTATATATAGAGTATTTCAATAAAGTTGGGACTATTCAATATCTTGAAAAATGTAAATTTTATGGAAAAGTGTTTTCAATACAAGTTGTAGGATTCTTACTAAAATTGAAGATAAAATTTTTTTTTAATATGCTGCGATTAATATGGAAATTTGATATTAATTTTTCTTCATTTTTTTACAGCAGTTAGAATCTGCTCGAAGACATGCCAACAATGGTAATTATAAAACAACTGATGAAGAAACTATTAGGAAGAGGAAAAAGAGCATGTATTAGAAGTACCCGGTACAGTAGTGATGAAGACGAAGAATATGATGAAGAAATGCAATCTCGAGAGAAAAAAATCAGGACGAAAGATATGGATTTCATCCATAAAATATCTTAATAGCTGTTTGCAAGTTTATGAAGTTTTTAGTTTTAAAAAGGATCTGTAAGTTATTTAAATACATGTTTTTATATTATATATTAACTTAAGAAATGATATATTTCACAGGGAGAGAAAAGAAGGTTCAGAAAAATATTCTTATTTGACACCTGCCGTACCAGTGTGTCCTGAGAATTTCAAATTAAATAATAATACTTTGTCTTAAAAAACAACTTTGCAAGTTGGAAATTTCATCACAAGATACAAACTGTGCAAGCCATAATAACATTTTGTTACCGCAAGGTAGAAATTATGCAAGCTGTAATGAAATTTTGTCTCAAAATACAAGTTGTTTTAGTAATAAGAAAACTTCATCACGGCAAGGTAATTTTTACAATTTTATTTATAGTATTTCTTATACTAATTATTCTATATAATTGTTCTATAATTGTAATAAAATAATAATTGTAATAAAATTATAGGAACGAGAAGTATCTTGTCATCCAAATGGAAAGAAAAGGAAAACATTGACATTGAAAATGTACCTGTAATATTTGATGATAATTTTATATATATATATATATATATATATATATATATATATTAACTTGTTATAATTAATAACGTATATCATGTATGTATTGCATTTTTTGGTCATTTTTAGTTCAGCTCTGCTATTTTTCTTATTTTTGTCTTGCATACAGTGAAAGTATCAAACGGCACGTTGATTGCATGCGGGCAATAAGACAAGAGGAATAATAATAGATAGAGCCGAGTTGAAAATCGGTCGAAAGGTGCAACGCATGTCGAATTCGGTTTTATATACGATATGATTATATTATACTATGTTATGCAATGTTTTAGGATACATTCCATGTTCTGAGAATTTAAAAGAAAATTGGAACATTAAAAGTAAATAATTTTAGAATAATTTTAGTAAATAATTTTATTAACAAAACACAAATGTAGTCACATTTTATTCACTTATCATGTGCATATGTCTTATTGCAGAGAATGTATAACAAATGTTGCGAATGCAAGCAACATCAAATATAATCTTACAAGATATAAACCAACATTTACAAAAAATTGAAAGTATTCTTAAAAAACAGGCGTCAAATTCAGTCATTGAAAATAACGATGGTCTTATTGTCAATTTTTTACCTCTTAGCACAGTGCAACGCATAAAGGAATTTGAATCTTTATTGAAATCTACAGAAGAGAGTTACTCAATTTGTAAGTTCAATTAAATATTATCTTTGTAGCAATTGTAGTTTATTTCAACGTTAATTTATATATGTACACAATATTACGTTTTTACAGAAACAGTTTATGTTAAGATTAGGAGGAAATAATCATAAAGATAATATTTTACGAATTCTAATAAAGACTTTTACAAACGAATGTGCCATGAACTGTTCAATGAAAGGAATTCGAAATAATTTTCGAGTTGAAGACTTAAAAATAATGAGAGTTATTAGAAGTATGTGATGTTAAACGTAGAAATTAAATTTTTTATTATTCTATTTCATACATTACTTTTTTGTGTTTCCAGATGAATTAGTTCAACGTCATATAAATTTAACGGAAGCTGAATTCGATGGAATTGTCGCAAAATGGTTACATTTTGCCAAACAAAGAAAAGAAAGAGACGACAAGGCTAAACAAAAAGGAAATAACGAAAATAATGAAAAAAATAATCAACAGCATTAAATAAAGTTAATATACTATATTACTCCTAAGGGATAAATAGTAAATATTTTCATAAGCTATCGCATTTTTAGATTGATATTTCCTTTTTCAAACTTTTGATGTACCACGATAAACTTTATTCCGTCTTTTTTAATTACTATTTATATTAGACAATAATACTATTGTTTACAATGATGAAATTTGCGTGCATTTGTAACATTCTCAGTTGATCATCTGCAATAAGTCACATATAAGTAGCGAGCACATTGTTACTCTGCGAAACGTTGGAAACAAAAGAGAATAATGTATGAAATTAATGTAATAGTAAAAAATGTTGTTTCTATGTTTAGCAATATACGTCACATACTTCTAATAACTCATTATTTTTAAATCATTAATTTGGAAATTATTTCGAATCTTTCATGGAATAGTTCATGGCACATTTGTTTGTAAAAGTTTATTAGAAATGTATAAGTGGCGAAGATGACAGAATTCCCTCGTTTATTATAGACTTATAAATAAAGTTTAATAAAGTTTATCGAACCAAACTGAGAGAAGCATTGTGAAATTGCGAAAATAAAACGCAATGAAATCTGTTAGGTTTTTATTGTAAAAAACTTGTTTTTTTCTTTATTCATTTTATGTGTTTAGCAGACAATAAAAGGAGATATATTCATGTTCTTTGGAAGATTGAAACTACCGCTGATTCTATCTCTAAAAAATATTACCAACATCCATAATTTAAACCAGTGATGCTGGGACTATTCTCTTTCGACAACAGAAACCGCATAGATCGAGGCTCGATCAGTGGGTGCTGGGATTGTTCTCTTTCGAGGACAGAGTTCGCATTGATCGAGACTCGACCAGGTGCTGGGATTTTTTGCAGATAGAATCTACAGTAGCTTCGGTTTTCCAGAGAACATGAATACATCTCCTTTTGACGTCCACATGATAAGCATCATGTGCTTTTAAAATATTCAAAAAAACAATTGTATTTGTATTGTAGGTTAATATGGAACTTATGCAATTTGCTACAAGTAAAAAAATTAATGTGATGTTATTTTCATTAGGAGATAAGTGATAAATGTTTCTATCAGCTATTACATTTTTAGTTTCGCATTTTCTGTCTAAAATTTTTGATTTACTACAATAAACTTTATTCCGTCTTTTTTAGTTTTCAATTTCTAAACATATTAGACAATAAGACTATGGTTTGCAATGATGGAATTTGATTCATTTTTTAAGAACATTTTCTATGTTTTATAAGCGTTGGTTTATATCGTAATTTGCTTGATATTGCGTGTATTCGTAACAGTCTTTTTTTATTATCTTACACAACAAGTTATGTAAGTGACGAGTACGGAAGGGATTCGTCCCTCATTTATTGTACTATATAGATATAATAGTATGCCCATAAGTACGGCATAAAGTTTATCGAACCGAATCGAGAGAAGCGTTGCGAAATCACGAAAATAAAGCGCTACGAAATTGTAGCGATCGTAGCGATATTAAAAATAAATAGAATAAGTTCAGGTGTAGAATATTAAGTACATTTATATGTGACAACAACTGACGAGATGGAGAGAGAGAGAATTGGATGGAGAGGAGGAAAATAATGAAGGAGGGAGAGATTTCGGTGAACAGAGAGGAGATTTCGGAGTTAGAGACCAGACGAGTCCGAACCCTGAGATTTGGTGACGAGAGGATCAAAAAAGGGAAGCGTTACGTGAGGAGAAATGAGAGGCCGGTTCTGGCATAATATCGGAGGTTCCTGCGGACGCTGAGGGGAAGAGGTCAGCGCTGGGAGGTGACCTGGCTGGTGACGAGGCTTAACCGGAGGCCGCATCTCCCGTTTTGCCGGTGTACGAGATGAGGAGTTGGCCCTGGATCGGATGCGCGGAAGATCGGATTCGTTGCTGCTCTCCCTGTCTTTCTCTCCATTGGCGAAGGTCGGAATCAATCGCTTATGTAGTGTTGCGACCGTGCGGTATTCCGTTCGGCGCTGCTAAAAAAATAATCAATATCAATCGATAAGAGTTTGAATAAAGGATCGGCCCTTGGCAACGCGTCGTTCTCCGACTGTTTTACAGATTTCACGGCCAGATTCCGCGGTGGCCGGACGCGTTTCTGTACCGTTGGTTTAATAAAGAGCGAGTCTTTCCTAAAACAGTGTTCTTCTTTTCCGAGAGCGCTCCGCCGAGTATCGCGATCACGGGAAGTAACGCCGCGAACGCGACAATTTTGGGGGCTCGTCCGGGATCGAATTTTTCGATTCGTGTGTGTGTGTGAAAGAGAGATAATGGCGGAGCGACAAACAGAAGACGGGGACTGGACAGGAAGAGGCGAAAAGTCGGAGAGTGATCTCTGCGAGAAAAAGGGCCTGTACTCGAGCGGAAGGGCCGGAGGCGTCTCCGAACTTGGAGGAGATTCTTCGCTTAACACTGGAGGAGCTTCGCTCTTTGAGGGAGGAGCGCGCTCGTCGAGAGACGGAAACATTTTCAATGCCCGGTCCGCAGGAAGAGATTTCGCAACGTCCGATATCAGACCAGTCATTTCCTTTTTCAAATTTTAATTCCGACTTGAAACTTAAGCCCGATATTTACGACGGTAGTGTTCCGTTGCGCGAATATCTTACGCAATTTAATTTAATTGCGCGGGCGAATAATTTGGGAAACGCGGAGAAGGCTGTCGTATTAGCGTCATGTCTCCGAGGAAAAGCGCGTGCGATTTTGGAAGGGGGCACGGATTTTGAGAACTCTCAATTTGAAAATTTGGTCGCGCGTTTAGAGCTACATTTTGGAGAAAATTTATCCTCGCAAAATTATTATTATCAATTTACGAATCGAAAACAGAAATTCGGAGAAGATTTAGCTGCATTAGGCTCGGATATCAAGCGTTTATCTCGATTAGCTTATCCTGAATGTTCTCCTGGAGTTCGTGACAAAATTGCTTGTTCTCAATTTGTAGTTGCATTGTCTGATGTGAATGTTAAACAGACATTGCAGCTAGAAGGGTTAACATCTTTGAGGGCCGCGGTAGAAAGAGCTTTGGCTATTAAAATTATTAGGGAGAATTGTTTAAAAGAGCGGAGAAATTTTAATTTTAAGGAGGTTAAAGATTGCTCGAATTATAAGAGCAATCCTGATTTGAACGGGTTCAAAGTAGAATCTCTTGGAACGAGGGGATTAAATTTTAAGAAAAAGAAGAATTTTAAAATTCAAGAGAAAAAGGAATGTTGGCAGTGCGGAAAACAAGGGCACTTCCGTTCCGAGTGTCCATCACTTTCTGTTTCACAGCAGGGAAAATAAGTTTTGTCGAACTTACAGGGGCGGGCTCGACAAATGGAAGAAATGCCCCAGGTGTTTGTAGGCGTTTTGAGAGAGGGTGTGAAAAATCAGGAAATTTTGTTTTTCAAGGCTCTCTTAATGGGAAAGATTGTTTTTTTAAATTGGATACGGGCTCCGATGTGACCTTGGTGAGTAGTAAATTTATAGGGAGAAAAGGGAAGCGTTTTTCAGCTAAGGAAGAAAATTTGAGATATTCTACGGGGGAAAGAGTCCCGATCAGTTTTAAAATATTTGCTAAGATAAAGTTAGGGAGATTTAATTTAAAGTTACCGATTTTCGTTGCCGATATTGGAGAGGATTGTATTTTGGGCGCGGATTTCTTTTCACGAATAGGGATGCAAACTGTTATAGAATCTTTTCTCCGTGGAGGTCATAGGGAAGATTTTTGTCGTCGGATTAAGCAAGAGGACGAAGTTATGCCCGCGGAGTTGGAAGAATTCTTTAATAATAATTCCCGAGAGTTGGAGGAAGATCAGAGAATAGTTTTCGCTACATTGTTGCGAGAATTTCGTGACGTGTTTTCGGAGCAAGCTGTTGCAGGAAAGTGTGAAGTTCTTCAACATAAAATTGAATTAATGGATTCTTGTCCTATCAAACAGGCTCCTAGGAGAATTCCAATTCATATGCGTTCAGAAGTTGAAAAAATTATGGAGGACATGAAAGAACAAGGAGTAATTGAAGAATCTTCAAGCCCTTGGGTTTCTCCAGCAGTTTTGGTAAAGAAGAAAGATGGATCTCTTAGATTTTGCATTGATTTTCGGAAATTGAATGCGGTTACGAAAAAAGATTCTTATCCGCTACCAAGGGTTGACGATCTTCTTGATCAGTTATCGGGAAATGCCTGGTTTTCTACTCTGGATTTGAAAAGTGGTTATTGGCAACTGAAAATTCGTCCTGAAGATAGGGAAAAGACTGCTTTTTCTGTGGGGAATGGACTTTGGCAATTTGTTGCAATGCCTTTTGGTCTGTGTAATGCCCCGGCTACTTTTGAAACGTCTTATGGAACGGGTGCTTCGGGGTTTACTTTCGAAAATTTGCCTGGTTTATTTAGATGATGTGATAGTATTTGGCAAAACCTTTGAGAAAATGAAAAAGAATTTAAGAGAGGTTCTTCTGAGATTTCGTGCTGCGAAACTTAGTGTTAACCCAAAGAAATGTGATTTATTTAGGAGACAAGTAAAATATTTGGGTCATGTTGTTTCTTCTGCCGGGATCCTGAGAAGACTGAAGCGGTCACTGAGTGGCCAATTCCTCAGAATAAGAAACAGGTCCGAAGTTTTCTTGGATTTTGCTCTTATTATCGGAAGTTTGTTAAAGGATTTTCTTCAATTGCGAAGCCTCTATTTAAGTTAACTGAGAATTTGACTAAATTTGAATGGATTGAGCAATGTCAAGAAGCATTTTTGAGGTTAAAACAGGCATTAACATCTGCACCTCTTCTTTCCGAAGGGGGAAGGAAAGATGATTTTGGATACGGATGCTTCAGGTTTTGGAATAGGGGGGTACTTTCACAAGTTCAGGACGACTATGAGAGGGTCATTGCTTATTATAGTCGGGTTTTGAACAAACCTGAGCGGAATTATTGCACAACAAGAAGAGAGTTATTAGCTTTGGTAGATTCGATGAAACATTTTCATCATTATTTGTACGGAAAGAGTTTCTCTATTCGAACTGATCATGCTTCTTTGAGATGGTTGATGTCCTTCAAAGACTTGGAGGGACAATTGGCTCGCTGGATGGAAAGGTTACAACAATACGATTTTGATGTTGCTCATCGAAAGGGGATTATACACGGTAATGCCGATGGTCTTTCAAGACGCCCTTGTGTAGAAGAAAAATGTAGATTCTGTTCTAAAGTGGAAGTTCAGAGAGGGCTTTTAGAGGATAAAGTAGTTGCTCGTATTGTTTTGCATGAGGATTCTTCTGAAGATTGGTGAAGGACTCAAATAGAGGATCAGGAACTGGCAATGTTTTTACTTGCCAAAGAAAATGATTTGCGACCTTCTTGGGAGGAAGTTTCTTCGAAAGTATTGTCAGCCAAGATCTATTGGCATCAATGGCATGCCTTGGAAGTCCAAAATGGGATTTTGCATAAGAGATGGGAGGTTCCTAATTTGAAAAACAGTTTTCTTCAGTTGATGGTCCCGCGAAGCAAAGTGAAGCAGATTTTAGAAGAAGCTCATGATACTCCTTCTGGAGGGCATTTCGGGGTCAATAAAACGCTGGAAAAGATCCGGAAACGTTTCTATTGGGCAACCTGTAAGAAGGATGTTGAGGAATGGTGCAGAACCTGTAAGATTTGTATTGCGAAGAGGGGAGCTGCAGATAAGGGGAAATTTCCTTTGCAAATCTTTAATTCGGGAGCTCCTTTTGAGAGGATTCAGATGGATATTTTAGGCCCGTTACCTGTTTCTTCTTCAGGCAACAAGTATCTCCTAGTTGTTGTTGATTGTTTTACTAAATGGGTAGAGGCTTTTCCTTTGAAAAATATGAGAGCTACTACGGTAGCAGAAATTTTTGTTAATCAGGTTGTTTCTAGATATGGGGTCCCGTTGGAACTTCATACTGATCAGGGAAGGAATTTTGAATCACAGCTCTTTCAAAAATTGATGAGAATTTTGGGAATTAGGAAAACGAGGACGACCGCTCTTCATCCTCAGTCTGATGGTCAAGTTGAAAGACAACATCAGACAATTCTACAGTATTTGTCAAAATTTGTTGAAGAGAATCAAAAGGATCGTTGGATTCCCATGTTTCTTCTTGCCTATAGGACCTCTAAACATGAAGCTACAGGCGTAACTCCTTCAGAATTGTTTTGTGGAAGAGATCTTACCTTGCCGATGGATTTGCTAAGAGGTACTCCTCCCAGTTATGGTTTTTCCGAGTCAGCGGAGGAGTACGTTCGGAATTTGCGGCAGAAGCTGGATGAAATTCATCAGAGAGTAAGAGAGAGATTAGAATCAAGGTCTTTGAAGATCAAGTGCCGCTATGATCGAAATGCTAGGCATCCCGTTTTTGAGGAAGGACAGAAGGTTTGATTATTTAATCCTCATCGTAAGAAGGGTAGGTCTCCCAAACTACAGAACGATTGGGAGGGACCTTTTGAGATAATTAAGAAAATTAGTGATGTAGTTTTCTGTATTTCTCGTTCAGGTGGTCGGAAAAGGTTGTGCATGCCGACAGGTTAGCTCCGTATAGAGAAAGGGAAGAATTTAAAAAGAGGTTTTCGGGGCCCGGTTTTCCAATTTCGACGTTACTTTTATTTCTTGTTAATTGTTTTGAGTTACTGTGTTCTGTTTTATTTTTCTTTAAGCTTCCTTCCGTCGTGAGAAGCGTCGTGGGGAGACCCTCGAGCCTGAGCACCAAGTAAGATCTTCAAGCTCGTGCTTCAAACTGAAAAGAAGGCTGCCTCGCCCCCGGTTTTCTGAGTCGTGGTTTTTCCGGGGGACGATAGGCGAATGCCGAGGTTTAGTGTGTCTTTTAGAAAGACGTAAGGGTTCACGACGATTACCCCCACTTTGCCCGAAAAATAGAAGAGAGAAGTGCGCAAAGCTCAAGACGAAGAGTCAAGAGTGAAACGCGCGAGAATTTCAAGAACAAGATTCTTCTGAAGAGTAGAGAAGACTGGGATTGGAAATAGCGGCGCCCGGTAACCTGAGGCAGCAGCCCAGGGTAGGGCAGGAAGTCGCCAGGAGCCCAGAAGTCTTTTCCAAGAGGAAGTTCTTGAAAGAGGAAGAATTGTCGGGACGACAATTTTATGAAGAGGAGGGCAGTGTTGCGGCCGTGCGGTATTCCGTTCGGCGCTGCTAAAAAAATCAATGAATATCAATATCAATCGATAAGAGTTTGAATAGAGGATCGGCCCTTGGCAACGCGTCGTTCTCCGACTGTTTTACAGATTTCACGGCTAGATTCCGCGGTGGCCGGACGCGTTTCTGTACCGTTGGTTTAATAAAGAGCGAGTCTTTCCTAAAACAGTGTTCTTCTTTTCCGAGAGCGCTCCGCCGAGTATCGCGATCACGGGAAGTAACGCCGCGAACGCGACAGTATATATATATATTTATGTAAATTGACTCGACGTTATAGTGTGAAGTCCACTATTATAGGACGTAGGTCGTCACGTTCTATACGCATCTCCGCTGCCTGATATCAATATAAAAACTATTGTCTTAGTCGCGATCGCTCATGTATGGATAATGATAATGTCTGTGTATTAAACTTTGTTGATAATCGCTGATGCGTATTTCTCGATAACATCCACGCACCTTCATTGTCAAACTTTGTCCGATCTTCAGAACTGACCGGCACAAAATCCATCAGACGATTTTAATATTAGAAAAATTTGTTCTTTTTTTTATTTATTTTATTTCTTGTGTTTAGTGGATATTATAAGAAGATATTTATATTCTCTGAAAGATTTAAACTAGTGCAGATTTTAACTCTAGAAAGATTAACATCTATAGTTTAGATTAGTGGACGCTGAGATTGTGTTCTTCCGAAGACAGACTCCACATTGATTGAGATTCGACTAGTGGGTGCTGGGACTATGTTTTTTTTGCAAATAGAATCTATACTAGCCTCAGTTCTCCAGAAAGCATGAGTTTATCTCCTTTTGACGTCCATATGATAATCATGTTATTGCCGTAAAGTATTTTAAATATTTAAGTATAATATTTAAGTATAAATATTAAGTACTTTAAATATTTAAAATATTTTGTGTATTAAATATTTTTCAGTTAGCGTGCAAATTATACCATTTACTATATTTATAAAAATGTGATCTTATGTTAATATATGACGTACAGAATGTGATATTTTTTTTGTTATAAAAATATAATTATGTAAAGTTATATTTTCGTCAGAATTAGATAGAAAAGCTTTTAATGAAATGTTTAATTAAATTTAACTTAAATGTCGTGTTTAAATTTCAGTCAAATGTGTATAATTAAATTAAATTAGTTTTAATTAAGCGTTAAATCAAATACAAATGTTATATAAAAAGAATAAAATTATTGCAATTATAATAAAAATAATGAATTTTATTTATTTCTTTATCCACGCGCGCAAATGTCCTTTTTTCACGTACCAATCCCAGAAAGATCTTTGAATTAATTTAAAGCAAAATAAAAAGAAAGATTCATAAGATATATTTTAAAATCTTTTCTTTAATTTTGCTTTAAATTAATTCAAAGATCTTTCTTGGGCTTTGTATGTGTAAAAATTAAATTTTAGGTTTGTAAGTAACGTTACATTATAGCAATGTAATCATGTAACAAAGTTATGTTGATGTTATATAACAGTTATGTTCCATTTTAGTCACATGTTATATTGATGTACCATAACTGCAATGTTAGGTGAGTGGGAAATTATAACTAACATGGACGTTACATGTAACGTACATTCAATATAACGGTGTTACTTTCGGTTTCATTGTGAAAATGTTGACGTTATATAACTGTGCTTGTTGGGTATGTATGTATGTACATATGTACATATATATGTACGTATATATGTATGTATGTATGTATGTATATATGTATATATGTATGTGTGTGTGTATATATATATGTATGTATGTATGTATGTATGTATGTATGTATGTATGTATGTGTGTGTGTGTGTGTATATATATGTATGTATGTATATATGTATGTATGTGTGTATGTATGTATGTATGTATGTATGTATGTATGTATGTATGTATGTATGTATGTATGTATGTATGTATGTATGTATGTATGTATGTATGTATGTATGTATGTATGTATGTATGTATGTATGTATGTATGTATGTATGTATGTATGTATGTATGTATGTATGTATGTATGTATGTATGTATGTATGTATGTATGTATGTATGTATGTATGTATGTATGTATGTATGTATGTATGTATGTATGTATGTATGTATGTATGTATGTATGTATGTATGTATGTATGTATGTATGTATGTATGTATGTATGTATGTATGTATGTATGTATGTATGTATGTATGTATGTATATACATATGTATGTATTTCTTGTAGTTTATATATACATATGTACGTATTTCCCGTAGTTTTATACATTTTATATATTATCTTAAGTTTCATCATAGTTATGTACAGTTTCTTTACGAAAATGTAATGGAAGAAAAAATGACTTATTGTATATATTTTTTATATAAATATTTTTTTATTTGTTTTTACAATAAATGAATTTAAAATTTTTTGTATACATTTATATAAATATTTTTATATTTGTTTATAATAAATGAATTAAATCACATTATTTTTGTGTATCCAAGAATTATGTGACTCATCGAATCTCAGCCACTTGATGTAAATCTTGTCTCCTTTCCGCAGTATTTTCTCCACGAGATACATGTCCGGATGAGTCGCGCGATGCAACTTGTGCTTGTAGAACGCACCAGCGACGAATTCTCCGCGATAGTTTTCGAGTAGATAGGTTACGGGATTAGTACGCTGTACTTTAGTGATTTTAAACACTTCAAGATCAATTTGACGTATAACCTTTTTCGAAAGCTGTTTTATACTTGCTCACGCGTACTGAATCACCTACTTTAAATTTTGGCGGATCTGCGATCTTTATCGTGCTGTACACCGTGCCCAAGAGTTTTTTAACAATCGCGGGAGTTACGTCAATGGATCGCATGCCAATAGTGCGATGTTTGCGCGCGTTGTAATCTGACACGAGACGCGGCAGCGAGGGGTCGTACGAACTGCAAGCAATAAATGAATTTTTGAAAAGTGAGATTTTACGGAAATGCGACGCGACACGTCCGATGGTAACGCCGATGACACCGCGCGCGGCGATGACGAGATTGGAGAATATCCGATAGTGCTCCGCGCAAATTACAACACGAGATGAGGTGAGATCAAATGTGACTACAGAATAAACTTTAACAAGTTCAATAACATTGAATCGCTGCTTGGTTTCTTGTCGAAGTGTATGAAGGTTGCATAAATCGGACATGTCAATCAACATAATGAACGTAAACATTATCCGTGTAGAATGCAACGTGACCGCGGGCACGTACAGCAACGACAAAAATGTGCACACGATACATGAATTTTCGCCGAGCATGTCACCAGGATATAAAATATCAGAAAGGCCGATGCACATCATCATTTACTTGCCAGTCATCGTACAGAGCATTACGGAGCTAACGATACGCATTGTTGACCAGAACGAACGATTGCTCGATTCAGAGGAGAAGAGATCACTGTCGGATTGCATGTACGACGGCGACAGCGATAACGCGAGTGCGATATTTGGGATGCTCGTGTTGAACGAAACGAAGCACGCGCAGAGAGATAACGCATCTTTTACAAAGAAAACACCGATCGAAAATACTCGCTCATCCGGCTGCATCAAGAAGAGGAAAAAACTCAACGCGTCGAACGTTAAACGCTTTTACAAGCTTTAGGATTCGCGATGCGCAACTTGTGAGATGACTGACATCCTAACATCGAAAACGAGCCAATCTTCGACGATCGCATCGTTAAGATTGAGACTCATACATACAACCCGTTCGCCAAAACAACGTTCGCCAATACAACAGCGATAAGATAAAAATACCCATACAGCAATAGGATCTGTACACATTGCCGTACGAAAGCTTTCTATATGTCGAGGGAAAACTAACGAAGAACAAAGTCGAAGGATCTGATGTGATGTTGGGAAATAATTTTGTCGCGTTCATATTCGATGAAATTTGATATGAACTCGATGGTGTGGAGATTGATCGTAACAGAAACGTGGGCATAACTAACACGCTCAAATGCTATGTAACAATGTCATCCGAGAGGAGCGTGATTCTGAGAAATGCTGGCTGGGAGGCGCGTACTAACGCGGATGGATATTTTAACTTTTGCGTATCTCTTTACGCACTGTTGGGATTCTGCGAGGATTACAGACGCGTGGTAATCAATGCTCACGAGTTGATCTTAATACGATTGCGTAACGACAACAATTGCCTTATGGGAAATTCGACGTTGGATCCCGTGATTGACTTATTCAAGATACAATGATGAATGCCGCACGTATTATTGAACGAGATAATAAAACTATCGATGCTGCGCACTTTGGAGAGCGGACGATATTTGAGCATGGCTTTTCGCTCGTGGGATCTGTACGAGTTTCCGCTGTTACAGCGTACAACCAAGCATTCGTGGGCCATCAAGACCGCTACTCAGCTCGAGAAGCGGCGATATGTCATCTTTGCTTTGCAAACAGGCCAAAAGAACGTTATGGCCGAAGACACAAGCCGATTTGACGACTGCAACTTGACCAATGTGAAACTCTATCTGAACTCAGAATGTTATCCGTATGACGATATGAATCTGGATTTCGAAAAACAGATAGTCTGTGTTGTACGAAACATACGCGCGTTTCTGCAAGGGCTACGGATACGAATATCTCGATCCAAATCTTACCCTCACATCTTTTCTACGTAATGGTCCATTCGTAATCATCGATTGTTCTCGACAAAACGAATCGGTCAAGAGTGCAACCGTGGAGATTGGAATTTGAGACTAAGAAGAACGTACCGATGAATACCACCGCGTACTATCTCATTATACACGATCGCGTGGTTCAGTACAACTCATTGACCAATGTTGTACGCAAAATTACCTAAGAGCATCGCTGGTATATGAAATAGAGAGATAATAAAATCTACGATACATCGAAATCGATGTATTTGCAGTCTTCTTCTCGACAACAATCATGTCTGTGCCAACTTTCGTAGACCTGCAAGGTTTCCTCGTTGAAGGATAGTTTGTCGTAAAAGAGTTTGCTGTTCTCAAAGAACGGACCGTTCTCTCTCATTACATTTTCGCAAGCCCTATACCATGGCATTTCCTGGCAAATGCCGACAAGTCTCGCGCACGCTGTCGTCATCATCCAGCATAAACTGCGATGGAACGACGGAACGATTCCGTACAGCGAAGCTAAGAGTTTGATTACGAAAGCTGTGCATGGTACGAAAGAAGATGATGACGATGACGACTATGACGATGCTGTCATATATGTCAAGGGACACGAAAAACAAAAATGGTTGCGGAACTTGCTTCTGAACGATGAGCGAGAGCGCATATACATCGAGACTCTGGATACAGATTACTTGATCGGATTTTTTGAATAATCCAGATGCTGATAATTTCTATACGATGTGGATATCATTATACTAATTGCGTGTTACAAAATGTATTTAAATTGTTTAATTGGTTAATTGTTTAATTGGGCAGGTAACAGGCATTAATCTTAAATAAACATATATAACATATATATATATATATATATATATATATATAATATGTTTTCTTTTATTCCTTTTCCCCGCTATTACGTTGATGATTACTTAATATTTCAACAATTCTATACATTTTTTCAATATAACGTTCGATTGACTCATCAATGACAAAGAAATTGCGTTATGATTTACGCGTGAAACTTTTTATTCACATTTTTTTTTTAAATGGCACTTTACATATTTTTTATAGCTAATTAAGTTTTTTCTTGAAATAAAAATTTTACAATTAATTGATAATGACGCAATCCTTTGTTTTCTTTCTGTTTATGGTCACTTCTTTCTGTTTATGGTCATAACAGTAAACTCGTTTTCGATATGCTATCTGCAATTGTACGATCCTTTGTCTTTTTCTTGGCCACTATAATATGCCTATTCACGAAATACTACTATAATACAGTGTTGCCGTTCAGCGAGGTCATTGGATTTTTTGTCCACTCCATCTTTCAAAAGAGATGGAGGGATTAACGCTCTGCCATGTCAAAATTTACGTGGGTGCGATCAGTCCTCCGTCATTCGTTTGTACGAACGAATCATACGCAATGTACTCCGCTTCTCCATCATTCGTTTGTACAAACGATCCACGCAATATACTCCGCCAAAGGAAGCAGTGCACTGTACGATGATGAAACGAAGAAGGAACGTAACGCGTAAGTTCGACATTTTCTTTTTTCTTTTTGCAATATTACGCAATATTATGTACTTAATTTCTGTTACACAGCATTTCGGTGGAGCCTCGCGCGATGCGCTTACTAAGCAGGCATTACAACCTGACGGCTACGGGCTTCAAGTTTTTGAAAATTGGAATCAATGTTGGTCCACCGAGCTACGTGGAGATCGCCCTAGGAGATCATCGAGGACAGGAGTTGATACTGTCTCTCGAAACATGGAAAAGACTCCATGAGCAGCAATGGAATATCTACAAATTGCTACGAAATAATTACAAAGACAATTTTATAAGCGTCGGACCGTTAACGGTCCGAGTTTGCATGATGAACGATGTTACACTCATACGTCTTGAATCTTCAAACGTACACATTATAAATCGTACGACGATATGAATCTGAATTTTGACAAAAACAGATGGTCCGTATTGTATGAAATGTACGCGCGTTTCTGCATGGGTTACTACGGATACGAGTATCTCGAGCCGAGTCTCACCGTCACGTCTTTTCTACATAACGGTCCATTCATAATCATCGATTGTTCTCGACAAAACGAATCGATCAAGAGCGCAACCGTAGGCGTGAGATTGGAATTTGAGACTAAGGAGAAGACAGTACCGATGAATACCACCGCGTACTGTCTCATTATATATGATTGTGTGATTCAGAACAATCCGTTGATCAATGTACGTAAGATCACCTAAGAGCATCGCTGGTATAGAGACAATAAAATCTACGATACATCGAAATCGACTGCAGTCTCGAAAAATTGCTCGTCATGGTCGTGCCAATTTTTGTGGACCTGCAAGGTTTTCTCGTTGGAAGACAGTTTGTTGTAAAGGAGTTTGCTGCTCTCAGAGAACGGACCATTCTCTCTCACTACATTTTCACAAGCCTATACCATGGCATTTCCTCGCAAGTGCCGACAAGTCTCGCGTATGCTGGGTGATATGTTATCACCATGGACGATGGAACGATTCCATACAGCAGAGCTAAAAGTTTGATTACAAAGGCTGTGCACTGAACGAAAGATAATGACAACAACGACGATGATACTGTTGTATATGTCAAGGGACACGAAAAACGACAATGTGGAAATTGTGGAATTTACTTTTGGACGATGAGGGAGAGCGCATGTACAATGCGTGTGTCGAAACTCTGGATGCTGATTACGAAGATGTAGATTCTCTAAACAATCTGAACGCTGATAATATTATGCGATGCGGATATCACTATACTAATTGCGCTTTACAAAATGTATTTAAATTGTTTAATTGGTGATGAGATAATCATGAATAAAATAAATAAATATAAATATAATATACGAATTATGTTTTTTTTTATTTCTTTCCCTTGCGTTAATAATATTCTACGATCGACGTACCGCTTCTTATTATATAACGCCGAGAAGTTTATCTTGCCGAGGTGACTCATCGCGCGTCGGGCAGGAATGTCAGTATGTCGGTCATGCAGATAACAAAGAAATTGAATCACGATTTAAAAAAGTGAAAACTTTTTTTATTCATTTTTCTTGTTTTTTATATGATTTATTTGATACAAATATTTAATAATTGATTAATTGATTGATTAATTAATTGATGAATTGATTGATTAATTAATTGATTAATTACTGGATTGATTCATTGATTAATTAATTGATACCGAGCTGCTCTCTTCTTTTTTTTTCTTTTTCATACGCGGCTGACGAAACAGTACCACATTTTCTATAATATTTTCGATGATTACAAAGAACAATTCATCATCATCATCATCATTGAATACATTATAACCGCTTTCATGGAAGTTTATCATGTACTCCTGTTGTCTAATGATTTCGATCGGTTTGTCCTTTGCATAGAGGATTCTATAATATTAATAAGTTGTACGCGATTCCTCGGTAGTGATGACATACACATGCCTCTAAAAATATTTTGAGTGAAATTCAAAATTGAAGTGGGAATCGAAGGCTGTGTCTCTTTAGATTGTTGGGAGTCGGGGTGTAATGTCTTCTTAAAAAATAATCTGTCACGTTCATTGGTGAATAAGCCGTCACATTCCGTAGTGGAGAAGATGTTAATTGTGAGTGGATAATACCAGCACATCTCATCATCGTCGATTAATCTCGTACCACATTGTTGACAACGACTCGATATCTTGAAAGTTCTCGCCATTGTAACACAACGACATTTTTTTGGAGTATTACCCCTATATAAAAAAGATTTAAAAAACTATGAGTCATCATCATATATATATGCAGGATCACAATAGATGGAATCAAATGTGAGAGAGAAAGCTGACGTGAATACAAAAAACGTGATTGCATACAAAAACGCAAAGTATCTCATTGATTGATACTTATAACGATGCTCCACTCCTGTCCATATTGATAAGAAAGTTAGTTATAATATTTTATATATTATAAAATATAATGAAGTATATATATATATATATATATATATATATTAGTATATATATATATATATATATATATATATATATTTCCACTTCCTGAAAAAAAGTGGCATCGCTATGTTCTCATATATTTGTCATCTTCTCTTTTCGTTATGCTCTCTCTCTATTATATACGTATATCTTCTATTTTTCTCTCATCTCTTTCTTATTTTATCTATAGTGTTTAGTCGCGCATACTTTTTATCTTTGTTTTCTAAACGTTCAATCTCATGCAATGAGTCTTGTAGCGGCATATTGGCAATTATGAAACGCAATGCCATCATCCGGCATAATTTTGTGTGTGAAGAATCGCCTGTGTGCGAATCGCTCAATGTGTTAGATAATGATGAAGTGTCCATACTTCCCGACGAGAATAATGGCGATGATGATAGCGATAGCAATTTTTAAGAGTTTTTAAATAATTTTGCGACCCAGGTGCGCTTTGACTTTATACACATGTGGATGAATATTATCCACGCAGAGTATAACGACGGTACTTTCGTGATAAATATGGAGGAACAGTATAGCTATTTTGTTGACAACAACCTTCTCGTTGATATTGTGCAACTGCCATGATCAGTAGAATTGTTGAACTTATTAGTTCATTGACTTCGGCGGAGGATGAGGAGGAAGAGGAGGAGGAGGAGGAGGAGGAGAAAAATTATTCAGAAATTATTCTGAAGTTCCAGCGAATAATTTCGAGGATGCGGATGAAGTCCCCCCGCGGCTTAATTCCGCGGGATGTTAATGAAGTCCCCCTTCTGTGGGTAATCCGGAGGGGGGTATAAAATTATTTCTTGGCTTGTTAAACATTTCTTTTTGTGTATATTTTTAAGTGACATTTTTTCTTGGATTGTGACATTTCTTTTTGTATGTGTATTTTTAAATGACATTTTTTTTATTACTCTTCTATATAATCTCAACCTGATGAATCTTTTTTAATTTTTTCTTTTTTTATTTTTTACTCGGCGGCAGTGGCGGCGACGGCGGCGGCAGCGACGGCGGCGGCGACAGCGGCGGCGGCGCCGGCGGCGATGGTGGCAGTGAGCCCTCTGACGTCATGTCCACACGCCCAATTTCTTTATATCTTCTTCATTATTTACCTTTTTTTTTGTCTATTTGTTTATATCGCCTTCACCTTGCTACTTCTCCCCTCCCCCCGTGGCGTCATGTCCTTCGAGATTTTCTATTTGTTTATCTATTTGTTTATAACTTTTATTATCCACTTGTTTATCTACTTCTTTATCCACTTGTTTATATCACCGAATTCTATTATACTATCTTATCTACCCCCCCCCCACGACTCAAAGGACCGCTGCCTCTGACTTCCCCCTCCCCTTTCCCCCACGTCCTCCGTTTCTCCCTGCACACCCGCATCCTCTCGGAGCTCCTGGTTAGAATCGATGTAGTATACCTACTGATTCCTTTTGCAGAATTACCACTCCATTTGACGACTCGAAGATACTCTCCTTAGATAATTGTAATCCCACGTGTAATTTCTTCGTATGAGAGGTATTGATAGGGTACGTCGTAGAAAGCAACAAATTTTGTTGCACATTTTGCACAGAATTTCTTGAATGTCTTGCGAATATTTTCTAGTTTAGCGGAATTCGCAGCTTCTTGTTATCCGGCCATATTACTTGACGAGAGAATTTTGAATAAATATTCACTTTTAACAAACGAAAACTTGGAGGGATATTTTCGAAGTGGACGCTTCGAATGTCGATATTCGAGTGAAGCAATGTACCGATATGTACAGCAATACCTACTTATATATATCTCTCCTTCCCTTCGAAAAAAAAGTACATTTTATAAATAATATACAAACCGAAGCTTCTAGAAGAAATACATCTCTTCACTTTGTCTCTGCTCTTTTTCAAGGATAAACTTTTCTCGAATAACAGAATTATTATACAGGTTCGATCATGTTCGAACACGCGTGTATCTTGGATGTTAGATGAGAAAAATTTTAAATAAATAAATTATTGAACATTTGAGTAAGTTATAATTTGACGCTGCTCTTTTTTCAAGGAAAGAATTTTCTTGAATAAAGGGAATATTGGAATTAGGTTCAATCACGTTCGAAGATGCTTGAGTATTACATGAGAAAATTAAAAAAAAATCATCGAAAAAATCATACAATAACTATTTCAAGAAGAAGAAATTATCAAAATATACAATAGAATTACAAGTAAGAAATATTTTATAAATGTTAAATTTGAAGAAGCAAGAACTTTCCTCAAATTTAAATAACTATTCATATAGACGTAACATATATCTGGCGCCGTTTATACGTTAGTAAATAAAAAAGGTGAATTCGGAAAAAGAGTCAAGTCTAAATACAAGGAATACAAATTTTTAAGAAAAAATTATTTATTACTTAGGCTATGAAATAACATTCTTACCTTCCCTTTCTTCTTGAAACTACAGAATAATTCTATAATTTTTTATAAGTCTCTTTTTCCGTACGGAAAAGGTAGAATTTTTCCCTATAAATAGTGCGTCTTGCGCTATCTAAAATTTCTGAGTTGAATTCTTTCGTGCTTCACTTCGGTTTCATTACGCGAGTTTTAAAAGTTTGTGTTCGGAGTTATTTTGTTTGCGAATAAAGGCGCGAAAAAATGGGAAGTGAAATTATCAGAAAAAGCGTAAAGTTAGCATCGATGCTGGATACTCGCATAAACGTGGAGAAATTTTTATCTAAAATATCCAATGTTTTGCTCGATGCTAACTACCTGCTTTTCATGTTTTTCGTGCTAATATTTCGATACAATATTGGGGATACTGTATCAATTAGGATACTTTGGTGCCGACACGCGGATTGCCGGAGAAATAATCGAAACGCAACGTGCATTTGGACATGAGGAGGAGGATGTGGGTGGACACATCCAAAATCTTCTCTCACATTTCCATAATGATAAGCACCGTTCTATTATTTCTATAAGTAATTCGAATAATGAACTCGGTTTAGCTAATTTTTAATAATAAATTGTAGAAGGAAATGTTCGTTAAAGAGTCACTGCGTTAGTATATTCTCTTCGGAGGCGACGCGCGGAGGAAGAACCAGAAGCAGGACCAGTGCGTAAGTAATATCACTAAAAAACTAGACAAAAGTAATATTAAAAATGTAATTTTTTGCAATTTTCTAAGGTTAAAATATTAAATGCTTTTAGGAAGGGCACGTATTGAATTAACGCAGGAATTGGAGGAGGAGGCGCCTCCAGAAATTATTCAGCTCTTGTCTGGTAGGTTTACATTTTCAAATAAGTAATCTTTAAAACAAATTGTTATTGTCCAGACCCCGGAATTATTATTTAAATGTTGAAGGGATGGGGTAAGGAAGGACGCATCGAATATCCTCTCGCAGGTGACCACTTTGGAGCGTGCCTGCGAGTCGAACGCATCGTACAGATCAGCCGATACGAGTCAACGTCTTGAAAAAGACGCTATGACTCCAACTGCGTGACATACGTCCGTTGATTTAGGCAAGAGAATTTAATCTTTTTTGCCTGGAATAGGACCATATGCGGTCCCCGAAAGCGGGCGGGAATGAGCGTGACGAGAGGGTTAAATTACGAATGAGTAAATTGATTTATTATTAAACATTTAATTAATTAATATGAACGAACAAAATACAAAATTAAAACACAAAATACTTAACATAAAAAAGAAATGATACGCATAAAGATTTCTCGGTAGAGTAATCATTATGGTCAATATCCTTTCGAATGGGCGCATGAGAGTGGAAAAGAATAAAATTGCATGTAAGTGCAATACTACTGTTACGTCACGGGTGGCGACGGTCTGCGGAAGCGGTACGCCGCGTAGCACCGGACAAGGGGGACACGTCTGCCGGTTGGCAACGCTGCCAGCGATCGAGCGGTAAATCGCCAGCAACGAATCGATTGGATCGGAGTAGAGAGTTGGATATCCTCAACTGGTTTTTATTCTTCGCGTTGGAATAATGACAGAGAAAAGTTTAACAGTCGCCGCGAAATAATCACGTCGGGTGCGGAGTTTGATTCGTCGACGTAGTATCGTCCCTCAGCGTTCTTGATTATTTCCCCCTCTTTCTCAAGGACTTGTAGGGCGGCTATATATATTTCGGTACATTCGTCGCAATGTTCTATCCCGCGGATGATAGAGAGAGGGGCGTAACAACATTCGCAGAAGTCCACGGGTTCGGTGTACCCGAATTTGAAAGAATGAGAGCGAAACGGTATGTAAGCGTGCCCTTAGGTATTAATTCTTTGCAACGATAGCAGAGAATTTCCGCGCTGTTGGGTAAACATCTAGCGGTTGAGTCATCTACGCGGCGGTAACCGAAAGCGGTGATGCAACACACTGAATTGACGCGATAATGAAAAGCGGCGGCTGGATGGGTGCGTGAGCCGCGTGCTAAATTAGCTCGAGGGAGGCACATCACGATTATTAATCAAAGATTCCAGTAAATGTGAAGTGCGTCCGCACATGATGCTAAATAATATTTCGGATATTTCAGTGTATTCTCAAAGAAGTTAGAAACGAGCACTGGAACGTGCATTCCTCGAGTGAAATCGCTACACTTAGGTAAAACTCTACTCAAAAAAAAAAAAGGGATCGGTCATAAAACCCTTCCGGTCGGGTCGTCTTTCCTATCCTTTGTGCAATAACGGCAAATCACGTTTGCTTACGCAACGAATTCTTTTGTTAAGAAGAAGCGTTGCAGTGGAATATGCACGTGGCATGCAATTTTAATATATCGTTTAATGGGATTATCGCGGATATGCGCGGCGGGCCTTCTTACATGTGGGTCAGAGGAAATTGCATTTAGTTTATCAAATCGGTTCACCTACCGTGACTTAAGATGATCGACGATAGATATTCCTCGAGTGAGATCCGAGGTCGGAATTGGAGATCGCACGTCGAGGAGGCGGGTGCTGGCGGGGCTGGCCGTCCACTTCAGAGCTTATCATGCACTAGGAGTTCGTACTCTCCGTCAAATTCTGCTTCCCTGCCAATTACCTCGTTGCCACGTGGAGGTCGTACTCGAGATGCCGGATGAAGGTCTTGCGACCGCCACGATTCTTCCTGCCTTTCGGCATTCGTGTGAGGCTTCGAATTATTCAAATATTGACGGAGGTAAAACAATGATTATCGTTCGGCAGCGAGCCAATACGCGTTGCGTTTTGACTTCGCGTAGGAACGATGGTATTTATCGCGACCAAGAATTTCGAGTCTCCGTCGTGGTAAGTGGACGCACAACACCTGCTCCAGGAGACGCTCCGTGTTCTTGTTTTAATCAACGCTATGTAGTTTAGGAATTTATTTATTTATCTCGCGTGAAGCCTCACGAACCTCGCGAACACTTCCAATCACTAATACGCGTGATTTAAGGCACGGAAATAAAATGAACACATGGTAGGCTATATTTAATACTAATATATTCAAAAATAAGTCAAATTACATTCGCGGGTTAATCGGTTCACAAATACACTGAGATGCTAATATTATAAAATCGACTTAATTAGGAATTATAGCTAGAAATTGAATTAAAACTAGGAGTTGAATTACGAAATCGGAGATCTTGAGACTGAGACTTGCACGAGTTAGATGCTTGTAGCTTGACGGCGCGAACACAAGTGTCGGAGCAGGGATGCCATTTCATGTACGATTGCAGCCACGCTGCAGCACGTAGAGGGGATAGGCTGGCACACACACTAGCACGAGCGCTCGTCCGTGTACGCTCCGCGCTTCGGCCAGCTTCGAACGGTAGAGAAGGAGTACGACAACTGCTGTCTTCTTCTTTCTCGAGAAACGCTGTACCGCTGATTTGAAGCTGGCGTCTCATGACATGACACGAATTAATTATGCGAGGCGCGATGCCATTGTCGATTATTTTTACACTTTATACATTTATTTTATTAAGTTAATAACATTATTACAATATATTTTTTTCATACATAAATAAAAATAAAAATTTGTAAATACAAAAATCCAATATGCTCTTTGCCAATATATACGCTTTTTATTTGCAAAAAGTAATTATTATATTAAAAAAAATTTATTGTGGTCTTATAAAGATATTTAGATATAATTATTAAAAACTTAGCGTATATTGTATATTGTATTCCTTGTACTTTTATTGTACTTATTTTATAAATATAAATTTTATAAATATAAAACGTATATAAATATAAACGTATTGTTGCTCGACGGAAATCGCGAGAAGGTGGTGGTCTCTTCTGTCAGGAGGGAAATGTAAAAAATTATTTATTTAAATTATTAATAAAAAATAATTTAAATAATTTAATTATTGTAATATTAAAAATTAATTTTTTAATATTGCAAAATTGATTTTTTACATTTCCTTGTGTGTGTGTGTGTGTGTGTGTGTGTGTGTGTGTGTGTGTGTGTGTGTGTGTGTGGTGTGTGTGTGTGTGGTGTGTGTGTGTGGTGTGTGTGTGTGTGGTGTGTGTGTGTGTGTGTGGTGTGTGTGTGTGTGGTGTGTGTGTGTGTGTGTGTGTGTGTGTGTGTGTGTGTGTGTGTGTGTGTGTGTGTTATGTATAACTATACGCATACATATTACTGATACAAATTTGCTTTTTTTTTCTCATAATATCTCCCGCAAACAAAATTTTTTACTCGCTTATTCTCTTTAAGCGTGATGTTTGCTATGGACAAGATTTTTTACACGCTTATCCTCTTTAAGCGTGATGTCTGCTATAGACAAGATTTTTTACACGCTTATTCTCTTTAAGCGTGATGTCTGCTATGGATAAAATTTTTTTACACGCTTATCCTCTTTAAGCGTGATGTCTGCTATGGACAAGATTTTTTACACGCTTATTCTCTTTAAGCGTGATGTCTGTTATGGACAAGATTTTTTATACGCTTATTCTCTTTAAGTGTGATATCTACTATGGACAAGATTCTAATAATCTAATATTTAACATTTTTAACCTGTCCACGAGGGACCAGCAATTTCATTGTCATTCACAGCATGTAACCTTAAAGTACTGCGTTTTTTTTTTTTAGCAATATTAGCATATAATTTATCTGTTGACATAAGAGACAAATACTTTTCTTCAATCACCATTTAAATATGTTTCTCCTCTCACCCTTAATCCTGATTTTAAAACGCACGTGGCATTAATGGAAGCCGATAATCTATTTCGATTTTTTGTTTTTAAATTACTTAAAGAGGAAAACATTCTCTTTGGGTCGGCATTTGAATTTGTAATGATCGAACAGCATTCAGAACATTTGTTAAATTTGGATACTTAGTAATATTATTTGGACGTTTTGGATGTAAAATTTCCTTCCACATATTATCAAAATTTAATTTGAAAAGATTTTGCTTCTCTTCCATTGTAAAATCTAATGGCAATGCAATCCATTCTTTCTTTAAAGCATCTTCATCAACACTACCTATAATTTTAGTTATAAAAGAAACATCATTAAATGAAGTTTCTCTATCAGTATTGAATAAGCTTACAAAAGGTTTAAAAACTTGTAATTTTAATAAAAATTTATTATTTATCGGTAATCTTTTACGAATTTCTTTTGCAGTAGTTACATAAAACATCAAGCAATTTTTTCGAACAGTTGTAACTGCGTCTTCGTGTCCTTGCATCAGTAATTCGTAAAGATATTCTTCGCATTCTGTACCTAAATTAATTTTATGAAGAATTTTGTGATTCTCTGATAAAGAGAAAACTGTGTTCACAGAAAAAGGTTTTAAATATTCATCTTTTAAAAAATTTCGGCAAATTTGAAAAAGAAACTATAAAGATTTTGGCTGCAATAAATGAATTCGTATTTCTGATGCTTGAAAAAATGCATTGAATGCGTTAAAGAAATTTAAAACGTATTTTAAAAAAAGAAAATAGGCTTTTGTTTCAATATTACCCATTATAGACAACAGATGTTCTCCACGTTGTATTTTTTTCACTTACATTTCGTTTAAAAAATATTTAATTGTTTCCCAAGATTCCAAAAGTCTTTCTACATATAAGTAATGAGAAAGCCAGCGTGTATCACATAATTTTAACAATTTGTGATTTGTTCTTGGAAACACTCAGAAAATTCATTGTAAATAGATAATCGTTTAGGGCTATTGTTAATAAAACTAGAAATTTTTCGTAAAAATTCTTCGCAAAATTCTGATATTTTATTACATGCAGCATGCGCTATTAATGCGGCGGAATGGCAAGGGCATGTAAATGTTAATAAATGTGGACATACTTCTTCTAATTTTTTTTTAAATGATGAAAATTTTCCTATCATGACAGATGCATTGTCGCATGATAGAGCTATAATATTTAAAAATGGTATTTTCATTTTCCACATTTCACATTTAAATGCTTGAAACAATTTTTCTGCGCTGGAATCTTTGGCATCAATATTAATTAATTTAGCTAATTGTGAACGAACATCTAATGTCTCCGGGTCAACGTATCGTACCATAAAAGTCATTCATTTAGTATTACAAATATGAGACGTTTCGTCAGTAAATATTGAAAATTTTGTGTTCTGAATTTTGTTAACGACACGTTCCGTTTCAATCATAAAACATTTGTAATAATATTTTTACATTTTGTAGGACTCATGCTTATGCTTTTTAATATATTAAGATCTTTTCCTATATGTTGAAAAAAATGAAGAATCTCTTTTGCAGTTTGATGAGCAATATTTTTATCGGCAATTAATGCGGCATATCTAATTTCTGCTAAGTTTTTACGCTCATCAAACGACAAAAATGATTTATTATCTTCCGTTTGCAAATTTTGATTTGATTTATTTATCTCAATGAAACTTTTATATTTATCTAAATGTGCTTTGGATTCTGCGTGACGATATATTTGTGCTAAACCACCAGTAATAGTTTTATTGCAAATGGAACAAAAAGATAAATTTGCATTATTAGGTACTTCTCATAACCAACATTTAAATTCTTCGATATCTAACCATTTCTGTTGAAAAACTGGTTGAGATATTTTTTTTTATTTTTCATCATTGTTAGGTAATGATGATCCTTTTTTAAGATTATTTTTATGATATGCAGAATCTGCATGGCGAGAAATTAATGAACTACATGAAAAATTCTTATTGCAAATGCTACAATGATACTGACTATTTTTACTTGATACTTCGCGTATCCATGATTGATATCTATTATCAGTAAGCCAAGCTTTTATAAAGCTTCGTTTACGTTTTTTGATTGATTCGTCACACATTTTCATATCAATTATAAAAGGACAAAAAAATCGAAAAAAGATAAAAAGAGAAATAGAAATATAATATGAAAATTATATGTATGCGTGTGTCACGGAAAGAGATCAGGATTCTGTTATTTGTCAAAATATTTTATGATCCTAAATCGTCTCTCTCCGTATACGTATATGTGAATATGTGTGTGTGTGTGTGTGTGTGTGTGTGTGTGTGTGTGTGTGTGTGTGTGTGTGTGTGTGTGTGTGTGTGTGTGTGTGTGTGTGTGTGTGTGTGTGTGTGTGTATAAATGTGTATATGGAAAGTTATACCTTTTAATCTCGAATATATTCTTCAATATTAAAAAGTCAAGATGTATAGGATACGATATACGATGTAATCAAAAGACGAAGTACACGAAGTCACCGAAAGACAAATGAAATTGTCGCGCATCGTGAGATAAACAATGGAAAATCGAGATCGTTAGTTTCTTTCTTATTCGGCGACACAGCGAACAGCACTCGACGACGCAATGACAGGTTAGTTACAATTTATTATTATTTAAGAAATATAAATCACATTTTCAATCTAATTTAATATTAATATTAATTTATGCTTCATTATCGTATGCGTGTGCGTGTGCCTGCATGTGCGTGTGCCTGCGTGTGCCTGTGTGTACGTGTGCCTGTGTGTACGCGTGTACGTGCGTACGCATGTATTAAAATTTTATCATTATCTGATATCAGCAGTATAATCAGTAGTATAATAATGTTACTATTATATAGTTTATGTATTTTAGCAAAAGAAAAAGTTTGCTGATATGATGCAACAGCAGCAGAAACAGCATGAGCTATAAATGCAGCAATTAAGAGAGCAACATGAGCTGCAATTGCAACAGCTGTGGGAGCAAGTAAACTTGCTGGTAAGAAAAAGAACGCTTTTGCTGACAAATATAAAAATTTGGACAGATACTGATATGTAAATAATTTTATTGGATCTTTAAAATGATTATCTGTGAAATCTGTTATATTTAAATCGGTTGCTAGATCAGAAACATTTTTATGAAATTATTATTATTATATTTAAGTGTCTTACATAATAATATTGATGGTCCAATAAAATTATTTCCAGATCTGTATCTGGTTAATTTGTAATTTTTAGATTTTTCCACAAAAGTTTTTTTTATACAGAAACAACAACCGCAGCAGCAGCAGCAACAACAGCAGCAACAGGAGCAGCAGCAAGATAGTGGTATTATTTATTTAAATAATTATATGTATATAAATAACACACATATATGTCATATAATGTCGTATAATACATATATATGTAAACATATTAATATTTTAACATTTAATTATTTTCAGTGCCTTATAGACGAAATAGTGGTGGGCGCTCTCGTGCAAGAAGGCCTTGCAACGCGGGAGATGTATGAGATATAGTTGGAGGGGGAGCCGGAGAGGAGAAAGAGGCCCGGAAGGAAATGGAGAAGGAAGAGGCCGGGGAAGAAATATTGAAAAAAATATAATTATAAAAAAATATTATTTTAAATAAAAAATATAAAAATACAAACATTTTATTATTTAAAATAATTTACAGTTCATTAAAATCGTAAAAACTTAATAAAATAAATTAATTAAAATTTATTTTATTCCACAACATAATTAAAATTTATTGTCCCATATTCATACAACCAAATAAAAATTAAATTTATTCAAAAAGAACTAGATATCTTTAAAATTGACTAAAATCTCTTCTCTAAAAAGTTATTAATAATAATTATTTTACATTAGTTATTATATTCTTCCTAGCCATTCTAAATTCGAGAATATTTTTATAAATAAAAACATAATTTATTAATCCCTGATACAAAAGATAAAATAAAATTATCTTCCTTACATTAAAACTTTTTCATTTACATTACTTAACTTTATAATTACAAAAAATTATTTCTTCATTTATTACTATAACTAATTCCCAAACAAATATAATTTTATTTACCAATAAATAATTTACATTATCCTCAAAATAATTAATTTTTACATTTAAAATTAAAACTAAGTTTTTCTTAAATTTAACAGTATTATTCCAATAAATTCTTTAAATGAAATTTTATCTAAATTTACAAATTTTTATTTTTATTTATGTATGAAAAAAATATATTGTAATAATGTTATTAACTTAATAAAATAAATGTATAAAGTGTAAAAATAATCGACAATGGCATCGCGCCTCGCATAATTAATTCGTGTCATGTCATGAGACGCCAGCTTCAAATCAGCGGTACAGCGTTTCTCGAGAAAGAAGAAGACAGCAGTTGTCGTACTCCTTCTCTACCGTTCGAAGCTGGCCGAAGCGCGGAGCGTACACGGACGAGCGCTCGTGCTAGTGTGTGTGCCAGCCTATCCCCTCTACGTGCTGCAGCGTGGCTGCAATCGTACATGAAATGGCATCCCTGTGTCGGAGCCTCAGCGAGCGCTGCTGTGCTCTGCGGCGGCGGCACTATGGCGCAAGATGGCGGATGGCGTGGGTACGCCATCACACGTGGCGGCAATGGTGGTGCTGGATTGGATGGGCGTTTCTATGCTATACGTCGGTCGCCCAATCAGGGCCCGAGCGGCAGGGGACTGTGCGCAGTCGACAGAAATGCGGATGCTCTATATCTAATTTGATTAATAGTATTATTATAGATACTAACGCTTAAGATATAATTGTTAATGTGTTTTATGTTAATATATATATAGATATAGTTACGTAAAAGTAAAGTGTTGCACAATGATATTGGTTGCTGTACATAGTTATTAATTTTTATTTGTAATTGATAATTGTGACGGTGCTTGTTTGATGGTAAAATAGTAGGAATTGTTTATATATATATATATATATTTATCTAGCAGAAGACGATATTTATTACTGGTTCGCTTAACGCTACGGTGTTGACAATTATTCCGGTGACTTATATTTAATGCATGGGCTATAGCGTGTATAACGATAGGGTGCTTCTACACCATACGTTGGACGGCGGGAGAGCTGGCTATTACCGTTCGGTATTGACGCGATGGTCTAATACAGTGGCGCTTCTGCGCAGATAAGTAAGAGAGAAGAAGAAAGAAAGAAATGTTGTACCCCGGATGGGCTACAACGATAATATTAGAGATAGTCGGATTCATTAAGCCTAAGGAGTTAGGACTCCGAGCAGGATCAAAAGAATGGAAGGAAATCTTCTTGAATTCACTAACACATTTTCTTTATTTTACTTGGTTTATTTAATAAATGTACAAATTCTTGAGTTTAATATTTCTTATTTTATTTCTTTACACACGGTTAAACATCGGCGGGCGGCTCGGCGCGTATCGCGTTACTCTGGCGGCCGACGACCGAATATGTTACCTGAGATGCTGATAGTACAGCTCGCGTGAACTTCGCCGCGCTCTTGTAATATCTTGCGCGATAATTATAATAACGATTCCGAACGACACGTTATTCTTTACTTTTGACTCTTGACTCTCCCGACTCCGCCTTGTGTAACCGGTTATATAATCTGATCGATGCCCGATCAGCATTCTGATTGATTGCGTCGATCGGTTGCATGATATTGATTAATCAATATTACGCTCGGTTTGATCATCAAATTTAGGAATTTGCTGATAGGCTTTTTCGCAATGTTCTCGCGTGATGCATTTCTGCAGTCTTTCGAAAGACTGGTCGCGATTTCGGCGGTCACATTTGTGTCGTCTTTCTTTCGAAAGACTTTTCGAGATTCATGCGACCTAATTTTGTTGCCATGCGGACTACTTTTATTATTGGTTGTTATTTTATTATTGATTGTAGATCTGGCTACAACATCCCCTCTCTGTTAGTAAAAGAAAACGGAGGTACGAAGTTTTCGCTTTTTACATAATTTTTTGTTTTTTCCGATACATTTTTTGGTATAATCGTTTGCTTAGAATCGAATACTTTTGCTTATTCTAACGGCGCGATCTACATTGCGTGAGTTATTATTTCATTTTGTTTTTTCTTTCTTATAACAATTATTATTGTTGCGATAACAATGATTATTAGTAGTAAGCTGCTAATTGATACAGGATATACAAAGTGTTTTTGTGAAAAAGGGATATCTCGTTATTGTTTATTTCGTTCTTCATGTTATTTAATTTTTTTGTTAATTCTGTCAGGTCTGTTGTGTCTTGTATAACTTTTAATTTAATTTTTTCTGTCTTATTTATCTTGAAAGTTTCGCTTAGTCGTGTAATGTTATATTTTAGTAAATACGTTTTTATTTCTTTTTCCTTATTGGTGCTTGTTGATTTTATTGTCGCGTCTGATGTGACTATTTTGCAATTGTCTGATAACGTTATTTTTCCTGTATTTGTAATAGTTCTACGCATTTCTTTATTATTTTGTATTATGTGCTTTTTTCTTTTATCTCCTCTTTTCAACGAACGGTTTAATTCGGTTCGCGTGCACATTTATCGTTCGGCGACCCATTTTTATTCTATAGTTTAAATCGCCTATTTTCTCTAAAATTGTGTAGGGTCCGATCCATAACGCGTCTAGTTTTTTCGATCTCCCTCGCCGAACTGTTTCGTCGTGTAATAGGACTTTATCTCCTATTTCGAACGTGCATATTTTTGTTTTTCTGTAGGTTTCCTTTGCTTTTTGTTTTTCTTCTTTTACGTTTTCCTTTGCTATCTGATTCGCGGCTCGTATTCTTTCACGGAGTTCTTGCGCATAATCATCGTATGTGTACGATGATTTCGGTGAGCTAGTTAGGGCCGTAGGTAGGTAGTGGTGCCTGGTGCCCGTATACCAGTTCGAACGGCGTGAATCCCATAGCGGTGTGCGGTGTCGTATTATATGCGAACATCGCATACGGTATCCATTCGTCCCAGTCTGTCTGATCATTATTAAAAATATAATGTCGTAAATATTCGGTTAATGTCCGATGTGATCTTTCGATCTGCTCCGTTTGTTTCTGGATGATAGGCCGTCGTTTTGCAATTTTTGTATTTTTAATAATTTGCACGTATTTTTAAATAATTCGCTGGTAAAGTTTATTCCTTGGTCGGTCAGGATTTTGTCTGGAATTCCATATTCTAGAATGATTTTTGTCACTAACTCTTTTGTTATTGTTGTTGCCTCTTGATTTTGTACTGGTATTCCTTTGCTAAATTTTGTTAAATTATCTTGAAATGTTAATATATATTTGTTTCTCATCATCGTTACAGGCAATGGTCCTACGATATCTAACGCGCATTTCTCAAATGGTTTTGTTGGCGTATCTGTTATCATTAACGGTGCTTTAGCGCGTCGTTGCAATTTATTTTTCTGGCAATATTTTGAGATGTATTGCTCAACATCTCTTTTTAATCCTGGCCAGTTGTGGTGTAATCGTATTCTATTTATTGTTCGTTCAACGCCCTGGTGTCCTCCTATAGGTGCGTTGTGGTATTCATATAATATTTGTTTCTTTTCTTCTTCTTTATATTGTTTTTCTGACGCGACGTCATCAGTTTGTTGCTCTTGTGTTATTGCTGCTACGTTACGGCTTAATGCGTCAGCATTAACGTTTGCTTTCCCAGCTTTATGTATTATTTCGTAATCGAATTCTTCCAATTTTAATCTCCATCTGATTAAACGTGATCCGGGATCTGTTACGTTAAATAACCATATTAACGGTTTATAATCGGTAATTATTTTAAATTTTGTCCCGTATAAATAAGGTCTGAAATGTTTTACTGCCCATACTATTGCGAGTAATTTCTTTTCAGTCGTATTATAATTCTGTTCTGCTCGTGATAGTACACGACTGGCGTACGCGACGGGTTGGTCTTGACCTACCTCGCCTTGCGATAAGACGGCTCCTATTGCATAATCCGATGCATCCGTGGTTAGGAGGAATTCTCTCGTGAAGTCTGGATATTTTAATATCGATGCCGTCGTTAATTTATTTTTTAGCATGTCAAATGCATTTTGCTGTGTTTCGGTCCACTCAAATTTCTCTCCTTTTTTTGTGAGTTTTGTTAAAGGTTTTGCTATTCGTGAGAAATCTTCAATAAACTTTCGGTAGTATCCGGCTAATCCGATGAATGATTGCACATCTTTTACCTTTTTAGGGCATAGGGAAATTTTTTACGGCGTGCAATTTTGATGGATCTGGCGAAATTCCATTTTCCGTAATTATGTGTCCTAAATAAATTACTTCTTTTCTTAAAAATTCGCACTTGTCCGATTGGAGTTTTAGATTGTTCTCTCTTAGTCTTTGGAGAACTAATTTTAATCTTTTATTATGTTCTATAAGGCTAGGACCGTATATTACAATATCGTCAAGATACACTAGACATTTAATTTCTTGCAACCCTGTTAAAATTGAATTCATTAGTTGTTGGAAGGTTGCAGGTGCGTTTTTTAAACCAAATGGCATTCTATTAAATTCATAGTGACCGTGTGGTATAGAGAATGCCGTTTTATTTTTATCTCGCTCCGTCATTGATATCTGGTGGTAACCTGATGCGAGATCCAGTGTCGTGAAGTATTTCGCGTTGCCCAGCTGATCAAGTATATCCGTTATATTGGGCAACGGAAATGAATCTCCGATTGTGAGATCGTTTAATTTTCTGAAGTCTATTACAATTCGTAATTTTGTTTTTCCTGACGCGTCTGTCTTTTTGGGCACGACTAATAGTGGTGCGTTCCATTGGCTGACGCTCGGTTTGATAATTTTTTGTTTCAACATTTCTTGAATTTGTTTATTTACCTCGTCTTTGTGTTTTTCCGGTAAATGATAAGGTCGTACGTTTACTGGTGATGAATCTGTTCGTATTGATATCTCATGCTTAATCTTTGTTGTGCACGATAATGTGTCCCCTTCTAGGTGGAACACGTCATTATATTCGTGACATAATTTTAATACAGATTTTCGTTCTTCCTCATTTAAATGTTCTGTGCGCAAGGAATTGTTTATTTGCTCTTCTCGAGCTATTAATTTTGTCTCTTTATTTTTTGTCTGCATTGCGTTCACAGATTCCTGTGTTATTTTTTCTTGTATATTTATTTCTTCTATTATTACTTGTGGTACCTGCACGATTTTTTCTTCTTCCGTAATATTTATTATACTGATTGGACATATATAATTTCGTAGTTCGACTAGGCAACATCCAATAAAAATTCCAGGTATCATTTCCTCTGGTTTCGTCAATCCAATTATGTTTTGGTTAGTCGTGACTTGCACGATTGTTTCGCTGCGCGGCCCTAAAGTTACGCGCCTGTATGGGTACAGTCTGAATTTCGTATTTTGAAATTGTACTGAATTTGTTTTTGGATTGAACACAGTTATGTATTTCCAAATGAAATGCTCCTAGGATTGCATCGTATTCCATTGGCGCATTATTTCGCACTATGTATACGGGGGTGTCGTATTTTTTTTCGCGACAATTGCACCGTAACATGTGTTTTGCCCAATGTTATTATTTCATATCCTGTTAGTTTAGTTTTCTCTTCGTAGATTAGGACGTGGTCTAGAACATGTTTTAGTTTTATTATTGTTGCTGATGCTCCCGTATCAAACAAGAAATTTATTTTTCTACCTTTGGCTTCTGCAATCGGTAATGTGATCGCATTTAATCCAGTGTGACGAGCGATGTCCCCTTGACGTGTGCCACGCGATACTCTGACGCGGGATGGTCGGTTTATCTTCGCCGGTTTCGTTCTTTTTGTTTTTAAAGTTCTTCGCGGGATTTTCTCTTCGCGAATTCGAAAAAATTTTTCCGGTTTCCGAATTTTTGCTGTTTTTCGGTTTTCCGTTTAATGTCCAACATTCGTGCCGTAAATGTCCTATCTTTTTGCAATAGCTACACTGTTTTTCAATTGTATTTATTCGTGGTTGTCCTTCTGGCTTAGGCAGGGTATATCTATTTGAGAAACGGCTAGTCCTACAATCGCGTCCGTAATGACCGATTTTTCCGCATTTTTCACAACGCGGACTGGGTGTATGCGCTTTAAATACTGGCCGGTTTCGATAGGTTAGCATTCGCGTGCTAGGTCCTCGCGTTTTTTCTTCCGCGGTTGCTCCTGCGATTGCTTCCTGTATTGTTTGATATCGCTGCGATCGTACAATCAATTTAATTTCGTCGTGTAAACCGTTCTGGTAATTGTAGAGCGCCTGCTCTTTTATATTTTCTAAAATCGCGCGTTGCTGTTCGACCGTATGATTTTTTCCTTCTTCCAGCCATGGATTCGTATAATTCCATGGCTATATTGTCTGTTCGTCTGCCGAATTCTTGTGCATTCTCATTTGGTTTTTGTTTGAGCGAGTTGAATTCGAGTTGTAAATGTGCGGTACTTCGTTTGCTCAAATATTCTTTTTCTAGTTCTCGTTTTAATTGTTCGAAGTTTATTATATCTCGCGTACGGAAATCCATCATGGCCTTGCCTTTGAATTTAGTGCAAAGAATGGCTTCTAATAGAGAATGTTCATCCGCGGGATGTATGTTTTTTATTGCGTACGTACTTGCGTTTAGAAATTCGTACACGAGTCCTCGTGACGTGTCGTCGATCTCTGGGATCATGTTACGCGCGTCTTTCAGTGTGAGGAATGTCAGTGCATTTCCCGGCTGGTTTCGTATATCTTGATACGAACGTCCGTAAGTTAGATCTAATGGGTGCGGCAGAAAATCCTGAGATATTCTCATTCGTTCGCCCATAGGCAATTGTGTTTGCCGATTTAATCCGTTGACTTGTACACGGAGATCGCGTATTTCATCCATTAATTCTCGAAGGAGACTGTTATGGGGCGGTGCGTCGATTGTGACGCGGCGGTTCGTTCGACTTTCTTGTGGTCCATGTCTCTCGACCGAATGTCATAGTTGCAAAATTTCGTTGTCGATTTCGTTCTGTTGTTCGACAGGTGAGTGAGCCATTTCGTTTATTAACGATTGGTATATGTTGAAAGAATTAAATATGCTTCCGTCTCGTAAATTCGTGTGTATGTGTTTGCGCGCTTGTACGTGTGTGTTAATGTGAGAGTCGGTGTCGTTCGGTTCGAGCAAGCTGTAATCTTTTTCGTCGTACGGAAATTCGCGTTCGGTTATTACGTGGACGTCTTCGTCACTATCGTATCGTAGTACGCGACGCACGTTATCGCGTATTTCTTTTAACGCGTTTCTCGCGGTATTTAACGCGGAGATAGTATGTGGAAATTTTACGGGGTTATTTATTGACCGCGATTTTGGCCAAGTCGCATTCGCTAAGCTGTCCTTCGCTGCGGACATTCGCCTTTTTAAAATATAATTTTTCGGACTTACAATAGTAGATAGATCGTATACGCTCGCTGCTTGTGCTGGTCGCTGCTTGTGCTGGCGTGTCAGTTGGCTGCGTGTAGTAGTGCGTGTCGGTGAAGCGTCCTCGCTGTCTGGTATCGTTGTACACGGTCAGCGCTGGCTGGCTCTCGGTGCTCGTGGACTCTCTGGTCGTTGCTCCGCTGCCACTGGACACTCGTTATCGTAGGTCGGCACTCTACTAATGTTGCACTGTACACTTGACACAATTTCGTGGGCGGCTTATTTTTTGACGGGGCCTTTTCCGTCCGTCTGTTTTCTACAGGTCTTGTATTTTCGGCTTATCGGGAATTTGATTCTTCTGCCTGCTTGTAATGTCTATTACTGCAGGTTTTATCTTGTTTTTTTTTTTCAAGAAAAATTTTTTTCTTCTTCTGCCCGTAATGCAATGCGTTGGGGCTTACTCGTTTGATTCTGCTGGCTTGATTAACGATGATCCTCTCAAGTTATTGTTCTTGGGGATGGTTTTGACTATCCCACCGCTGCCACCAAAATGTTGTACCCCGGATGGGCTGCAACGATAATATTAGAGATAGTCGGGTTCGTTAAGCCTAAGGAGTTGGGATTCCGAGCAGGATTAAAAGAATGGAAGGAAATCTTCTTGAATTCACTAACACACTTTCTTTATTTTACTTGGTTTATTTAATAAATGCACAAATTCTTGAGTTTAGTATTTCTTATTTTATTTCTTTACACACGGTTAAACGTCGGCGGGCGGCTCGGCGCGTATCGCGTTACTCTGGCGGCCGACGACCGAATATGTCACCTGAGACGCTGATAGTATGGCTCGCGTGAATTTCGCCGCGCTCTTGTAATATCTTGCGCGATAATTATAATAACGATTCCGAACGACACGTTATTCTTTACTTTTGACTCTTGACTCTCCCGACTCCGCCTTGTGTAACCGGTTATATAGTCTGATCGATGCTCGATCAGCATTCTGATCGATTGCGTCGATCGGTTGCGTGATATTGATTAATCAATATTACGCTCGGTTTGATCATCAAATTTAGGAATTTGCTGATAGGCTTTTTCGCAATGTTCTCGCGTGATGCATTTCTGCGGTCTTTCGAAAGACTGGTCGCGATTTCGGCGGTCACACACTTGTGTCGTCTTTCGAAAAACTTTTCGAGATTCATGCGATCTAATTTTGTTGCCATGCGGACTACTTTTATTATTGGTTGTTATTTTATTATTGGTTGTAGATCTGGCTACAACAGAAAAAAAAAGAAAATATGCTTGACGGCTCTCCTGACGTCACATCTCCCCCCTCGGAAAGAAAATGTCGGGCGTATTGCACGACATTTTCCTACTTAGCGCTATTAGGGTAAAGGAAGAATTACTTCGACTTATATGTATTTATTCACTACACTTTTACTAATAGTCTTTAAGCAACGTCCTCGTGTAGGTATTTTCGCAACTCACTGTACGAGCGCGCGTGGTCGTTCGTTTCGTCTCCTTTTGGTGCAGTGGCTGCCAATAGCTCGTCCATGGTTTCTCGTTGTGGCAGCATGAGGCGTTCAGCGCTGGGCGAGTCGGGCTGACTCATCGGCTTCCCCATATGCAGCAACAGTGATAGGTGATGCAGGTTAGTGATCGATGACCAAACGGCTCCCAGCAAATGGATGTTCCAGCCATAAATTCTATGCAGTGCATATCCATGAATAATCGTGTCGATAAACCAGTTTTATTATTCTGGCTATCACGAATATCGCCAGGACTCCCGCGCTAGCGGACTCAAAGGTTACGAAGCCGTTCCAGAGACGCTTTCCTGCGCTCTCGGCAATTTTGTCGAGAGCTTCCTCGTCGAGCAAATTCGCTATCGAGATGCTTCCCCCTGGGATGCCTTGTCCCAGTGCTCCTCGTGCTATGGTATTCAGCATTGAGGGTTTCTTGACCGGGAACATGATGTGATCTCTCAGGCGATCCAAGTCAGCGTCAGCGGAATAGATTCCGCTCGTGGCGAGTGCGTCCGGGCTCACGTATTTCCAACTTGGTTTTGAGAGCGGTTGTATTGATAGAGGGCGGAAGTGATTCCAGCGGTTTGGTAGTTAGTCTATACCAGGCGCCGTGCAGCTTGTACATGTTCGGTAACAGCTCGTTGCAATCCTTGTGGGTGCCTGTCTTGGTGAGTATCCTTGTGCGTGGCAACAGAAAGTATGTTGTATTCTTGTATGTCACTGGGAGTTCGTTATAACAACTTTCCGTATGCCTTAATTTGCAATTCACTGGGACACAATGGATAATATGAATGACTTCTCCAGCAGTCACAGCGGTATAACCTGGGAATTTCATAATTCGATAGGCCATCTCATCCGGCGCTATCGCTGATAATGACAGAGCGTTCTGCAGTATTTGCCGCTCCAGTGCGCACTTCTGTTCCATGATATCATGGTAAAGTCGGGTAAGTTGGTGCTTCACGTGTTTTTCCACGTATACAAATTTTGAATTAACGTAGGCGAATATGTCCAAATTGTTCACGGAGATTCGTGATTTCGCCCGGAATGTTTTTCCTCTCTGTGTTTCTAGGATAATAAGTTTTGGATGTTCCGTGCGATATAGCTGGTATCCAAAGAGATTAAATTCGGAGGATTTCGCCAGTGCAAACGTCGTGTCTTTCTTTGTCACTGTGTATACTACCGGAGCCGTGTTGTTCGCCTTGAGTGACAGTTTGGTTGCCATGCCTTCGTATAAAATATCATATTGGTCGAAGTGGCAACTATCCACGGTCGGTGTTGTCCAAAAGGTCTCTGTTCCGTCGTAGTCAATGCAGTTGCCGTATTGCGCTTGGCAGCGCGTCCCGGTCGGCAGGTTAATCATATCTGCTGATCGTTTGTACGTGATATCGAAAGATCGCCGAATGATTTTCAGGGCGGCTTGCACTATCACGCCTTCCCGAAGCCGTCCGAGTACTGGGTCCCGGTGCTGCCATCGGTATGCGCGACGCCCGCCATGGTGGCGCTCCTGTGATTAGTGGCGTTGACTCTGAGGCGGTCTATAACAGCGGTCCCGACATTAAGTGTCCCCGTGTTATGAATTCTTTGGCAGTTTTCCTTGCCGATTTCCTTTACGTATTGTTTACGTCCGTCGGAGACTATTGATACGTGAGAATGCATCCCGCAGTAATAAATTGTGCGGTCGATCTCCATTCTGCACTGCACGGCTGTGATACTTTCATATTCGGAAGTCTGCATTAGCTGGACATATGTCTCTGTGCTTTCCGGCTCTAGATTCTCGACATCGCATGTGCCAATGTCTAATAATGATAATGTGGTGATGTTCAGCCCGCTGCCCCCGCAGTCGTAGCCCATGAGACCGAGGCATGTTGCTGGTAGTAGTATTAGGTGGATTATTCGGTGTAGCTCCATGATGATCCTTTAGATGTTGATGATTGACTAGTACGTCGTCGACCTTCTCCCTTCTCCGGTCGATGCGGCGATGGTGGGGATTGGTGCGTGGCGAGGCTCCGACCCCCCACCTTCTTCAGCTTATCCGTATGCACGTAACTTACCTATCCCTATCTCTAGCTTTACATTGTTATTATCGAGTATTTTTTGGTGTAAGGCCCTGTATATTGCGGGCTTAGCTTATCTTTGCGTGGTTCCTTAAGTAAGTATGCGCGGTCGCCTGAATGTGCATGCATTTGCGTTTCGATCGTACCTTTTAGATCGGAGTTTCGCGTTGCGCAAGTTTCGATGCGCGATCGCTTGCGCTTCGTTAAGTCTGTTTGAGAGGTTGACGTAATTCGGCGTAACTCTCGTTGTTTTCGTCAAGCGCCGCGGGTTCACTCGTGGGCACGCGCGCAGGGTGACCGTAGATTAATTCGTGTGGGGTAAAACGGGTATCTTCGTGTACACTGGTGTTATACGAGAAGCTAGCTAATTTTAATATTTTATCCCAATTCTTATATTTGTCAATAAACTGTTTTAAATATTCCCACAAGACATGGTGAGATCTTTCTACCGAGCCATTGGATTGTGGTCGGTAAGCAGTGGTTCTAAATTGCGTTATTTTAAATTTTCGGGCCACATTTTTCATTAAAGAATTCACGAAATGAGTCCCTTGATCCGTGAGAATCGCTTTAGGCGCGCCGTGTACACAAACGTACTCGTTCACGAAAGCATCGGCGACGTCAATAGCGAATGTGCCTTTAAGGGGAATTGCGGATGAATATTTGCTGAGCAGATCTTGTACCGTGAGGATATACGAATTACCTAGATGCGTAGTAGATAACGGCCCCATGATATCCATAGATATTTTATCGAACGCCTTATCGAGTGTATCGATTAATACCATGGGTTGCCTGACTTTTATGCGCGTTAGTTTATTTAGTTGACAGTTTTGGCAGTTGGCTATGTATTTACCGATCTGTCTTTTCATACCCGGCCAAATGTACCTTTCTCTTATTCGCGCGAAAGTTTTCGTCACGCTTTTGTGTCCTCCGAAGGCGGATGCGTGGTACTCTTCGATTATTTTGATTCTATCGTCCGCGGATGGGGTAATGATTTCATTAGTACAGACATTTATTTCCAGGTCCTGGTCCCACAATGTAGTACGAAACATCTTATCTACCTTCGAGAACGGAATGCCATTCACATCGCTTTTACAGATCGAGAGGGTTCGCAGGCCCAGCTCGCGGGTTATATCGGTCAGTGAGGGCTTCTCGAATACTGTCGAGGATTATGAGAGATGAAACATTCTTTTCAATGGGGAGCGCAATGATGTATTTATTGCCTACGCGTCTTATCTTACCGCGCCCGATGGCGTCACAAGGTTCAGGCAAGAGGTCTTGTTTATTTAAAATTCGGGATCCCAGGTCACATGGTTTTCCCTATGAGTCTACAAACACGACTAAGTTATCCTTTCGGTTTACGAGGCTGTCTCTGATCTCTTTTATTCTTAAGAAATGTGACGGCACGTTGTCGGCGCCGAACAGATTTTCGTCCTTCATTGTTTCGCTCTCGCTCGCGCTGGTACCGTCGTCGGTATTTATTTCGGAAGTGTGTTTGTCGGGATAGTCGAGGTCGCTTACTCCGCTGTTTTCGCTGGAGATTATATTCAGGTTTCCGTTCTCCGCGGCGATAGGCGTCTGCGGATTTCGCGGTCCGGTGCCGTCGAACAATGGTTCGTCGGAGTCGCTCGCGCTTGCGTCGGGTGGCGGCTCGCGCGCTCCTGTGAAGGGAAGCGTCTGCATCACGGGGTTTCGCGACAGTGCGTCCGCGTTGGCATTCATCTTTCCCGCTTTATATATTACTTTGTATTCATACTCGGCAAGCTTTAGCCGCCATCGTACCAGTCGCGACGTCGGGTCTTTAACGGAATGGAGTCATGTTAGTGGTTTATGGTCGGTGACTAACTGGAATTTGTGACCGTACAGATATGGCTTGAAGTAATTTACGCAGTAAACTAAGCCTAAAAGCTCCTTTTCGATGGTTGAATAATTTTGCTCGGGCGGGCTTAGCAGTCGAGAGGCGTACGCAATAGGGAAATCCTTGCCTATCGATCCTTGGCTTAATATTCCGCCAATAGCAAACTTGGACGCGTCAGTCGTCACAACAAAAGATTTGGAGAAATCGGGATATTGCAGTAACGGTTCCGAGCAAAGGGCGGCTTTCAGCATTTCGAACGTGAGTTCCTGCGAATCTTCCCACTTAAATTTCGCCTCCTTCTTTAGTAAGTCATTCAGGGGCTTTGCCGTCTTTGAAAAATTTGATATGAACCGGCGGTAGTAACCGGCGAGTCCCAGGAATTCCTTTATATTTTTTGTGGAGCGTGGGCATGGAAAGTTTTTTACCGCGTGTATTTTTTTAGGATCTGGTTTTACCCCGGCTTCGCCTATTATGTGACTTAAGTACGTAACTTCCCTCCGCAGGAATTTGCATTTGTCCGGCTGGAGGCAGAGCTTCGCGTTTCTTAATCTATCGGCTAATTTATTGAACTTGATCTCATGCTCGCGCAAGGAGCTGGCGTATACCACTATGTCATCCAGATACACGAACATTTCTATCCCTTGCAATTCACTCAGTACCTGATCCATGAGTCGTTGGAACATCGCTGGGGCGTTCTTTAACCCGAACGGCATTCGTTTAAAATGGTAATGCTCGAAAGGCGTGGAAAAGGCCGTTCTCAGCGCGTCTGACTCATGCATAGGGATCTGGTGGAAACCTGACGCTAGATCGAAGACGCTGAAATATTTCGCGCTTCCTAGTTGGTCTAATATTTCGGTAATATTGAGGAGGTAGTACGCGTCCCCTATCGTCTTTTCATTTAGCGCGCGATAGTCGATCACCATGCGCCAGCGTCGGTTCCCCTGAGAGTCGGGTTTTTTTGGCACAATCCACAGGGGAGAATTGTATGGTGAATTGAAATGCTCTATTACATTGTTTTCTAATAATTTATTTACTTGTTTAGTAATTTCCTCCCTGTGCATTGGCGGAAATCTGTACTGTTTCACGTTCACGGCGCGTTGTCCGTTGTAGTTATAGTGTGCGCAATTGCATTTGTATATCCCAGCTAATCCGTGGGGAGTTGGAAGAGATCGGCATTTCTTTTTATAAGAGTATCGACATGGTTCGCCTCTGTTTCATTTAGATGGTCTAACCTAAGTAGACCTCGGACCTCTGTGATTCTATCGCGTTCGCGCGGTGCCTCTCCCGATGGAGACACGGTGATGCAGTTGATAGCGCGGATTTCGCGGGGGGGAATTGATGCGACGGCTTCTATTTCTTCCAATCGAATTGTGGGGATAGTAATTTCTTGATCCGCCTCTGTAGCGTTAATGATTTGAGCGTAAACTTTTCCTTTCCTGTTTGTAATGATCGCTTCCCCCAGGTAAACCCTCCGCGACGCTAAGTCGCGGCAGGTAGCCGATGGTAATTTCGGGGTTGGAAACGTTTACATAGAAGGTTGCCCGTGAGCGCGCGGGGACAAAGAGGCCCTTTTGGCGCGTGAAAAGCAATTTGATTCCTCATCACTTGACAAATCCGCGACCGAAGTCGATAGTGGCGTCATCGCGGAGAAAGTCGGATTCTAAGATCCCTTCCTGTACGATGGGGAAACTATCAGGAACGACGTGTAATGTTATCTCGTGACCCCCGAATTCTATTTTCGCTGACCCTAAGGTCTCTATCTTCCCGTCCGTGATACCAGTGAGATAAATCGTATCGTTTTCTGTTACAGGGGTGTCTAGGCGCAGGCATCGTTTCTTTATGAGATTAGGCGCGGCCCCGGTGTCGATCATGAAATCGGTTGTTTTTACTAAGCCGCTAGCGGATAGAGTTACCGATGGGGCGTGAGAATGTTCGGGTAAGTTTAAGATTGCGATTCGGACGCTTCTTCGCGAACCACTTCTACCGTGTTTACCGGACGCGTATTCCTCAGAGGATCCGCGCGCGCTGCGTCCGTCCCGCGGGGCGGATCCCGACCATTTCCCTGCTCGTGGAGTCGGCTATTGTTATATTGCCGTTTCCGACACTCCTCAATTTCGTGGCCGCGATTTTTGCAGTACTTGCACCATTTGTTATCTCGCGACGGTCCGAAATCACGCGGTCTTCTGTCACTTTCCATCGTCATCGACGATTCGTTTTTTCCGTAGAGCGGCGCGGCTCGCTTAGCTTCGTCACGGCGTTCAGGCCATTCGGGGGGGTAACGCGACAAATAATTGCGATCGCGATCTCGTACGTATCGAGTCGCGGAGGCGAGCGTCGTCGCTCCGGTACTGGGGGCTGCCTGTAACGCAGGCTAGGACCTGCATCCGTTTCGAGGAGACGACGGTTGGCGCCAAGGGTGTGTCTATTCAGGCCCTAGGCGGGACGGCATTCCATAGCGCTGCCGTTCTGTCTCGTCACGCTTGGCTATAGTTTTTGCGGCGGCAAATGCTTCGAACGGCTGGTAGAAATGTTCGGGTTTGAGTTGTAGACGAAGGGGGGTAGGTAGCCCCTCGCAGAAACACGAAACGATAAGTTCGTCGATTTCCCGGCACGTTGCGGGGTCTATAGTGCCGTGTGCTCGGCGCTCTCCGTCTCTTATCGAGACTCGGAGTTCCTTAACGCGGTCAATGTAGTCTAATATGTGTTCTCCCGACCGGAGGTACACGGTGGTCAGTTCTCCACGGTATTGCGCAACGCTTTTTATTGAGCCGAAGGCGCTATTGTCACGTCCCAGCGTCGAGAGTACCTCTAGTCATGTCTAATGTAAATTTTTCAAAAATTTTAATTATTTATGACTGACTGTATCAGGAGACAGCACAAACAAACCCTTCCTATACATTTAATAAAAGAATATACCGCTTAAAATTATTTAAAAGTTTATACAAAAATGGCCGCTCCTTATCACAACCTTATAGCGCTATTATAGCCTTAATGCTCCTAGTAAATTTTCCCTAGAACCTCACTAACAGAACATACTGAAATCACTTCTCCAGACTGTTGAGTAAAGTAATAAAGAAAATAGAGCTTAATATCGCATCCTTATCTAAACATTTCAACATTAACAACAAAATCTCAACAAATACTAAATAATGAATAAAAAACAAATGTAGGAAATATAACCTCGCCCACGTAATGCACGAAAACTATAATAAAACAATTATTGGTACATTGTAATATTTTTATTAACAATTAATAAACAAAATCATATAATTATATAAATAACAAAATACCAACTAATTTCTTTATATCGTCAAATATAACTTCAGAAACTAAGAAACCTTTGTATATCAAACCTTTCACTTTTGTTCCATTTTAATAATAAATATAAAAGTTAATAACAAAATTAATAACAATAGAATGGATATGAATAAGGAATAAAAGTCATAATGACAATATAACAAAATCCACGACAAAATATTTATTCAACAGTTCACTTGATACATATCCTTATTTCAAGGATAAATTTTGTTGATGTCCTTATATGGATATATTTTCCCTGTATAAATACATTTTCCATCGAAAATCCTTTCGAAAACATAAATATAGTTTGTGGTTACGATTCTTAATTCTCAAGATATAAACAAAATTAAGGGTATATGAAAGCACACACACAAACATGTATACATATATACGTACATTATACATTATATATTATACATTTCCTTATAAGATATAGTTTTCTTTATGAAATTATATAAACAACCCGGATAGAAACATATTTTATCTCAGAAAAGAAATTCTACGATTTAAATTTCGTTTAATAAAATTTATAAATAAATAAATTATTATATTAACAAATAATTATTATGAAAGATTTGGACAACACACAGGAAATCCTGCAACTTACCTCATTACACATACCTACCTAACTCGCACCGTTTAGAAGATATTTAAACAATTATAAACTTGCTTACATACACTTACCTCAAAAATCAGTACAGCAGGCAAATCTCCGTATATAAACCAGTTCAACTTCTAGAAACCTTCATCCTAGACTTATATTTATAATTGTTACTTCCCATTTTTCATTAACACTAATCCTATGGCTATGACAAAAATCTTGAATATTAATATGCATGGAAAACTACCCTAACGATTCAACCAATCGCAATCAGAGCCATTTTGTACCTGAAAACATTTAATAAATAATGTATTACAAATGTAAAAAGAGTTATACTGATATATTTTAGATATACTAATTATACGATGTAATCATTATTATTACAAAAATTGTAAAGTATATCTAAAACGATATTGCGATGATTAATATTTATTATAAAAGCGTAAATTCAAGCAAACTATATGTTTGTTAATTATAAGAAAGGAATTATTATAACGAAGTATAACTCTTTAAAAACAAAAATAGGTCGACCGAATAGTCATAAGTATGACTCATGGTCAGGTTGTAAGCAAAAATAAGCCAACGTTAAATGTCAAGGCCGCCATAATATTTTAGTATCACGAGTCATCGCTGACTCATGGTCAGTTTATAAGCGAAAGTAGGCCAATGTTAAATGTCAAGGGCGCCATAATATTTTAGTACCACGAGTCATCGCTGACTCATAGCAAATGTAGGCTAAGTCGACCAATAGAAAACTATGTCAAGAACAACTAGAAGGTCTTAAATGCATGCATCATAGCTGACTCATAATGAAAGTAGACTAACAATAGGCTTTATTCAGACCTGTAGAATCATAACATTGGAATTTAGGTCATCCCTACTTCCATGTTTGATAACATATAAATGATAACATATAAAAACCTCAAGCGACGATACCTTTGCGCATTTTCCCATTTCGCACTTACGATTCACACTTACGATTCGCACTCACGTTTCCACATCCACGGACACTTACATTTTTGCACTTGTACTTCCACTCGCATTCGCTAAATATATATATATATATATATATATATATATATATCATTTATAACAGTGAATAAATTCCGATTCAAATACCACAAGTGTGATATTATATTATTCCTTATTTCCAAAATCGAAAACTCTTTTCTGAAAATAAAAGTCATTTCGACATTCCTGTTACCTACTTCCTTCGCAGTACCTAATCCTGAGGTTTTACCCTCTTAACCGCATGAAAAAGAATCTCACAAATAACGTGTGAATGTAGCTGTCGAGGATCTGTTGATTTCGGCTCCGTCCGATCTACCAGGATTTCCCAGGACGTCACAGTACATTATTTATATATATAAATATTATAAATATATTTTACGTATTTGCACATTGCACTCTACCAACGTAGAACTTCGTTGGTCATCGTTTCGATTCTGATATTTTTATTGTATATATGATTAAAATAGTTAACAAAACGTACAACAGACATATTTACGAAAAGGACTATACTTTATTGTATTATTACACACACACAATTTATTACATAATTTATTCTTTTTTTTACTGTCGCACATCAAATTTATTTTCGATAAATTTATTTCTCGAAGTCGGTATAATGTAGGACCGATGCGAGGCGTATACACACACACACACACACACACACCATACACACACACACACACACACACACACACACACACACACACACACACACACATACACACACACACACACACACAACACACACACACACACACACACACATACACGACGCGCGCGCGTATCACACACAAACGAGGCACGTACATGTGCGCTCGGCGCTCGACACGTTTGATTGGCCGAAGAGAATAGAAATCATCCTACTCTTTCGCACCGATGCGCTGTGAGTAAAGAATAGGAATATTGTACTCTCTCGCGCTCTCGACGTGTATGAGAAGGAAATAGAAAATTATCGTACTCTTTCGCGCTCCATGCACCGGTCGTCGAGCGTCTTTGACATTACCTGGTCACTGCTCGTTATTGTTGATATATATAGTATGAATTAAAAAGAGTAAGCAGATATAAAAATAATGTATAAAAAAATTCAAAAATTGTTATATGCTTTACTTGTCATAATGACCTGTTATATAATTTTATAAAATTATAATAACTTAAGAGTCTAATAAATGAGTGAGAATAAATACGAAATTATTTTCTTATTACAATCTTATTATATGTATATATTACTCTTAGAAATGGAAAATTTATATTTCAGATAATTAATTATAAATTTAACAAGTTGCGCATATTTTTGCTTATATCAAACAAAAAGGAGACAGAAAGAAGAAATAATATAATTTGATTATTTCATTTATCATTTAATAAATGTCTTATCGAATTTGTAAGTAATTACTCAAAACTGTGAATTTCTTGAAGATTTTCGAAACATATATTATACATTTATACTGAGAAAATAATTTCATAGACATTCTTGTTACACAATTATAATTTTTATACATAAAATTATATACAATTATATATAACGATTTTCGTTTCTCTTCAGGCATTGTTAATGTCTGTTTATTCTTTTTAATTCTTTCGCTATACTACATTAGCAATAATGAACGATAATCAAAAGACGCTGGACTGTCGCATGGTGCATCCTGCGCGAAAGAGTACGATAATATTTCTTTTTCCTTCTGATACGCGTCACGAGCGCGAGAGAGTACAACAATATTCTTACTCTTTACTCACGATGCTTCCGTGCGAGAGAGTAGGATGATATTTCTATTCTCTTCGGCCAACCCAATGTTGCCGAGCGAGGAGTGCACATGTACGTGTTTCGTCTTTTGTGTGCGTGAACCCGCCGTGATATGATCAAAACAATTAGAATCGAGACAGAGCGTGACACGAAGTTACGTGCTCGGAAGAAAGCGCTCTTTTCATAACTATTTTATCCACAATTATATTCTTATAATTAGTGCCATGGTGAAAAGTATTTTGTCAATATCAGAAGCGTCTATGTGGATAGTACTGATAAAAATTATAATCAAAAACGTCTGTTCTGACGGTATTTGCAAAATAAAATGAATGCGCAGAAGCATCAGTTCTGCTAGTACTGGTTATTACAAATAAATTATCTGTCAATTATCTGTCTGAAACAATCAGAAAGACAAAAAAAAATTATTAATTGCATTCTCATAAGAATAAAGAAGTCCATTAGTAGTAAAGCTAGGCCGGTTCTAACCTTGGTCCTCCGAGGGGGGTGAACGGAGGGCGCGGGGAAGAGGGGAGGGGAAAGTCAGAGGCGGCGATCCTTTGAACTGAGCCGTGGGAGAGGTTGATAAGATAGTAGGATTCGGTGAAGGGGATATAAACAAGTGAATAAAAAAGTAGATAAACAAATAGATAAACAAGAAGATAAATACATAGATAAACAAATAGAAAATTGCTACTCGAAGGACATGACGTCACGGAGGGAAGGGGGAGGGGGGGTAGTGAAGAAAGACGAAACGAGGTGAGATAAACAAATAAGATAAGATAGCAAGGCGATATAAACAAAATGGGGCGACGAAGATCATATAAAAAAAATTGGACAGGACGCGTGGACATGATGTCAGGGGGGGGCGCCGCTGCCACCGCCGCCGCCACCGCCGTCGCGCCCGCCGCCGCCGCCACCGTCGCCGAGTAAAAAATAAATATCTCTCTTGTATACCTATTATCTCTTCCGTTGCGGTTCTCTCTCTCTCTCTCTCTCTCTCTCTCTTATGGCGAATGTTATTTTTCTAATTATTTTATGGTGGGGAAGAAAGAAATGAAAGAAATACATGTTTCTTGCATATTATATATGTTTATATTTTTAAACAACAATTGAATACATTTAAGTGTGAAATTTTTTTATTCACATTTTTCTTATACACTAAAAACTAAAGCTAACAGTTCGCAATCGACGAGTTGACGTCTATCGAATGTATCGCAATCGCATTCGGCACTTCCTCGGGATCTATTACAACAGACGCGATGTTGGAGAATCGCATATATGGTATCGATCGTATCGACGAATCTGACGAGTCGATCGAATGTCACATCGATACATTCGTCCAGATCAAACATACGGCGCAGGGTCGATTCGATCATCGTTACGCGTACGTTCAAAGATTCAAGACGTACGAGTGTAACATCGTTCATCTGGTAAATTCTGACGGTTAACGGTCCGACGCTTATAAAATTATCTTTGTAATCGTTTCGCAGCAATTTGTAGATATTCCATCGCTGCTCGTAGAGTCCCTTCCACGTTTTGAGAGACAGTATCAATTCCTGTCCCCGGTGATCTCCCAGAGCGATCTCCACGTAGCTCGGTGGACCAACGTTGATTCCAATTTCCAGAAATTTGTAGCCCGTGACCGTCAGAGTGTAACGTCTGCTCAGTAAGCGTACCGCGCGACGCTCCACCGAAATACTATGGAAATTAAATACATAATATTGCACAATATTGAAAAAAAGAGAAAAAAATAAAAAAAAATGCAGTTGAAACTTACGCGTTACATTCCTTCTTTTGTTTTTCGCCATTGTACAGTGCGCTGCTTCCTTTGGCGGAATACATTGCGTGTTGTTCGAATGATGAAGGAGCGGAATATTTTTTTTATCGTGTAAATCTTTTGATGGAGGAGGAGAACTGATCGCGTAAATTTTTGACATGGCAAACGTTAATCCCCCTCTCCTTCCTTCCCCTCCTTTTTTTAGGAATTTCATTGTTGTAATCAAACATGTAGCGACATGTTCGCAAAGGAGCACGATGACAAATTTTTTTCTAGGAAGAGCCCGCGAAAAGATAGCTCTTCGTAGAAATCGACGTACGTGTCGCGACGTGTCAAGAGATACTCCGGCTGCTATAAACAAATGGGGGAGACCTATGATGATGCTCCGACAAAGGGACAAAGAAATTATCGATGATATATAATGGGTCATGGGGTGTGTGCAGGATCACAGTAGATGGAAGTCTAATGTGAGAGAAAAAAAATAGTTGACGATGAAAATGGATAATGTGTTAAATATAGAAAATGTGTTTAATATGGATGAGGAAAACTTTGTGAATATAGTGGACGAAGTGTTTAGAAATGAAGAAAAAATGGAGATTGACAATATTGACAATATTGACATTGATATTGAAGATGAAGAGCATGCATGTCTGACGATAGCAATTACGTAAGTGATCAAAGTGATGATCTTACGGATTACGCAGAAAAAATTGTTACCCGTTCGCAACTCCTTGCGTTGAATAATAATAAAAAGTATTGTTCAATACAATTTTATTATTCAACGGGTGGTGCACTAACTCTATGTGCCGAATGCATGGTTCATCTGGCGGACACTGACATTGGAGTATTGTATGCCGTTAAGAAGCACGAGATAGATACTCTCAATGCGCTAAACAGCCGATTTTGCTCCAATTGTCAACAATCCGTCTGTGTGATAATGCCATGCAACATGTGCCCAATTTGCACAAATTGAAAAAAGACAACATTGTGAACGAGTCATATGCAAGTGCTCCGTGGAAGAGTGTGATGTGATATAAAAACAATATGGAAAGATCATTGAAAGAATTAACAAGTTCTCCGTTATGGGACTCAATCTCTCATCTACCAGTGAACGTGGCGGTGTATTTTATAAAGAGACACTATACCCCAACTCCCCATTTCCCGATTCGTCGTCCAAGAGTTAAGGGACGCTACAATTCGACTCTCTGTTTCTCCGTTCCTTCTGAGAGAGCGGAAATAATTCTGGAGGCGTGCACATATTATCATTATAGAGGATACGCATATAATATATTACTATCCCTCTCGCGGCAAAAAATAGCAGAGATAATTCCAAGAAGCGAGGATAATCATATATGGTTGTTCTATTCCCATCAATCTCCGAACATGTCGGAAATACAACGCTTTATATACTGGCTTCGAGTTAAAGCAGCTATAGAGAAAAGGAAAAAAGAAAGTAAAAAAAAATGTAAAATTGTTTTGATGAGACAGTACAACAATTTAAAAGAATCAAGATTTCGCAATATGGAATACCTAGAGCGAGTGGAACGCGAGCTGCTGGAGCAGTGCAGCCAAGTCGCTATCTTGATGGAGTGTTTCGTGTGGTTGCAACGATGTGAGGAGTGCATCGAACAACTCGAGGAACTTAGCCGTGTTAAACGTCCTCGACTCACCGTTGCAAATAGACAATCTGTGATGGCGAGGATCGCGCGACTCGCGGGTGCAAAAGTACAACTAGAAAGACGTTTCGTGCACGTTGATGGTGAGTACGCGAGTAGAGACACTGGATCTCTCGTTTGGCGTGAGATTGATTGGTGGCATTTGAAAGCCGTATATTGACAGATGCGATGATCAATGTGGACTATATCAAGCCGCGACAATTTTTAGAAGACGCTGGTGGTGTAATGTTCGAGCGAATGCGAGACATTGTACAAAGACAGATAGTGTGAAAGTGAACACTGCATTTAACGGCGAGTTTGTGACGGGCGATAAACACGCGAACAAAAGTATAAACACTAAAAATAGTGAACTCTTTCGAGTGTCAAATTTGGACGAGTAATACATTATCGAACGTTGGCGTCGCTCGAAAAATTCCAAGAACGCGACAGTGGATGGGCGTTGTGGCGAATTCTAAATTTGACTGTAAACGTGAACAAATATAATCCAATGTACGCGGGATGTTACTTCGAATTACCGCGAGAAATTATGTTAAAGCGAGTGGTGATCAATGTACGATCCAAGGACAACGCGTGTTTCGCGTGATCGGTGATCGCGACTCTGCATCCGGCTGAAAGGCATACGGATCGGAAATTGTCGTATCCGCATTATACGACAGTGTTAAATTTGCAAGACATTACGTTTCCGATGACGTTAGATCAAATAAAGAAGTTTGAACGAATCAATGACATCTCCATTAACGTTTACGGCTTCGAGGGAAAAAAGGAGATTCTCCTGATACGGTTGACATCAAGGAAGATGGAGAAGCACGCAAATCTATTGTATGTGCAGGATCCGCGCGACGACAACGCGGGGCACTTCGCATCAAAGATCTGTCCCGTCTTGTGAGCTCGCAACTGAGTAAAAAAGAACACAAAAAATACTTTTACGACCGGTATGTATTTCAACAAATTTTATTATTTCTCTTATAAAAAAAATTGTTTATTAAAAAATCATATTTTCTGTTTGCAGATGCCTACATTACTTCAGTTCGTCTGAAAAATTGCAGTCACATACAACGGACTGCGAAAAGATGAACAATTGCACCATCCGACTGCCGAGCGAGGACGACAAGTGGCTCGAGTTCAAGAACTACACGAATAAGGAACGATTTCCATTCATCGTTTACGCGGACTTGGAGTGCGTACTACGGCGAACGGAACCGGCAGAGAAGGAAGATGCATCGTACACTTATCAGCAGCACGAGGTATTTAGCATCGGATACTACGTACGATGACGCGTTATCGGTATATCGATTTCGTCGCGGCGAAAACTGCATTGCGTGGTTCATTCGGCAACTCAAAGACTTGGCATATCAAGTAAAAATTCTGTTATCCGCGAATGTCCCCATGGAAACATTGTCGAGAGAGCAGTGGGAGGCATATCGTAGCGTGACGCGTTGTCATATTTGTGAAAAACCATTTGCGTCGGACGACACGCGGGTACGCGATCATTGCCGGATCTTACCGGTCGTTACCATGATCCCGCGCACTCAAATTGTAATTTAAATTATAAAGATCCATATTGAATTCCCATAGTATTTCACAACTTATCCGGTTATGACGCGCATTTTATCATCACGGAAAAAACTGTGGCGTTCGAAGGCAGGATCGACGTGCTGCCGATAACAAAAGAAAAATATATTTCGTTTACAAAACATGTTCAAGATATCACCGAGAGATCAGATTCACGAAATTGCATACGCCTGTGGTTCATAGATTCGTATAAATTTTTAAATACCAGGCTCGATAAATTGGCATCTTTTCTAACGAAAGAAAAATTAAAAATTTTACCTTCCGAATTTTCCACGGTATCAAACGAAGATTTTGACTTGTTGACGCGCAAAGGTGTCTTTCTGTACGAATACGTGGATAACGCGGACAAGTTGCAGGACACGCGCCTACCACCGCGCGAATCATTCTATAGTTTGTTGACCGGTGATACGGTGTCGGAGAACGATTACGCGCACGCCGCGAACGTTTGGCAGCGGTTCTCCGAACGCTCGGCGAATATAGCGATCTATATCTCAAGACCGATGTCTTGTTATTGGCCGACGTTTTTGAAAATTTCCGCGAAAGTTGCGTCGCGAGTTATGGACTCGATTTCGCGCATTACTACACATTGCCAGGTTTCACGTGGGACGCCATGCTGAAACATACGCGAATAAAATTTGAGTTGCTCACCAACATCGATATGGTTATGTTTATCGAGCGCGGTATACGCGGCGGTCTCAGTCAATGTTCCGACAGATACGCGCAGGTCAATAACAAGTACATGCGTTCGTACGACCCGTCGAAATCGTCGTCATACCTTATGTACGTTATTTATTATTTACGTCATACCTTTGACGTAAATAATCTGTACGGATGGGCGATGTGTCACCGCAATCGCTGCCCTATGCCAAATTCGATGGATGGAAGACATTGAGAACTTTGACGCGAGCGCGATCGCTCCGGATTCGCCTACGGATTATATTCTCAAGGTCGATCTCGAGTATCCGTATCATCTACACGATCGACACACTGATCTACCTGTCTGTCCGACGCGCGCTAAACCATCCGGCACGCGGCAAATAAACTTCTCGCGACGTTATACGATAAGAAGCGGTACGTCATCCATTATCGCAACCTGCAGCAATATACGCGCCATGGTCTTCGTATCGCAAAGATACATCACATACTACAATTTGCTCAATCCGCCTAGCTCCGCGATTACATCGAACTCAATACACACTTTAGAACGTGTGCGAAAAATGATTTCGAAAAAAATTTGTACAAATTGATGAACAACGCGGTATTCGGTAAAACAATGGAAAATGTGCGCAATCATCGACGTCGACGTTAAATTTTTGACCAAATGGGACGGATGGTATGGCATGGAAGCAATGATCGCGAAACCAAATTTCCAGCTGCAGCGTCTTTGCGGAAAACTTAATCGCCGTCGAACTGCGTAAACTCGAGGTGAAATTCGACAAACCGATTTACATGGTATGTGTACGTATTACGTGGGTATGTGTATACTCGACATATCGAAAATCTGCTAATACGAATTTCACCACGAATACATGTCACCACTGTATCGCGAGAAATGTAAGATCATGTACGCCGACGGACAGTCTTGTATATCACATCTAGTGCGACGATGTGTACGAGACGATGAAACGCGATATCGCTAGATTCGATACGAGCGATTATTCGCCGGGCAACACGTACGGGATGCCTCTCGTGAATAAAAAAGTACCCGGTCTAATAAAGGATGAGAATAACGGTGCGATAATGACAGAATTCGTCGGACTCAGAGTGAAGATGTACGCGGTGAGGGTGGACGGCAGAAAAGACATTAAAAAGGCGAAAGGTGTAAAGAATAACGTCGTAACGCGAACAATAACGTTCGACGATTACACGCGGTGCTTGAATGAAGATATCGAAATGACTCGTCGCCAGTCGTGTATAACATGTTACACCAAGTATATACGGTGTCCGAATCGAAAATTGCTCTGAGTCCGTATGACGATAAACGATACATCGTACCAGATTCGACGGAGACGTTACCGTGGGGACTTGGCGGATTCCATTGTAATATACATGTATATACAATCTACATATATTTTATATATTTCTATATGTAATTTATATGTATACATATATGCACATATGTATGTATGTATTATATATCTATGTACGTATGTATGAACGTATGTATTCTTGTAGCTTTATATGATACTGTTATATATGTAGTACAGATGTATGTATTTTTTGCAGTTTTTATATGTAGTTTTACAATAAAATTTAGCTGTTCAAATTTTATTTTATATAATATATAAAATTTATAATAGACCTAGACCAAGATCCTGCTTGCTAAGGAATTAACTTTAATTCTCTCTTTGATTTATTTAATGTATACTCGGCTTAATATATATATTGTTTATAATACATGTAGTTTTATATGTGTTTTCGTAATTTGCATACATGTATAGTTTAAAAAAATGTAATGGAAGAAAAAAATAATGAAAACTCTTTGTATACATGTATACAGTGTATTAATTTTTTTAATACATTGTAAAATAAAAAAAAATGAATTAAATCACACTGTTTTTGTTTATCCATGAGTTATGCGATCTATCGAATCCCAACCACTTGACGTAAACCTTGTCTCCCTTCCTGCGTAGTACTTTCTCCACGAGATACACGTCCGGATGAGTCGCGCGATTCGCAATTCGTGCTCACAGAACGCGCCCGTGATCGATTTTCCGCGATAGTCCTCGAGCAGATAAGTTACGGGATTATGCTGCACTTTAATGATCTTAAACACGTCGGTGGTCTAATTTGGCGTGTAACCTTTTTCGAAAACTGTCTTGTACTTGCTCACGCGTACCGATTCGCCTACTTTGAATTTTGCTGGACCTGCGATCTTTATCGCGCTGTATACCGTATCCAAGAGTCTTTTGGCGATCGCAGGAGTTACGTCAGCGGGTCGCATGCCAATAGTGCGATGCTTGCGCGCGTTGTAATCTGACACGAGACGCGGTAGCGCGTCGACCCACTTGTAAGTGCGTAAACATCTTCCACATGTCGTTCTTAAGCGTGCGATTGAATCGCTCGACGATCGATGCCTTCAACACCGTATACGTGGAATAATGATTAACGTTGTGTTTTTTCAAGAGTTTTTGCACATCGGCATTGTAAAATTCCTTTCCCATATCCGTTTGCAAGTTTCTCGGGCATCTTCCGCTCTCTCGCATTATCTTAGCGATAGCGTTAGCCGTCTCGCTTCCGACCTTGCTCTTGAGCGGTACGGCCCAGGCATACTTGTTCAACACATCGATGACGGTAAGTATGTAATGATGACCTCTATTGAACTTCGAATACGGACGCATCTCGACGATGTCAGCCTGCCACAGATCGTCGTATTCCCGAATTATGACACGTCTTCGCGGAAAATTTCTCCTCGCCGGAGGGTGCAATTCCTCAACGAATCGTCGCCTCTCGGAGCTAACATTTTTTTCACGTCCATCGGATCGCATGTTTCGACGATGTTTAATAGTAAATAAGATATACAATTTAAAATTGTTTTTTTCCTCACTGACGTTAATCGACTGGTTCGTTTCGTCGATACGCGATTAATTTATAATAATGCCGGCTTCGCGAAGTTCCTCGATGATCGACAGAATCTCGTTGTCGTGAGCGTTGTTACCAGATGCGAAGCGTCGAACAATCGGAGTCGATCCACCAGTTCGTTGGGATCGTCCCAATGCACGTAATCGATCTTGTTGTCGTTTAATTTCATGGCGGTTGGTATATTGCTCACGCCTGCACCCCTTTTACCGCTACTTCCATATGTAGATATGAGCGGAGCGATGATGTTAATATACTTGGATCCCCTATTGCCCTTGATGGGATTATGGGCGCTGTGACCACTATGAGCATTTGTTGTTAACAATATACTTTTATACGTTTGTTTGTCATCCTCGGTAAAAATCGCGTCATCGGGAAGTCTCTTGAAGATCAATTCGTACAATCCTGGTGTACCATTGTATCTCACATTGTCTATGATTATGGAGTCATTTTTATCAACGTCAAATTTCTTGTCACCAAGCATCGCACCACTGTTTTTATCGAAATAAACACCGTATACGCGATCAAATGTATCGTTTTTTCCATTATCATCGAGGAGAGGGCTTACGTACTTTTGCCCCAATAGTCCCAACTGATTATGCAACGCTTCTCGACCTTGTTGCGTTTGCAAAGTCCGTTTGATGATTGTTTCGAATGACGGTTCACTGACGTCTTTGAAAACATCTTCCTTTTGCAGGAACAGTGGTGATTCTATCGGTGGGTCTTTCGATGGTTGTATCGGTGTAGACTCGAACACGAGTGAATCTGACGCGGCTTTCAATTCTTTCGTTGTACGTCGTTTTTTAGACTGCGGCGTTAATTTCAACTATCCAACATCCGTCCAATATGAATCCTTGTCAGTAGTAGTAATATCGTTGTCATAATCGCTGTCTTTACGTTTTTGTTTTTTCTTAATACCGAGATCCTTTGCTTCTTTTTCAATCGATTGAGATTCCTCGGTTTTTTCAACAATCTATTTTAGAGGTTCGACGATGGGCTTGAAGCGTCTCTCCAACGCTGTATTTTCAGCTATTTTACCAATTTTCAAAACGCGATATTCTTTGCGAATCGAATCGCTCGTTTTCGCAATCTGCTTCGCTATTTTCTCGCGATCTTTAGTATTATCCATGTTGCCTGCTTGACGTATCGACATCGATTAACCACGTTACGGTACCGTGAACGTATTAAATTCCTTTCTGTATCGCCCATTGATAAGCGGACTGTCCTTATCTATCACTAGAAATCCATACTCGCGCTGCCAACAATCGCGGCATAACGCACAGAATTCATCGTATGACATGTCGGTATTCACATGATCATTGTAAACATGTTTCAAGTTGGTACCATCCTGTTTGAACAGAATCAGCAGGTTCGCATTGTCGCGTATCAGATGTTTAGGTATCCTCGCGTACGTCTGACAGAGATAGAAGCAATCGACGTTCGAGTGGCGGCCCATCGAAAAGTATTCTCTCACAGCATCTTGCTTATCGCAACGTCGTCGAAGACGAAGATCGAATTGGGACAAGCCTCGCTCGGTGGAATGACGTCACTGTTGTTGGAGAATGTAAAGTAGCCGATTTCTTCTTCTATCGATGTTAGTAAATTTTCCAAGTATTGATATTTCGATTGTTGCAGCGATTTCGAATACGTACACGTTCTCGAAACGTACACCATGCGGACTCTCGAGCAAGCTTATGAGAACGTTGGTTTTACCGCAATTCGACGGCCCGCAAATGATGGCGCGTATAGTACTCGGTAACATTTCACTGTGCTTGCGCTCTGTCGCGATGTCTCCCATCTTTCGCGCTTTCTCGTTGCAGTTCGCGACGCGTATCGTCAGCGGCTGCCGTATAAATTTCATGTTCGCACTGCGTTATCTAGGCTTCGATCGAACGCCTATTTATAGGCGCGCGAAATCGCAAATCGCTCAGTAACAAAAATGTATCTCACGCTGTTGCATACCTCCGATATTCGGGATTTGAGCGCTGAGCAGTTGCAATATATACCGAAGGTCGTACTGTTACGCGTGTGCAGTAATTATATCGATCACGTATGGGACAAGCTTCCGGAGTATATAAAGGCGGATTTGGAGGTTCAAACCTATCGTTGCTGCGTCGAACATTATAATCAATCGTGGCATAGAGATCATATAGACGGTCCTGCACTAAAGATAAAGGATTGTGGCCTATGCCAGCAGCAGCATCAAACGAAGGCTACATTGGAGGTCTGCTCAATCGAGCGATAAACGCGCTTCCTTTCGAACTACATCCCCGGCTATCAGTTTTGCGGTACTCGGCTGAAAAAGCGATTAGTCAGAGGTGAAACGGACATAAATCCATTGAACACGACATTGCGTATTCTCAGAGCAACGATCTCACCGACAGACACGCGGCGGACAAGGTAAAGCCTCGCCGATAAAGCCTTAGGACGCGTCATCGCGAGAGATTCGGCTCTGAGCGAGAAAGCTGCAGCTACAGCCGTTTGGGCAGCGATGAAAGCCAAGACCAAGATCGGCATGGGTATGAAGGCGAAGAAAAAAACTGGCAAAAAAAAGAAACGAATACTTCCAACGGCGAAACGAGGTGGTGTGTTATCGATTTTGCCAATTTTGGGCGCTCTCGGGTCCTTAATCGGCGGAGCGGCCAGCGTGGCGAAAGCGGTAAACGACAGGAAAGTCGCGCAACGTCAACTCGAGGAACTGCAACGTCGCACAATGGAAACGCGCAGACAGGGACTGTATCTCGCTCCGTATAAATACGGACGAGGACTGTATCTCGCCCCGTACAAAGACGGACGAGGCGTAACAGCGAAAAAAAGAAAAAAAGAAAAAAAACGCCAAAGAGACAATAAAAATACCTACGGGTATAACCACCAACGTACAATTGGACCAGCTGGCGAAGCATATGCGCGTACTTTAGAGGTGTTTTCATGCGTGACGCATTACCGATGAACGGCGCGCGTCAAAACGAAAATGGTATCGTAAATCTGGACGACACGACGGGTCCCGGTACTCATTGGGTAGCGTACGCAAAGAGAAACAATCGCGTTGTGTACTTTGACAGTTTTGGTAATCTTCGACCGCCCAAGGAACTGATACGATATTTCGGAGATGATGCTACGATAGAGTACAATCGAACGTCCTATCAGACGTACGATCAGAGCGTCTGCGGACAGCTTGTGGTTGTGGTTGTGCTTGTGGTTTCTTCTCCAAAACGGTCGACGCGCGTGAATTTATAAAGTCCGACAAAATGTCGCGGCGTCTCAGTATTCGTCGAACGCTTTTTTCAACATGTCGCTGAGGGAAGAGCAGCGTTCTCGCAACAAATTATTCTTCAGCCATAGATTTGAGCGACGATGGCTACGAGCTTGGTCTAACAATTTTGGAAACTTATCACACAATACCGAATGTAAACGCTTCGAACAATACATTTTATTTTGGCAAAGACGACGCAGAAATTACGATTCCCGAGGGGTCGTATGAACTGCATGCCATAAATGAATTTTTGAAACGTGAGATTTTACGGAAACGTCCGCGACGCGACGCGCCCGAGGGTAACGCTGGTGACACCGCGCGCGGCGATGACGAGATTGGAGAATACCCGATAGTGCTCCGCGCAAATTACAATACGATGAGGTGTGAGATTAAATGTGCTTACAGAATAAACTTTAACAAGCCTCGTAACATTGGATCGCTGCTGGGTTTCTCGAGGCGTATACTGCAACCACGAAGGTGGCACGAGTCGGACGTGTCGATCAACATAATGAACGTAAACATTATCCGTGTAGAGTGCAACGTGACCGCGGGCGCATACAGCAACGACAAAAGTGTGCACACGATACACGAATTTTCACCGAGCGTGCCGCCAGGATATAAGATATCGGAAAGGCCGATGCAGATCATTTACCTGCCAGTCATCGTACGGAGCATTACGGAGCTAACGATACGCATTGTTGACCAGAACGGACGATTGCTCGATTTCAGAGGAGAAGAGATCACCGTCAGATTGCACGTACGACGGCGACAGCGATAACGTGAGCGTGACATTTGAGATGCTCGTGTTGAACGAAGCGAAGCATACACAGAGAGATAACGCATCTTTTACAAAGAAAACACCGATCGACTCGCTCATCCGGCTGTATCAAGAAGAGGAAGAAACTTAACGCGTCGAACGTTAAATTTTTACAAGCTTTAGGATTCGCGGTGCGCAACTTGTGAAATGACTGATATCCTAAACATCGACAACGAGTCAATCATTGACGATCGCATCGTCAAGATTGAGACTCATGCGTACAACCCGTTCGAGTACAGCGATGAGATAAGAATACCCATACAGCAACAGGATCTGTACACATTGCCGTACAAAAGCTTTCTATATATCGAGGGAAAACTAACGAAGAACAGAGTTGTCGAAGGATCTGATGTGGTGTTGGGAAATAATTTTGTCGCGTTCCTGTTCGATAAGATTCGATACGAACTTGATGGTGTGGAGATTGATCGTAACAGAAACGTGGGCATAACCAGCACGCTCAAACATTACGTAACGACATCATCCGACAGAAGCGTGATTCTGAGGAATGCCGGTTGGGATGCGCATACTTACGCGGATGGATATTTTAACTTTTGCGTACCTCTCTACGCACTGTTGGGATTCTGCGAGGATTACAGACGCGTGATAATCAACGCTCGTCACGAGTTGATCTTGATACGATCGCGTAACGACAACAATTGCCTGATGGGAAATTCGACGTTGGATCCCGTGGTCGACTTATTCAAGATAGAATAGCGAATGCCACACGTGTTATTGAGCGAGATAAAAAAACTATCGATGCTGCGCACTTTGGATAGCGGACGATACTTGAGCATGGCTTTTCGCTCGTGGGATCTGTACGAGTTTCCGCTGTTACAGCGTACAACCAAGCATTCGTGGGCCATCAAGACCGCTACTCAGCTCGAGAAGCCGCGATACGTCATCTTCGCTCTGCAAGCAGGTCGCAAAAATGTCATGGCTGAGGACACGAGCCGATTCGACGGCTGCAACTTAATCAACGTGAAACTCTATCTGAACTCGGAATGTTATCTGTACGACGATATGAATCTTGATTTCGACAAAAACAGATAGTCCGTGTTGTATGAAACGTACGCGCATTTCTGCAAGGGTTACTACGGATACGAATATCTCGAGCCGAGTCTCACCGTCACGTCTTTTCTACATAACGGTCCATTCGTAATCATCGATTGTTCTCGACAAAACGAATCAATCAAGAGCGCAACCGTGGACGTGAGATTGGAATTTGAGACTAAGGAGAACGTATCGATGAATACCACCGCATACTGTCTTATTATACACGATCGCGTGGTTCACTACAATCCGTTGACAAATGTTGTACGCAAGATCACCTAAGAGCATCGCTGGCACATGAGAGAGAAAGATAATAAAATCTACGATACATCGAAATCGACCGCAGTCTCCAAAAATTGCTCGTCATGGTCATGCCAATGTTTGTAGACCTGCAAGGTTTTTTCGTTGGAGGACAGTTTGTTGTAAAGGAGTTTACCACTCTCAGAAAACGGACCGTTCTCTTTCACTACATTTTCGCAAACCCTATACCATGGCATTTCCTCGCAAGTGCCGACAAGTCTCGCGCACGCTGGGTGATACGTCATCATCATAGACTGCGATGGGACGACGGAACGATTTCATACAGCAAAGCTAAGAGTTTGATTACGAAGGCTGTGCATGGAACGGAAGAAGACGATGACGACGACGACAACGACGATGACAGCGATGCTGTCGTATATGTCAAGGGACATGAAAAACGACGGCTATGGAATTTGCTTCAGGACGATGAGCGCGTGTACATCGAGACTCTGGATGCTGATTACGAAGACATAGATTCTCTAAATAATCTGGATGCTGATAATACTATGCGATGCGGATATCACTATAATAATTGCGCATTACAAAATGTATTCAAATTATTTAATTGGTGGTCAGATAACCATGAATAAAATAAATATGATATACGAATTATGTTTCTTTATTTCTTTCCCATGTGTTGATAATTCTAACGATCAACGTACCGCTTCTTATCATATAACGCCGAGAAGTTTATCTTGCCGGGGTGACTCGTGTCACGTCCCAGCGCCGAAAGTACCTCTAATCATGTTCAGTGTAAATTTTTCAAAATTTTTAATTATTTATGACTAACTGTGTTAGGAGACAGCACTGTCAAACCTTTCCTATACATTTAATAAAAGAATATACTGCTTAAAATTATTTAAAGATTTATACAAAATGGTCGCTCCTTACCATAACCTTATGGCGCTACTACAGCCTTAATGTTCTTAGTAAATTTTCCCTAGAACTTCACTAACAAAAAACAGAACATACCAAAATCACTTCTCCAGACTGTTCAGTAAAGTAACAAAAAAAATAGAGCTTAATATCGCATCCTTATCCTAATCATTTCAACATTAACAACAAAATCTTAACAAATTAATATAAAATAGTAATTAATGAATAAAAAACAAATGTAGGAAATATAACCTCGCCCGTAATGCACGAAAACTATAATAAAACAATTATCGGTACATTGTAATATCTTTATTAACAATTAATAAACAAAATCATATAATTATATAAATAACAAAATTAATAACAATAGAAAGGATATGAATAAGGAATAAAAGTCATAATGACAATATAACAAAATCCACGACAAAATATTTATTCAACATTCATCTGATACATATCCTTATTTCAAGGATAAATTTTGTTGATGTCCTTATATGGATATATTTTCCCTGTATAAATACATTCTCCATCGAAAATCCTTTCGAAAACATACATATAGTTTGTGGCTACGATTCTTAATTCTCAAAATATAAACAAAATTAAGGGTATATGAAAGCACACACACATATATACATATATACGTTATACGTACATTTCCTTATAAGATATAGTTTTCTTTATGAAATTATATAAACAACCCCGATAGAAACATATTTTATCTCAGAAAAGAAATTCTACGATTTAAATTTCATTTATTCGCATTCGCATTCACACTTGTACGCGCACGTACATTTTTGCACTTGTACTTCCACTCGCACTCGCTAAATATATATATACATATATATATATATATGTATATATATATATATATATATATATATATATATATGTATATATATATATATATATATATACCTGTCATTTATAACAGTGAATAAATCCGATTCAAATACCACAAGTGTGATATTATATTATTCCTCATTCCCAAAATCGAAAACCCTTTTCTGAAATAAAAGTCATTTCGATATTCCTGTTTCCTTCGCAGTATCTAATCCTGAGGTTTTACCCTCTTAACCGCATGGAAAAGAATCTCACAAATAACGTGTGAGTGTAGCTGTCGAGGATCTGTTGATTTCGGCTCCGTCTACCAGGACCTCCCAGGACGTCACACTCGCGCGTGTCGAGCAGGAATGTAGGTCAGTGTGTCGGTCATGGACATGACAAAGAAATTGAATCACGATTCAAAAAAGTGAAAAATTTTTTTAATATTTATTTAATGCAAAAGAATAACTCATACAATGCACTTTTATTTATTGTATATACATTCATTTGTGGATCTTTATTACTTAATAATATATAATAATATGTAATTATTCAATTAATTATGTAATTATTCAAAGTAATGAGAATATCCTGTAGAAAAAATTCGCCACACTTCTCATCATCTTCATATGGACGTAAACCAAAGAGTCTCTGCAAATCAAATACGTCCTTGCGAATAATTTCTTCCCATAAAATGTATAAATACTCCTTGTGTTGGCGACGCTGATACCGTATCTACCGCCGATGATTAATATTCATAAAGCCATTAATTTTTGATATCATATATGCATAAATACTACAAAAAATAATTTAAAAAATCTCAATTTCACACAATACATTACATATCAAATAAAGAAAAAAGAGAGAAAAAAGAAAAAAAGGAGAAAAAGTTACATACCCCATTCGGGTGGCGTATCTGAATTTTTATAAGATTCCGTACTTGCACGGTTTCCACAACTGAGATACCATCGAGATATAATGTCTGTCAAATTATAAAAAGATTGAGTTTAATATTTTTTACAATATTGAGTTTAATAATATTTTTTAAAACATTAGAAAGATGTGAATAAATATATTTACTGCTTCAGTTGGATAAATAATTTTTAATAAATCTCTAATATACGCCAAATAATCAAATTCCTGCTATGTCTTTTCACTTGCCATTTCTTCTCGTTGAACGTTAGACACTACGCGATACTTTTGCGTTTTTTTTGAATGCACGTCAGCTTTCTCTCTCTCACATTAGACTTCCATCTACTGTGATCCTGCACACCATGACCCATTATATATCATCGACAATTTCTTTGTCTAAATCGGAACATCATCATAGGTCTCCCCGATTTGTTTATAGCAGCCGGAGTATCGGCGCTTCTCTTGACACGCCGCGTTCAGTCTCATGCAATGAGTCTTGTGGAGGCATATCATTGAAACGTCTTCGTGGCCTCGATAATAATTTTGTGCGCGAAGAATCGCCGGTGCGCGAAAAACAATTGCTTTTGCGTGAAGAACTTTTTCAGTGCAACGTCTTCGCAATGGCATTACCATGCGTCATTATCTGCGCAAGATTCAACAGAGTATAATGGTAACTTTGTGGTATATGTGGAGGAACAACTTATTTATTACATTGACAACAATCCTCTTCGTTGGTGTTGCGCAATTGCCATGGGCAATATCCTTATACAAATATATTCATTCATTGGCTTCGGCACAGGAAGAGGAGGAGAGGAGGAAGAGGAGGACAATTATTTAGAAGTCCCCCCCGCGGGTTAATCCCGCGGTATGTGGATGAAGTCCCCCTCCTGCGAGTAATCCGGAGGGAGTAAAATTATTTCATGGATTATTAATATTTTTCTTTTTTGTATGTATTTTGTTAAAGTGACTGAGTGTTTTTTTTTCTTGGATTTTGTTAAATATTTTTTTTTGTGTGTATTTTTTTACGTGACATTTTTTTCTTGGATTGTGACATTTCTTTTTTGTATTTTTTAAGTGACTTTTTTTAAGTGACTCTTCTACCTCAACCTGGTGAGGTAGAAGAGTCTTTTTTTAATTTTTTCTTTTTTTATTTTTTAATCGGCGGCGGACGGCGGCGGCGGCGGGCGCGGTGGCGGCGGATGGTGGCGGCGGGCGGCGGCGGCGGGGCGCGGCGGCGGCCCCTCCCCTTCTGACGTCATGTCCACGCACCCTGTCCAATTTTTTATATCATCTTCGTTATTTATCTTTTCGTAATTATTTATCACGGTGCTGAAGGCATCAATCGTCGATTCAATCGCACGCTGTTTACGTTCAATAGCACTGAGTCGCCCAACACGCGCCGTCCCTCCCTCCCGCCTCCCCGGAGCTCCTCAGTTGCGCGCCGTTCCCCCCCCGCACACCCGCACCCCCCTCAACGCTTCTGATTTAGAACCAGCCCTATACTACTTTATGCCATTGCTTCGGTAGCTGACTTTATTAATTCGACGATACGAAAGAAATTGCAGAAGTTTCGAAATGCTGTCGATCAACAAATATTATGAGGCTTGAAAGGTAAATAAAGTTTATATAGTCATTTTTAATCTTATTGATAAAGTATTATTCAGTAAAAAATGCGGAAGTTTGGGATATTTAATATAGATGTCTCGTAACCACCGCATAATATCTTAATAATATTTTCTGGAAATAAAGTAAAATTCTAATATGAAGATATTAAAGTTATAACAATTTCTCAATTATAATCAATCAACAATAATCAGAAGAATAATGTTGCGTAGAAATTGCACGGCTTATAATTACATAAACGCATACATCGATTTATCATCTGTCATTGATTTGATTTTCATAGTTAATTAATATCGCATAGCAATACGCCATTTGTATATATATTACTGGCTTGTGATTTTATTTCAAATAGCACAGAAAATCATTATGAACTCAAAAAAAATTTCTTTCCGGTAATCTAACAAGAATTCTATAAAAGTACACGTTTTGACTTCTGAAATTAAATCGAAGTTGCTCTGAAAGAAATTTTTTTTCTGTTCGTAATGAGTTCGAAAAGAATCACGAATACATGAAATCGTCAATAAATGGACGCAGTTGACTCTACTTCTTGTAACTAAAATCCATACAAATAAAATAAATGGCATTATCCAGCAAACAGAAATGGATTGAAATAGATAAAAATGAATTTGTCATTGGTCATTGACGAATTCAAAATCGTGATTTTTTTAATCCATTTCAATCCAATTAAAATTTAAGAATTCTTTGAATCCATTTTAATTTATAAAGTGAAATTGAAACTATAAGATTTTTATGCTGTCAATCCAGAAAAGATTACGCCGGCCGATTCATTTTAATCCGTGAAACGAGATTGAAACGAAGTGCTTCTTATTCTTTCAATTCAAAATGAATTAAAATGGATTAGAAATTTTCAATTTATTTTAATTTATTTCCGGATGCTATATTATGAAAATTATGTCCTAATTCTAATAAAATAATATGAAGTAAATAAAATGAGTCAGTTCCGAGACTTTATTTTGGCATCTCTGATGATGCCTTGAAGATAAATACATAGAATCTTCGAGATGAAATAAAATGTTTTGACAGTTTATCGTTGTTTACCGTTTCGTTCTATGTAATAATTAATTTAGGATATTTCTGAAATATATATTTGTTAGGATACTTGTTAGGAATACTATTTAAAAATGATTATAATTTCATTACGAATTGTTATAAACTATAAATTTCCTTATCTGAAAAAGAGTATCAGAATTGATGACATAAAAGTAAAATTCTGTAGAACTTTTATGAACATTTTTAGATCAGAAATGGTACGCAAGAGGAATACATTTCATAATTCGGGGATTCAAAATAAATTATTTTTTGGATTTTTTGTACTATTTGGGGACATTTCTATAAGCTTGATCCATCTACACGTAGCCGTACCATTTCGGATCCAGTTCCATGAATAGACATCCAGTTCCATGAATAAAAAAATCTTATCTTGTTAGAAAAAAATTAATGAGTCGTAGTTATATGTTAATGTGTTTTCAAAACTAATTAATTAAAGTTAAAAAAACTCAATTAAAATTAATTAAGCTGAGTTAAAAATTATTAATCTTTAATTTCATTATTTAACTTTTAATATTAACTAATTAATTAGTTACTATACTTTGTGTACATCGCATCGATATCTCAAAGCTGAGGTCATTGATGAGAAATATTATTATTTATGTAAATATATTTTAAATTACAATTACATATTTAATTGTAATATCAAAAATTTTTATTACTAAGTGCCATAAAAGATCATCTCTAAAACAAACTATATCAAAGAAAAATATTGACTCAATTCTAAGTTTTAATTTTTTTTTAGTATTAGATTCCAGTGATGTATTTAACTCTGGTTTTCTTTACCGAAATAATTATTGGCTAGGCAGCCATAGTCAATGTTTTAATATGATGAATACAGTTTCTCTAAAAATTTCAAAGAGAAAAATATTAAATAATATATCGTATCATGATTCGCAAGAGGAGTTTCCATCATTCAAGTGAATTATTTTGTTGCTTATTTTAGTCATAACAGTATTTTTCAGTACTCCTCCAAGGGCTGTCTCCTCTTCGGGGGAGGCAGTACGGGCTTCGCGAACCCGGAGTACCCGAGCTGGTGTGTATGGGAGAGAGAGAATGGGTTTTGGTACGTGTGGGACACGGTGGAGGGTCCTTGGATATTCCTGGTAGACTAATCAAGGGGAGAATAGTAGTTCCCCAACCGGACTGGGAGATGGAGGCTGTCGTTGTGATCTCTGGGGTAATAAGGGTAATCATAAGTCCTGTAGCCTCCTTAGGGAGACTGCAGGCAAAGATCCCGTGAACCCCCATGTCGTGATGGCCGCTCTCTTCCCAGTGGCTGGAGCCTATGCCGGGGTTGAAGGGGGCCTGAAGGCGTGTGTGGGGAGTTATGTGGCCAGTATTCTCCCACACCCGGAGCTGCATAGGGCAAATTGCAGCACCGTCTAGCCCGGGGCACGGGTGTCCGCCCTTCGGATGGGTACGGGCCCGTGTAGTAGGGGTGACGTAAAACCTCAGCATCATCTATGGCACGGGCCTATCCCGTAACCTTTTTTGTTAGAGTCATTTTGTACGGATAAGGTGGGCCGCCTGATAAATCGCTTCTCGGCTTCTGTATTTTTAACTTGGGACTTGTTTACAGCGGGGAAGTGGCTGCACCGCGGTATGGCTCCCATGATGGGCGAACCGCTTTTCTACTACAGGCAACATGGATAGTATTTACTATTAATATAAACCAGGATGGATTTACCTCGGTGACGACTGATGTTTCTCAAAAGGTCGCAAACATGGACAAGGAAGGGAACTCGAGTAAACCTCGAGTAATTAGCTGCGAGGAGGTTATGGTGAGAGTCGAGAAGTTGCGACCGGATACACCTTCCTCTTCTCGAAAGGATGCTCCGGTAGACGACATCATTATGTCACCGACGGTCGGTGATAAGAGTGTTTCGGAGGTGGAACTGAGTGCCTCCGATTTGAGGGCACTAGCTCCTCCCAAACAAAGAGGTAGACCGAGAGGTCCCAACTACAAGCCCCAGTAGGCCCGCTCCGACTGACGCAGATTCTTCTTGGGCATTGAGCGAAGAGGGTTGATTCGTTAGACCAGACGATGCTATGTCTACAACTAGCAGTAGCTCTAAGATTAAGAGGAAGAGGAAAGCCACGACGCCACCCGAACCAGAAAGTGGCTCGCCCGATGAAGAATCCGCAGACGATCCAATAGACACGCTTGCCTCTACCTATAAATTGGGCTCACATGCGGTGCAGCTGGATCGATAATGGTGGAGCTAATGCGATCCAAATCCCCGTGGATCCAGGGTAAATTCTCGGGTAGGATGAGGAAGAGCCTTGCGAAGATTAAAGAGATAACTTGCATATTATCCGATAGAGCGCAATCGGGCGGTAGTGAGGATAGGGCTAGATAATCCATGGCAAACATGACTAGAGAAATTAAGCTGTTGAAAGAGGAGATTTCTAGGCTAAAGGAAGATAACAAACAGCTAAAAATCGAGAATAAAAAGACGAGAGAATATTATGAGAAACTGATAGTTCCTTCTACTTCTTCCAGGAAAATATCTCCGCCTGGTTCTCCACCTAAGTAGCGCAGCCCTAATTATAGTGAGGTCTGTGCAGCCTTGAAAAAGCCTGAGGGAAGAAATAATTTCCATAATTAATTCCCAGAAATTAATAGCAAGGAATTAGTTTCGCTAATCACGGAAAACGTAGTGAGATCCTTGAACTCGAATCCTTATACGGAGTATACTTGCCGGTTGGTGATAGTTTGCGTAGTGATGTTGACTCGGGGACCTCGGCACCTGTAACAAAGAAAATGGTGATAGTGGAGAGAAATAAAAAACCCAGATTAAATAAGGAGAGGCCACCTCTGCATAAAACTCCTGGAGAAACTCTCTATATCCGAGACGATTCCATTCACAGCAACGGATACGGAGGTGAAATGGATACAAATGTTTTAGATGTCTCTCGTTCGGGCATTTAAGCCGTAGTTGTAAAAGCTCAGTGGAACAGGTACTTGTTATAGGTGCGGTGAAAAAGGACACTCGTCAAATTCCTGTGATCGTGAACCGAAGTGTATTCTCTGTTTCGAGGCCGGCCTCCAATCGGATCATAGGTTAGGAAACAATAGATGTCACGCGCTGAAATTCCCTGACAGGATGAAATCGGTGCGAAGACTGGAGGACTGTAATAAGACGATAGAAATGGAAAGCAATGATTTATAAATCCTTGCAAATAAATTTAAACCATTGTAAGAGGGCACAGGATCTCATGATGCATTATGTGAAAGAGATGGAAATTAGCCTGGTCTTTGTTTCTAAGCCCTACAGGACTGAAGGAGGAACAGATTGGTATGTGTCTGCCTGTGAAAAGAGCGCAATCCTCCTGTTCGATGTTACCGGTACCCCCTCTGTCTCAAGAAATCAAATCTGGGAATGGCTTTACAGCCCTTAAAGTTAATGACCACCTAATGGTTAGCTGCTACTTCTCTCCTAGTCGCTCCCTCGAGGAGTTTGGTGGCTTTCTGGACGACCACTGGTACGTTTCTACCCGATGGAAAGAGTTATCATAGCCGGAGATTTTAATGCGAGATCAACGAGCTGGCGTGATAAGATTACTAACGATCGAGGTACATTGTTGGATAGGTGGCTTGATTCGACGGGTCTGGTTGTGGCTAATAATAGCTCGAGACCTACTTGAGGAAAGGGACCAGGGGATGTCGATCGTTGACCTCACCCTGGTTTCAAGTAGGGTGGTGCGAGATGGCTTTACATGGAGGTTGATGAGTGACCTGGTATCCTTCTCGGATCACAGATACATACGTTGGCAGTTTGGGCGCTTTGAACCGCGAAAATTTAATACTTTTGTGCGCAAAGGCTGGAATCCGGACAAAGTCGATCCTGACAAGTTCAAGGAATATTTTAGATGTGCTGATGTACTGTGTGATCCTACGAGTTTAGCTAACGACTATTCTCACTCGCTCATTCAACTGTTGTCTCGTGTCTGCGACTTGTCAATGCCTAGATCTAGACAAGTGCATATAAGAAGGATCTACTGGTGGAATGAGGAGATAGCCGAATTATGTAAGCTATGTATTCAAACACGACGGAAGCTAACCAGAGCTCGAAGTCGAAAAGACCGCAATCCGCAACAATATGAAGACCTCCGGCTGCAGTATACTCAACGGTCTCGGAATATGAGGAATGCGATCTCGCGCTCTCAAAAACTGGCCTGGAGTGAGCTACTGGAGGAAATAAACTCCAATCCTTGGGGTAGGCCGTACCTGATAATAATGAAAAAGATCCGAGGTTTGGAGTACAATGCTCCACTGGATTATTTGTCCTTTGCCAAGATCAGCGAGGTGGTGAGATTGCTTTTTCCTACCCGTATGGCCATCAAATGGAATAAGGATGCACTTGGGGTTCTGGACGAGACTATTTCTGCAGTGCTCGAAGATGAGGTTACAACTGCAATAAAAAAGTCCTGCTCTCGCAAGGCGGCTCCAGGATTGGATGGCTTATCGGCACGTATTTTAAGGCTTTGCTGGACTCGACGCGTTTTGTTAAATGTTTTGATAAATGTATGAGGGAAGGCGTATTCCCCTCCGAATGGAAGCGAGCGCGCTTGGTTTTACAGCAAAAGCCGAGTAAGTTGGACGATTCACCGTCGTCTTTTCGTCTAATTTGCCTACTAGCGATATAGGGAAGATCTTCGAACGTATATTGTTTAATAGGATAGTTTCCCATCTAGAGGATGGCCTCCAGAGCCGTCTCAGCCATCAACAATATGACTTTAGGTCTGTAGGTCAACGAACGATGCGATAATTAGGATGCAGCGTATAATCCGAAATCATACTAGCAAGGGTGAGTATTGCTTGGCTATCGGCTTGGATATCCGCAATGCATTCAATTCTTTGGCCTGGAGGCAAATTATAAAAGCGTTAAAAGACAAGCAGGTACCGTTGTACATAATTCGTGTGCTAATGGATTACCTATCTGATCGTCACATCTTAGTGATTAAGAAGAGCGGCCGCTACACATCGCACTTAATGACGTGTGGAGTTCCTCAGGGTTCAGTCCTGGGCCCACTGTTGTGGAACATCACATACGACAGTGTGTTGAGCGTTGGAATGCCGTATGATTCTTACACTTTGTGCTTTGCGGATGACACGTTGATCATCGTTAGCAGTAGGAATTTTAATTTGTTGACTTTTAAAGCGAACTTAATCTGTGATTTAGTGATAAGCAAAATTAAAAGTCTAGAGCTTCCAGTCGCGTGGTCGTATCTGTCCCCCGTATGGCGGATCGACTGCGCGTTTCCTGCATTTCCGCATGTGCGCGCCTGTCATGGGGTCCGGTGGGAACTAGTTCTTACCTGATTCCGTTTCCTCTTCCCGCGATGTGAATCCTCGCCCTTCCTGGTCCTGGTGGTGGTGTGGATGTCCGAGTGTTGGGTTCTTGTAGCAGTCAAAGAAGTTAATTAATAACCGTTGGGCTTCGGTTTTACGAGCATGGCTAGATGGCCCTGAAGTTGTGCCTGTGGTGTCCCGGGGTTCCATCCGTAAGCCTTTAGTGTTGTATTCGTATAGAGGATAGTTTTAATGGGTAGTACTTGGCCAGCAAGTGAGTCCTACACTCCCTGGAGGGAACAGTTACATCCAGGAGTGCGTAAATGCATTTCTCCTCCTCTCGCAAAAAAAAAGAAGTATTTTTCAGCATGTGAATATGTTTGAAGAGGTAAATTTAAGAAAATTATATAATAAATATCAGAGAATAGAGATAAAATATATTCAATTATAAATTAAGTTCTTAAAATCATTATACTTACTAAATTTTTTTTAAATTAAACTAAATTTAATCAAGAGAAGATTAAAATAACATTGTACATAATTAACATTGTACAAAGTTAATATTTATACTCATACTTGGATTTTTATTCATCATTTTTTGAAACATGTCTTGTAACGTGAGACTTTACAGGGAAATGTTAAATATATTTAAAAAAAGAGATTATTTATTAAGTGTTCATTTAAAAATTTATTTTAACATACATTAATTTCGTAAAATCAACAAAAATTTTCAAATAAAATTCAAAATCATATAACTCTATTTCAAGGAATGTTGTATTATTTCTTTGTCCCTTTTTGGGAGGATTGTTGACAATATATCATTAAAAAGCTTTAAAAAATTATAAAAACTGCAAAAGAAATTCTTTTGCCTTTAATTTCTTACTTTTAGTAGTTTTGGAGGAAAAATATCTCATAATCATATAAATAGCAAGCTGGATGTTTATAATAGATTGAAATTTTATAAATTTTAAAAAACAATTTTTTTATGTCATCCAGTAAGAAGTACTTGTTGGACGATAGAAGATTGGACTAGAAGAGATCTTTCTCTAGTTAATATTTAACAGGGACTGATGGGGTTAAACTTTGTGAAATAAATTTTTAAAATTATTTAATGTTATTTATACTAAATTTTTTATACTAAACGTTATTTTTCTCCTTTAATATTTATACATATATAGAAATTTTTCTCCCTTCAGAATATAATTACACTCGGACTATGTTTACTAGCATCGTGCACAAATGATTTAAGTGTTATTATGAAAAAATTATTTTATGACAGAATTTTCCTAATCAGTGATCTCTATTCCATGGATTTTGAACTGATCCAAGTTAAAGACCTTAAAGATTATGAATGGCTGTCGACAAATACGTTCAATTTTTATCTGGTTCAGAAAAATACAAATATAGCAATTAATTGTGCAAGATTACTTTATAGCATGATATAAATGCATTAATATATATTATAAATATAAAATACCTTACATATAGTTTTTATCTTAATCTTTTAAAAATTTAAAATATGCCAAAATAATAATTTGTTTTACAGTGCTGCTGTAATGTTCTCTTTTTTTATGGCAATAACCGGAACGATATATTCGTGTATCGAAAATATATAAACAAAAATGCGACAAATATTGTTAATGGCAAGTATTATGTATATGCAAACAATAATGCTTTAAAACAGTCTGTTGAAATATTTTTTTTGTTCTAAAGGATAACTTATCATTTTCTTGCTCTACATTTCTTATGTTAAAAAAAATTTCATTTTTATATCGAAATTATTTAATAAATTTTAAATTAATTATTTTTTCAAATTGATTACTTTTTTAATAAAAAATAATTGGTAATAAAAATTTTGATATATCTATTTATCATCAATCACACATTTAATATATCTTTTTATCACATATTAATTAGAAAAAATATCTTTTGTATTACATCTTTTTAAAAACTGTTAATTAAAATTCAGATGTTAAAAACATGTCTAAAAGGATAGACATAAAAAAAATTGGTTTCATACCGAGAAAGTAAGATTGAAAAAATATTAATGTGTTTCTCTGTTTACACAAATATGAAAGAAATATTTAATATAAAATTAGATGCCGACGTAATACTCGCCATTCACGACTTAAAATTTGTAACTACGTGTTGCATATTTCTCGTTCACACTTTCTATTATTCAACAGATTTTTGGGTGAGTAATTAAAAATATCCGTAGAATATATATTATTGTTTTTTTTATTTTTTATATATAATGACATTTATTTTGTGTTCATAAAAAATATGGTATGGTTCTGGAAATATAGTGAAAGTTTTTGGTCTAATGCATTTGATATTGGATTCTTATTAGGCGACATATTTTTTTTTCTTTCAAGCTGATGTTTAGTATTATAATTTATTTATATCTGAGAAATAAATCGAACAAAGAACTGAATCAGTCGATCGATTACAGAGAAAGATTAATTGATTTTTCTATTCATGTAATAAAAAGATTTATTCGGTGTGTACAATAGTTTATTATCCAGATAGCGAGAAAGTATGAATATAATGTTTGTTATAAATCAATTCAAGTCAATTAACCATTCAAAGTGTAGTAGAAATGACAATGGAAATTGATGTCATAATATAGTCTTACGTCATAAATAGTTAACAACAAAATTACGATATATTTATGTACATATGTGTTGTACCTCGGATGGGCTACAACGTTAATTTTAGAGATAGTCGAGTTCGTTAAGCCTAAGGAGTTGGGACTCCGAGCAGGATCAAAAGAATGGAAGGAAATCTTCTTGAAATCACTAACACACTTTCTTTATGTTACTTGGTTTATTTAACAATTGCACAATTTCTTGGATTTAGTATTACTTATTTTATTTCTTTCACACACGGTTAAACGTCGGCGGGCGCGTATCGCGTTACTCTGGCGGCCGTCGACCGAATATGTCACCTGAGACGTTGATAATACGGCTCGCGTGAACTTCGCTGTGCTCGTGTAATATCTTGCGCGATAATTATAATGACGATTCCGAACGACACGTTATGCTTGATTGATTCCCGACTCTATCTATTCCGCCTTGTGTAACCGGTTATATAGTCTGATCGATGCCCGGTCAGCATTCTGATCGATTGCGTCGATCGGTTGCGTGATATTGATTAATCAATATTACGCTCGGTTTGATCATCAAATTTAGGCATTTGCTGATCAGCTTTTTCGCAATGTTCTCGCGATGCATTTCTGCGGTCTTTCGAAAGACTGGTCGCGATTTCGGCGGTCACACATTTGTGTCATCTTTCGAAAGACTTTTTGAGGTTCATGCGACCTAATTTTGTTGCCATGCGGACTACTTTTATTATTGGTTGTAGACCTGGCTACAACATATGTTTATATATAACAAAGAGATACTCGAGAAAAAATATGTAGTGTATACAAATACAATATTATAATCCATCCCAGCAAATCTTAACCAGCAATTTAGCAGTCAATTTGTGAACGGGAATTGATATTTTGATGAGTATTTGTTATTGATAATATATTATTGCTTATATTGTTCTTGTTTATAAACATTAAACTTTGATGGAAATACATTACTTAATTTGTATAATGGATGTCATCAAGAGAATAAAGTGTCTATGGTTGAAATATAAATTTTTTTATAAATGTAGTCCAACTTTTAGTTTAAACTTAATTTCTTGCAGTGTATCATAACTTTTTATTATTTCTTTGATCAATAAAATCACAATTGGAAAAATGAGTTAATATTTTGATTTAATTATTATTTAGTTAAAATAATAATATTACTATGTTTGACACAAAAATGTTAGTAATATTAATTAATATTTTAATAAATATATATATAACTTGGAATATTATTTGTCATAAATATTTAATTGATTAACAGATAATAAAAATTAAATTGGTTTTAAATCGACCTAAACTTTAATTTTTTGTAGAAATTTATAATTGAAAGTTTATAAAAAAAATGTAGTAATGGAATAAAGAGCTCTTTTATTTAATTAATTTAATTAATTTAATTAATTTAAGTAATATAAATTTTATCTTTAGGTTAACACCGGCTTATATGATGGGGCATTAGGAATATCGTTATTGAATTCAACTAAATTGCACTTCACAATTTTACATGTACGAAAAATCGTATGAAACTTGCTCAAAGTACTGATGGAGAAATCTTTTGTACATAATTGTTGTGCGGGTAGTTTCGGAGATCGATCAAGGAGTCGGCGGGAAAGAGTTCACCACTTGTTCGATACTAAATAAACTTTATTAAAAACTTGATACAGATTGTCCTTTTTAATTCGGACCGCGACAGACGTGACGGCACGGCGGATCTCGACGAGTCCTCTCCTAGTATCGGTCTCCCGTTTTTATCCTGTTCCAGGCGGCCGGTCCTTGTCGTGTCATCAAAATGTTCGTCAGCGTTCGCGGTATATTTCTGGGTCGCGCGGCGGCTTTCCGCGTAAGGGCCGCGCAACCCGGTTAGCAGTTGCTTCACGTGGTGTGGTTACGCAATAAATGCGCGATTAGCATGGTAGCGTTGATAATCGCTATCGCTTGATAAAATAATAATTCGTCGGGTAAGGTATCACTTACCGCAATCCGCTTTGTCAGCGGTGGGCGTGATTGCGTTCTCGGCGCTCGCGACATAATAAATAATCTCTTCGGCCTCGAGGAAATGATACAATCCACTTAAGTTAAGATAAGCTTAAAATTATACTTAAGAATGTAATAAAACTTCTATATTCTATTTTTTATTACAGTGCATGAGTTGGAGTTGGTATCTATCTAATGATATGCAATTTTTTGTAATTGCTATAATGCTGTTGATTTGTTAACTGTGTAAGTTAACTAGTTATTGATTACAGATAATATATTAGACACTCACATATATTAGAATGAACATAATTTCATAATTTTAGATACTTTTATGCCGCTGCTACAATATTCGGTATATTTTTAATAAGATCTATTATTCTTAATAGTTATATATTATATATGTATAAATACATTCCAACGTGAGTTATTAAAATGTATTCTGCTTATCGAGAAATTAAATATTATGTTATACGATGATGGTTTTATTCTTCTAGTTGGGATGAGCAATTTAGAGTTTTAGATGTTTTATACTTCCCATCATGGGTTAGAATAATTCCATATATTATAGGAATAATTACAGGTTACATTTTAATAAAAATGAACAATAAGTTGATGTTAAAAAAGATTAAGTATAATTTATGTTTTATAAATTTAATATTATAAATTAATTTATTAGCTACGGTATTAAGAAATCGAATTGCTTTATTAAGAGTTAGAGGTAGATGAAATTTATGAATATAGAAATTGTCCTACTATTTTTATACTATTTTTATCCTATTATTTTTATACTGTTTTTAGCAGCCATTACTAAGAGAGCTCAGATTCCATTTTCTTCTTGATTACCTATAGCAATAGCTGCCCCAACCCCTGTCTCAGTCTTAGTTCATTTATCTACTTTAGTTACAGCAGGGGTTTATTTAATAATTCGTTATAATGAATTATTGATAATATCTGGAATTAATTATTATTTATCAGTAATAACTATATTTATATCAGGTATTATAGCTAATTTTGAGTATGATTTAAAATTATTGCTTTATCAACATTAAGACAATTAGGATTGATAATAATTATTTTAAGATTTAGACATTATGAATTAGCTTTTTTTCATTTATTAATTCATGCAGTTTTTAAGTTTATATTATTTATATGTGCTGGAATTATTATTCATTCTATAAATAATTGTCAGGATATTCGTTTTTAATTGGAAATTTAAATAATATTATTCCATTTACTATAATAAGATTTTTAATTTCAAGATTGCCATTATGCGGATTTCCTTTTATAGCAGGATTTTATTCAAAAGATTTACTTATAGAAATTATTTATGTTTTGAAAAATAATGTCTTATTAATACTGTTAATGTTAATATCGTTAAGTTTAACTGTTATGTATTCCGTTCGTTTAATTTATTTTTTATATTTTATAAAATTAAAGTATTATAGATATATGAATTTTAATGAAGATAAAATTATAAATATATCAATATGTATTTTAGTTTTATTAAGTATTATAGTAGGATCAATATTAAGCTGAATATTTTTTTTTTATTTTTATGTAGTTGTGATGCATTTTAGAGTAAAGTCAATAACATTATTAATATGTATAATATGGGTCTAGTAATATGTATAATAGTGATTAATTTTATTAAAACGTCAATAAATTTTTATTATTATAATTATTATTTTAGATCTATATGATTTTTAAATGTTTTATATAATAATGTTTATTATTATTTTAATTTGGTTAGCTCGAAGTTATATTTTAGCGATAAAGTATGAATTAAATTTTCTAGTAAGTATAAAGTATTAGATTTAATTTTTAATGAAATTAATATTTTAAATAATTTTTATTTTAAGATTTATATATTTATTAAATATTTTATTGTATTTATAGTTTTAATATTTATTTTAATTTATATTATTTTAATTTATATTATTAAATTTAATTTATTTATTTTAATTTATATTATTAAAATAGGATTACATTTTATAAAAGCTACAGAATAACTCCTGTTATTGCAAGTTTATTGATTAATTGTTCATAAATAAGTTAATAATACATTAAAGTATACATAAATAATAATACGCTTATATGTTTCTCACTGTGTTATAATAATAATTTGAATTTTCAGAAAATTAAAGTATTCTGTTGGTTACTTCCAATCATTGGCATTATTTTAATATTATTTGGCCATTTGGTGCGACATACGTCCGTTGTAACTACTGCTATTTTTATTGCCTTGCATAGAATATCTTGGGCCATAAGTTTTGCATGGGTTATAATAGCATGTTCTATTAAACAAGGCGGTATGTTTAATTCCTAGTACATATGTACATATAAATTAATGTTATTTAATTAGTATATATCCATTTGAAATTATTATTTACTACGTGTCTTATTTGGTAATTTTATTTTTCAGTTTCATTTACATATTTTTTGTCATAATAATGATAAATTATAGTTTCATATTTTAAATACTAAATATTTTAGTTTAATATCATTTGAATGATTATATATGTTTGATTTTATTATAGGCATTGTTAATCAGTTTTTTTGTCATTCAAAGGATGGATCCCTCTCAGCAAGCTCACATATTGCGCTTATCTTTTAAATTCTATTAGTATACAATCGTTTAATTTATATAATGACTCGACAATTTATTTTCAACTTCTGCCTAAAGTAAATATATAAACATTAAATATTTAAAATTAACAATTAAAAGATTTAGAAAGAATTTTCATTTATTATTATTTTTATTTTCAGATATCGATATAAACTAACAGCAAATTGTTGATGTAAACTAACATTACTATTACTAAAAAATCTTGAAAAATAAAGTTTCTATTATTTCTTTTATTCCTTATTTAAAAAAATAATTTTTAATTGTTTTATTAATAAAAAAATTAATTATATTATGTACAGTATAAATAAATTATTAAATTTTTTCAAAGATATGTACTATGGCTCTTGATTTATACATGCATCAATAATTATTTTATAGATTTACTGTATTTATTAATTTATTAATTTTCTTGCCACGAAGATAGACGTTTTACACCAAGTGTATATATAAAAAATATATAAATAATAATGGCATATTTGAATTTTAATTATAGCAATTTCGATTATGTAGAGAATCTAACAAATATTACATGCGAGTAACGAACACAATCTAATTTGAACGCAGTTTTGCAATTATATTCTATTTATTAATTGTGCAGAATGTGCTCTGTCTAAATATATTATGCAGGTCTTGTTCGATTTCTGTACGGCTAATCCGACATCAAACTGCATTGCGCAGGTCCTGCTTGGTTTTCTATTTGCCGGCAGGTGTCACAACAGACTCTGTCTCTTTTCTATTAATAATTTAACTGATTATATTAGTAAAATCTGCTCGGTTTCTGTCAGAAATCTATCATCAGAATATAATAATCATCAGAAATAATACAGATTATATTAGTAAAATCTGCTCTGTTTCTTGTACCAGTCTGTCATTTAGTTTTGCTTGTAGATTCTGCTATATTTCTTTCAGCAATTTGTCAAGAGCAAAGTATATGTCTAATTCTACATCAATTCTGTTATTATAATAACATATGATTCTATTATAATATTTATATAAATTTTCCTCATAGGACCGCTAATAAAACATCCAAAGAGTGGTAGCTTCTAGAAAAAAATCGCACGTTCAAATTGAAAATTTTCTCCTTCATCTTTCTCTTTGTCAAGGGATCACCTCATTCACGTAAATAATCCTCAAATCTATTTCTCATGACGGGACAGATAGTCTCTTGCTCTTTTAAAAAACCTGCTCGCAAACGTCGTTCGAAACGGTTTGTCAATTAAGTTTTCGCTTATTATGATTCCATTGTCACGTAAGAAAATTCCTTCACGTCCATGCTTTAGATACTCGACATTGTTGTGACAATATTCCATTAACCTGCTCTTATCACCGTGCAAGAATTGTGCTCTGTAATTTATGACGGCTTCAACTGTTATTCATGGAACACAATGAATTCTTTTTCCGATTACGTCTTGAATTGTAAACTAATGACAGATAATCTAAAAAAAGCTTGTTTTATTTTTACTTCAAATTTATCTTTTTATTTCTTCGTATAAATATTTATGCTGTTTATTTATATGATTAGATTGTTTTAAAGGTTAAGACTAATCAGATTTTTTTTTAATATTAATAAGTATGAAAATTTAAAAAATATGAATGTACTTTCGTACGAGAAGATAATTCATGAGTTCCACATATTTTAATGTTTTCGCCGTCATTAATCCTGAAATTCCTGCATCAATTACTACAATTTTTGTCCTTCCTGTTTTTCTGGTGTATGCATCAGTTTTTATTTGCAGTGTTTTATTTGTTTTATCAAAGTTGTTATTAGTCAATCTAAACGTCCGGGAAATTACATCCTATAATATATATATAGCATCCGAAGTAATTGATCTATTAAATTGTAAATGAAGATACATATCTTTTGTTATTCTAGTTCATGGAATATTATAAAAATTCTATTAATGCAAAGAAATTACGCTATTTATTTGAAAATATTTTTAGAGCAATAGTATAAAATAGATAATAAATAAATAATAAATATAAATAATACACTTAGTAATAAATAAATACACTTAGTCAATAAATAATAATAAATACTTTTTTTCTTGCAAATATAACGCTAAAGAACATATTTCATATCAGTTATATTTTTTTTATTTTATATCAATTGACAAAATTAAAATTTATATCATCACAATGTTATATCATCATAATGTTTATACAAATGTTTACACGTAATAAGTGTGGTGATTGCCCCTGTCTTAAATATATTCGCCGATTGCAAATATTATAAAATGGAGACTTATTTCAAGTTTTCCATGATTTGTTCATTATAAAAATAATAGAAGATGTAGTTAGAGATACAAGTTTTTTGCATAAGAGCAAACATGAAATTAATATAAATATGATTGCACAAACATGAGTGCAAAATTTGGAACTAATATATTTAAAAATAATAGTAAAATAGCCATAAATAGAAAAGTTTATTTCTATTAAATTAAGAAAGAAAAAAGAAAAAAATTTTAGGCAAGACAAAATATATGTGATTCAGGAATAAATAAACTGAAATATAACATAATATAACAATATGAGTTCGTACGAGAACAACAACTATAAGCGAAAATAATTATCAATCCACGATAAATTATTTATTGTGATATACAAAGATGAAGATGTATTGTTTAAATTATAAATTGTTTTAAACTAAATTTTGCTTAACAATGTACTCCCTTTTTTTATTCAATTTTACAAAACTAGAAAAATGTAGAATTAATAAAAAATATATATTGATATTTGTAATACATAATTTTAATAAAAATTTGTAACATATAATTTTAATAAAAAAAATTAAAAACGTCATAAAAGGTTTATTAAAAGGTTTATTAAAAAATCATTTTTTAATTATTTTTTTAAAGAATGTATGATTGCGTTAAAATTAATATTGATCAACATTATCAACTATTTTTATTATATTTATCATTTTATCACATTTATCATATTTATTATTGATTTTATTGTTTATTATTGACATTATTGATTTTAAGTTTTAAATAACACTTTAATTAATATTATTTATCTTTCAAAGTCGTCTAGTCTATTCGTTTTGGTACGATTGACATCATACACAGTAGAATAATTGAGCAATCAAACGAACTCGCTGACGATGAGCGAAGTTTAATCGTAATTTTACGAAACGTCTCGTTCGAAGATGATAACAAGTAGTATTATCTTACAAGTAGTAATGCTTAATTTCATAACGAGTAAAAATTTAGAAAGAAAGAAAGTTCCTGTATTTTTATCTCCCCTTGATGCAATACTTCCGGTTTCATATCGTTTCAGAATCTGTCGAGACTCTTATATCTATGGATATTATCTTATAGCTATGGATCGGAGCAGAAAAAGAAAAAAAAAAGAAAGAAATAATTACTTGGGTATATCATCTTCGAAAAAAAAAGAAAGAAATAATTACTTATCATCTTGGGTATATCACTTCGCTCGCCCTCAGCAAACTCGTTTTATCGCTCAAATATATTACTTGTCTCGATGATTACAAATAAATGTTCAAAGCTTCTCAAACTCTTGAGCTTTTAATTTTTTGTGCAGAAATTAAATAGATATTTTTATTATTATATTTGTATAATTATATATATTTTCTTTAATATACAAAAAAAAAGTAAACTTACTTATCTAATTAATTTAGCCAATACTATATTGTAAAAGTATCCTTACACGGCTGTATTGTTCTATTATAGATTTTTGTAAACATCAGTGTATTGTTCGACTAGCCTGCTGTTTTCCTTATTAATATCGATACCTTTTCTAAAGTTTTTTCTGCTGCTGACACTGTAATATCTCTACATCTATGAAGCTGGCACTCTCACCATTAAAAAAAAATTTGGATCCATGGCCTTAATTTAGTGATAATTTATTGCTATAGTCCCGAATTTATTGCTCCTACCAATTTGCAGGAAATTAAATTTAAAAATGGGAGTGCTGGTTTCCCGGGATTACTTCAGAAAATAAAAAATTGAACATTAAAAAAATAAATACATTAAATTTTTTTGCTCGAAAGATATATCACTTTCGAATTTATTGCTCGTTGTTTAACAAAAATATATGATGCTGTTACTTTAAGTACAAGAGTAAAGTATATTGAACGAATTAATTGCTGCTCTTATTTGTGCCAAAAATATTTCTAGAATTAATTGCTCGCAAATATATCACTTTCGAATTTATTGCTCATTGTTTAACAAAAAGATGTGGGAGTGCTGGCTTGACGTACAAGTACATTGAACGAATATGTTATTTCACCTTTTATATGAAGTTCATGAAACATTTATTGAATCAGCAAAATTTATTTGAGAAACTCCTTTAATATATTGTTACGTCCGGGGGACTTCACGAATTCTTCTCTTTCGGGAAGAAAAATTTAACGGCTGCTAATCCATAAACGGAGCACTTCGAACGATCAAACAAAAAATAACCCGATCAATCAAAAAAAAAACTCTAAATAAACAATCTTTCTCCCGAGATATGTCTCATTATAAAAAAAAAACACTTAGTAAACCGGCTCGTCGGCGCCAACAGGTTTATGACTCACCAATAAAAATTAATATTTACGAAAGCAAATCCCTAACGGATAGGAAACGCGTTGGATCGTTCGGAGATGACACTCCCCACATTGGTGGGGAAACACAAAAAGCACCAGTCAAGAAGAACTGATTAGTGGCCGTTGGCTGGCACACCAATGAGCGATTAAGAGTGTGAACTAGCGGGAGAATTTTTATTAATAATTCTATCTATCTAAAAACTAATTCTATCATTCGCTGGGAAATCTGGAAATGGAAACACGGATCACAATTCACAGAACACCGCTCCCCTCCTTCCTCTATATTCACAATTTTCCTAAACTATCATTTGACAAGCCAACACGGAAATCCATCACGCCCTCAGACATTCCCACCCCTCCGGAACCCTTTAAAAACCGCGACTCGGAACGGATCGCTCTCTTCTTCCTGCTTCATCGCGACATTCGTGGTCGAAATTATTACAGTTAGAATCTGTGCGCGACTTTACTATTTTCGAGCAATTCAACGATCCAGCCTGGACTATTGCATTCCCCGACCATCGCCACCGGCCGCTACAACAAAAGTAAGTCCAAGCTTATCATTTTTTCCCCGCGGTAACTGGCAGTTTGGTTCGTGACCTCTTATTTACTTATTTCTATCTACTTATTTATCTTAAAAACACCCCAACATTCCAAATTGGCAAGCCGCCGATTAACTCGGTGAAGCTGCCTTCCCTGATTTCACAATATTCATTTCCACAACCTTCTAACCGGGCAAGCCGCCGATTAACTCGGTGAAGCTGCCTCCCCCGATTCCACAACATTCCAAACCGGGCAAGCCGCCGATTGATTCGGTGAAGCTGCCTTATTTCGATTCCTCAATTTCTCTCTTATCTGACTCTCATTTATATAGTGAACCAAACAAATGCCATTCGGAACGGACGAACGAAACGGGCATTGCGACACCGTCGCGAGAAAGCAAATAAGCGGATTCGTCGCGAAACCTGCCACGCCGAAGAACTCGCGGAGCGCTTAATAGAAGTAGAGCTGGGACTAGCCAACATCGCGCTGCATCAATACGCCTCCGCCCTCCGCTCCGCGGCCGAATTCGAGAACCAGTGTACTCCGGAAAATTTCGACGTGGAGAAGTTTTTTCACCTCGTCCGTCAATTTCCTCGCTCTCCCGCCCATCCACCTCCTGGCACCTTCTTCATCCCAAGAAAATTTAAACCCGACAAACAATTCTGGGACCAAATCTCCAGACACGAAATAACCGATACCGTCCCTATGTATATTTCCCGTGATCCTCTTCCCTACCTCGTCCCAATCAAGGCATTCCGCACCGCGCATCCTAATCCTCCTCCACACCTGCAACCCGATCCCATAGACATGTTCGCGATCACCAACTTTTTGCCCCAATTAGAACAATTGGGAATATAAGTCCAGACTTTCCTTGCCCGCGATTATTTTTTTATTATTTTTTATGTATAAGACATCTCTTTGTTACCAATACCTCAACCTTTATTTTATGTACACGAACAGAAAATTGTAACTCATTTTTATTTTTTTATTATTAAATTAATTGATCAAAATTCGGTAGTAAACTTTTTTTTTCTCTCCTAAACTTGACCCCGCGCCGTTCCCGGCTCCCTGAGGATCGCACTAGGTCCATCCTTGGTCAAAGAGATTCGGTTCTCTGACCTAAAACGGACCGCCGATAGCGCGGGCGCAGGCAAGGGTAATAACGTCGCCGACGCTGCCCCCCTTAACGCGCGTTCGACTCGCGGATCGGCATCACGTCGTTCCGCGAGAAAAGGAGAGGTTCCGTGCGTCCACCCGAGTTCTCCTCCTCCTGACGAGAGATATTATCTTTCGTCCAGAACACGGACGTAACAATATGTATATTTTTCAATTAAATATAAAATTTACATCAACTCTATCAATTTATGTCGCAATTATGTGCATATATTCATCTAATTACATTATATCATAAACTGTCGTATGATATAAAAAATATAATCATACATCTTCAACATTTAATCCCATCACAAAATATTTTGAAGAAAATATAAAGCAAAATATTTTGTAATTTTTTTACTTATGATGACAGCTACGTATTATATACATATAAAAGATACATAAGCAATTAAAATATACGCTTTTCGAGTTTACTTCGAACTATCTCCACAAAATGAACAAAACGAGAAATATAATAGGAGAAAGTGGTAACAATTAATAACAAGTTTTCTACTTAGCCTTTTTAAATGCAATAATGAGTACCATATTTTTAAGCTGTATCTTTTTTTTATTAATTTTCTATTTGTTTTTGAATTTCTAGTAAATAAAATATTAGTAATCTGCTATTATCTGTATCTGTAGGTTTATTCTGCTGACAGCTTGTCAACATGAACTGATTGACATGAGCAGATTGTTGATAAAAACTAAGCAGATTCTATTGACATAACTGACGCTAGATTGTCAGAAGAAATAAAGTAAAATCTGCTTTGGCGATGGACTGTCGATATAAACTGAACAAAACCTATTGATATGATCTGCCGACAAATGGAAAGTAAAAATCAAATGAATTTTGCTGCTTCATAAATATTTAGATTAAAACATTACTATTATCAAAAAACTTGAAAAATAAGGTTTCTACTACTTTTTTTATTTTTTTATTTAAAAAAAATAATTTTTAATTTTATTAATAGAAAAATTAATATCAGGAAACACGGTAGTGTCTCGAATGTCAAGTCAAGATCAATCGAGAACATTGCCGTGTGACTTTACGCGAGTCGACGAGGTTCGAGCATCTGAAATTATTAAATCTTAATAATCGGCTAAACCGATCAAGTTCTAAGTAGGCTTGATCGATAGCTTGAGTCCGATTTGCATAATAAAAGTATTTTTATTTTTCTGCTATGTGCCCTACAAGCAGAGATATTGCTATGCAAAGTCCGATTTGAAATTTTTACTTTAAAAAAATGTCATCATCGTCGCCTTTGTATGGCTGCAACGTCTATCACGAGATGTCACTATTAATCTTATCGACCCAGCGGAAGAGAGTTGGGATACGTGTCTCTCGATACCTTCGAAAATCATAAAAGTTATTAGGATAACATAATAAGATAGGAGATTATAAGAAAAAAAATTGAAAAAAAAATTGCTATCTATTTTATCGATTGCCGCTGGTAATATAATAATATTTTATTATCTGCATGGCGCCAAATTTAAGTTGTACCACTTTTTGTGACCTCCTACCTCATCATGTTATCTTCACGTGTCTCTCGATACCTTCGAAAATCGTAAAAGTTATTAGGATAACATAATAAGATAGGAGATTATAAGAAAAAAAAATAAACAATTGAATAAAAAAAATTGCTATCTATTTTATCGATTGCCGCCGGTAATATAATATAATACTTCAAAATGTCTGATATCACTATAAAATTACCTTTTTTTTAAAAAAAGGTAAAAAAAGGGTGTCAAGTATAGTGGATATTGCCAACTCAAATGATTGTGTAAAATTTATATAAAAGATTTGATATCAATAATTGGCGCCAAGTTATAGTCTTACAAACATGGAGCTACAAGTCCATTTTAGTCAAATTATATATTTCAATCGTATAAAAGATTTGATAAACCACTGTTTTAAAAAATAAAACTCAAGTAATAGTTTCTTTAATTTAAAAATAATAAAAACTATATACAACTATATTACATAAAAAATTTTTGTTTATTTAAATAAAAGTTTATCATTTATTTTATACTGTTACTTTATAATTCTTTGTGATAAAAATGTAAGTTGAGTAAAGCAATTTTATGATATAATAATATTTTAAAGCTAAATAATTACTATCACTTGGGTTAGAAAAAGAAGTTTTTAATGGATAGAAAGATATACATATAATTTGATTTTTATTATTTTTAAATTAAAGAACTATTACTTGAGTTTTATTTTTTTAAAACAGTAGTTTATCAAATCTTTTATACTGATTGAAATATATAATTTGACTAAAATGTAGCTCCATGTTTGAATTGAATATCCACTATACTTGACATCCTTTTTTTACCTTTTTTTAAAAAAAAGGTAATTTTATAATGATATTCTATACGGCATAAATAAATTATAAAATTTTTTTAAAGATATACACTGTGACTCTTGATTTATATGTGCACCAATAATTATTTTACAAATATTACATTTATCAATTTTCTTTCTACGAAGATATACGTTTTACATGAAAATTATATATAAAGGATATATAAACAATAATGGCATATTTGAATTTTAATTATAGCAATATATTTGTACACACACACACACACACACACACACACATACACACACCACACGCGCGCGTATTATATATACAGGGTGTCCAAAAATTCCCACATTTGGAGTACACTACATAATTCTTTATGCTAAACGAATCAACTTTTTCCTTTAGCAAAATTGCGTTTGACGAGCAGTTTTTAGAGTGGATCAGATTAACGAATGAGCGCGCGTTCCTTATGTTCCTTACGTAATACGTAGCGGTCAGAGCCGGCGCGCGTTCCTCAGGCCGGCGCGACCTGATGCCTAACCTTTGACGACTTCACTTTACTGTATTGTTTAAAATACAATACATAAAAGTTATCAAATTAATAAATATTATTTTCATCCTTTACGTAACGATTCAATAAAAAAGTTGTCTGATTTCGTAGCATTATCTGAAAATAAAAAACATCGCTGGCATTAAAATATATACATACATATTTACTGTTATATTAACTTAAAATTATATTATATTATATTTTAATTTAATATAATTTTAATTTAAGAAATTGTTATTCTAGTCTATCACATTGTTTATTTATTGTTAGTTTTAATGCAACTCGGGCGCGCCAAGTTTTTATACGTTTGATCTTAAGAAATTATGCAAATTATTTTTTTATTTAATAATATTAAACGTTGGTTTATTTCACTATAGTGATGTTTTTTACATTATAAGAAATTGGCGTCAGTTTTGATTTTACATCTTTTGTATCATTAAAAGTAAAATAGACTTTTTATATAATTTCAATTCAATATCGTAAAATTTTTTTTATTTAATAAGATTAAAATTTTAATACAATATTTTTACATAAACCAAAAGTAACAAAAGGCGCTTGAATTTGGCGTCATCATTTAAAAAATTTTTTTTTTTAAGTACTTTTGTTTTGATTTATAAATACCGCATAAATATTAAATATATAATATCAAAATAATATAAACATTAAATGTTTTAGCGATAAATCTCAAGAAAAATAAATTCTACATCTTTTTTTAATACTGTAACGGTACGTCCCTGCGCGCTCGGATCTTTTCTCTGGGCACGGACGCGGGGACGTGCGCTCGGTTATCGCTCGTCGGGTTCGTGTGATGTGCTGCGGTCGCCGGGCTTTAAATCTAATTACAATAAATTCTCGTTTTGCGCAGTCGTTCTTTGCCGTTTTGTTTGTCGGTCGCTTTGCGATGTAACGCGATTCGATTACGGATATGGACGCCGGGAGTCGTATCGGTATGCGCGTTGCCAGGCAACCGGGTCCGCGCGTGTGCGTTGCTAGGCAACCGTTGACGCTAGCCGTGACACGTGGGGCGGATGTTGCGGGAAAGTTCGAGAACGCTCCGACTTTCGAGATGAGATGGAGCGACAATACTGAGAACTCTCGGGTCGGGAGGAGGAAAAATCTGAGAACACTCCGATTTTTCCTCAGAAGGGAGATGCAAGAATATCGAGAACGCTCGGTATTCGTTGCGGAGCGAGAAAGCTGAGAACACTCCGAATTCTCGAGAAAGGATAGAACAGGAATACGGAGAACGCTCGGTATTCGCTGAGAGAATCTTCTCTCGCTGTTCTGGTCGGAACGGTTGTCTGTGACGGACAGGTCGGAGGAGCGGATAGGACTGGTGTTCGTCTTAAAATTTGTCGGGTATTTATACCCGTATCCGCGCCACGTGTCACCGTTTAATTTGTTAGCATTTGTTAATGTAACAATAGCTGTCACGTCGTCGATGCGTGACAGCTCGTCGGCGCGCGTGTGTCGGTCGGTCGCGGTCGGGAGTGTTCGGGCGGCCTCGGATGGCGCGGGCCGCATTAGTGCGCGCTAGTAACGGAGCATCTTTTTGCTCTGTTACAATACTTTGATAAAAAATAGTTTTTTTACATTAAAAATTTAGTTTTTTTAATTTTTAGTTTTTTTACTTTGAATTCAAAAGTATTTGTTATTTTCATCTCTATACGGATTGATTACTTCTACATTATGATTACTTCTATATTATCAACTATTTTAAAGTTTTTTATAAAGTTTTTTGAAACATTGAGAAATGCTTTAAATATTGATTTATATAAACGATTATGTAAACAATTTATTTTCTAAATAAAGTGGTTAGACAAAGATAGTGATTAGACAAAGATCGAAAATAAAAACTCCTTCTCTATTATAAATTTTCATAAATATGTTTTTGTACAGTTCACTTTTTTCTACCTACTAAATCTTCTTGATCATTATGCGCCATTTCCTTATAAAAATTAATTTAAAGAAAACAAAAGAATCGAAAAAGTATTTATTAAATTTAATACAAAAATCTTCTTACTGATTTCCATTCCGTTTTTGGCATTATTGGAAAAAACATTTTTTTTTAAAAAGAGATACATATTTAAGCTGAAAAAGAATTTATTACATTAATAAAATAACTTTATTGCATTTTAAAATCATAAATATTTATTGATTTACAATAAAAAAAATAAATTATTGCTACATGTTAAAATTATATTAAACGCGTCCGAAAAATAATATTGCTACAATGATATATGCTGAATATTTATTCAGATCAGGCATTTATTTTATACAAAACAGATTTTTATCCAACTTCTGCTTATCCAATGATATGTATACGGGATGATTCGAAACAACTTTTTATCCTTAAAATGTCATATTCCTGACTTCATTCTCAGACGACTTTTTTTTTCTAAAATTTTGTTCGAAGTTTAATTTTTGAACTATTTTGAACTAAAATTTTAAACTTTTGAAACTAAAATTTTAAACTTTGGAACTAAAATAAATAATTGTCGTATCACGGATCAAAGATGAAAGGTAGACAGGATGCAATTCACCATCGTGAGCGCTTACGCGAGGTGCTTATTGTGATCAAACGATTAACCGATTAACTGGAGTAATAGGATTAACTGCAAGTAATAGTATACGCATACACATTAATATGATCTCTTTTTCTCTCTCTCTCTCTTTCTCTCTCATCTACATATTTACTATTATCTTGTAATGACTTAAGGATGATTCGATTAAGTGAGAGAGTGTGTGTGCATGAGAGAGAGAGAGAGAGAGAGAGAGAGAGAGAGAGAGAGAGAGAGAATGTACGCTAATAAAATAATTTTGTCCTGAAAATTTTGTATTCCTACCTTAATTTTGTGACGATTTTTTTCCTCAAAAACATGTTAATGCGTATGGGTATACTTGTAATTAATCGGTTAATCGTTTGATCACAATAAGTATCCCGCGTAAGCGCCCATTGGTGATGAGTTGCGCCGCCCCTGCCTACTTTTCGTATCTGATCCGTGATACGATAACTATTTATTTTAATAGTTCAAAAACTAAGCTTCGGACAAAATTTTGAAAAAGAAAAAATCGTCTGAGAATGAAGTCAGGAACGACATTTTGAGGATAAAAAGTTGTTTCGAATTACCCTGTATATGCTTAGATTTTACGTATGCAGTTGGATGCATCTTATTACACATTAAAATATTACAAAAGTGTTATTCTAGCTCTGCGCGATAAAAACTTTTATGATCAGGAGACACGGTAGTGTCTCGGGTGTCAAGTCAACTGACTTTATGCGAGTCGTCGAGGTTCGAGCATCTGAAATTATCGAATCTCAATAATGGCTATACTGATCAAGTTCTAAGTAGGCTTGATCGATAGCTTGAGACTTGCATAATAAAAGTATCTTTATTTTTCTGCTACGTGCCTTACAAGTAGAGATATTGCTACACAAAGTCCGATTTGGAAATTTTTACTTTAAGAAACGTCATTATCGTCGCCTTTGTACGGCTGTAACGTCTGTCACGAGATGTCATTATTAATCTTATCGACCCAGCGGATTATCAGACTGATAAGTCAAGGTTATGTCAGGATATTGTAGAATGTAGCGAATCAATGTTCGCTGGATTCTGCAGTGACCCTGATTTATCGGCCTGATTTATCCGCTGGATCGATAAAATTGATTGATGTAAACACGGTAGTGTTTTTGGTTAGACCTCTCGGGTATCAATATAATAATATATACGTGTATATTAAAATTAAAAAGGAAACATTAGAAGTATTAATAAATTGCATACTACTATTATTCTTTTTCTGCACGTCCGAGTAGTAGCCAACGATGTTGACGTTCGCGGCGAGTTTGACAATTTGTAATAATTTCGGAGTGTAACTCATGTTTGTGTCTATACTTTGCAGGTAAGTTTTATTTTTCATTTTATCAGAGAACAAAGATATTATTTTTTTATTCAATCTTACATACTCTTATTATGTCACTCTAGAAAAATCAGTTCCAAATCGAATAAAAATGAAAATTTGTCAATTAAAAAAATAACATATTTAGAGAACTATACATATATTATAATTTTGAATCATATTTCTAATCAACTATTTATTATTAGACAATTACATATATATATATATATATATATATGTGTGTGTGTGTGTGTGTGTGTGTATGTAATTGTCTAATAATAAATATAATTGCAAACTTTACAAAGAATTTAAAGATTGATATTTGATAATTTTCAACTTATATTGATCTTAAACTATTTAATAACAATATATATGTGTGTATATATACACATTGTTTGATCGGATTGCATGGATGATTATTTAACTTTATTATTTCTTCCAATATATATAGAATATATGAAATAATAAGATTACATGTTTATTTATTAGGTATATATATATACACTATAAAATTACCTTTTTTTTAAAAAAAAGTAAAAAAAGGATGTCAAGTATAGTGGAATACTTCAAAATGTCTGATATCATTATAAAATTACCTTTTTTTTAAAAAAGGGTAAAAAAAGGGTGTCAAGTATAGTGGATATTGCCAACTCAAATGATTGTGCAAAATTTATATAAAAGATTTGATATCAATAATTGGCGCCAAGTTATAGTCTTACAAACATGAAACTACAAGTCCATTTTAGTTAAATTATATATTTCAATCGTATATAAGATTTGATAAACCACTGTTTTAAAAAAATAAAACTCAAGTAGTAGTTTCTTTAATTTAAAAATAATAAAAACCAAATTATATGTATATCTTTCTATCCATTAAAAACTTCTTTTTCTAACCCAAGTGGTAGTAATTATTTAGCTTTAAAATATTTTTATATCACAAAATTGCTTTACTCAATTTATGTTTTTATTACAAAGAATTATAAAGTAACAGTATAAAATAAATGATAAAATTTTATTTAAATAAAAAAAATTTTTATGTAAAAACACTTGGCGCTGCTTAGATCAAACGAAAATGCAAAACTAATGATGAGATTATTTGAATGTTACAAATAAAGGCAAAATTTATTATTTAATATGATTAAACTATAATTACACACACACACACACACACACACACACACACACACACACACACACACACACACACACACACACACACACACACACACACACACACACACATCTTATTCATATTCTTTTTAGAGGTATGAGCAGCGCTAAGTGTTTTACATAAAAATTTTTTTTATTTAAATAAAATTTTATCATTTATTTTATGTTACTGTTACTTTATAATTCTTTGTAATAAAAACGTAAATTGAGTAAAGCAATTTTGTGATATAAAAATATTTTAAAGCTAAATAATTACTACCACTTGGGTTAGAAAAAGAAGTTTTAATGGATAGAAAGATATACATATAATTTGGTTTTTATTATTTTTAAATTAAAGAAACTACTACTTGAGTTTTATTTTTTTAAAACAGTGGTTTATCAAATCTTTTATACGATTGAAATATATAATTTGACTAAAATGGACTTATAGTTTCATGTTTGTAAGACTGTAACTTGGCGCCAATTATTGATATCAAATCTTTTATATAAATTTTACACAATCATTTGAGTTGGCAATATCCACTATACTTGACACCCTTTTTTTACCTTTTTTTAAAAAAAAAGTAATTTTATAGTTTATATATACAAGATGCATAAAAAATTTGAATATAATATCAAATATCAAATATCTATAAATAATGCAATTTTAAAAAAAGTTTCGAACACAAGTCATAAGGGAGCCATATGATTATGATATTAATTCTTTCTCAAATAGCGAGAATTTTTATGAATTTTTATGATTTTTATGAATTTTTTAAATGGGTATATTTTTTCTGACTTTTTAATATAATTCTTCTTATTTTAAATATAAAAGTGTTAAAGTACCAATGTGAAAACTCAATAGTTTACAAGATATTTTATGACAAGAGATATAAAATATCTCATGAACTATTCATTTTTTGATAGTCGTATCTTAATATTTTTGTTAATAGAATAATGAGATAAATTAATTAGTATAAAGAAAGTATTATTTTAAAAAGTATTGTTTTAAAAAAAATTATGCAATTTGCAATACCTTTTTAAAAAACCTTTTTATATTCTTCTTTCTTTCTCTGTATTACTCAATTATACAAAATATCCTCAAATATTTCTGTCTCTGTTGTCATCTTCTATTACGAAAAAATATAAACATGCTGCATGAAGAATTGAGCATATAGATGAGTTATATGAATATTATGCACATAAAAACGTAACTTCTCAAAAATAATTTTAAAAAATAATTTTATTACATATAGTCGAATTTGCATTAACATAATCTTTCATTTAAAAATAAATTTTTAAAATTTTGAGGAAAGTGATATGTTAAAAAAATAAAAAATTTTAAAGTTTTTATTATTATAGTGTATTCTTGAAACCATTCAATTTTTGCTTAAATAATTTTTTATGATTTGAATGATATTTATTTTAAAAGAAAATAACTGATTTTTGTTTAAAGAAATGTTATATTCCCTAAAAGTGTGTATGAGTATGAATAACGAATTACTTTGGCCTAGAATATAATATATGAAAAGCTTATCAAAATAAGATAGCATCTTAGAAAACTTTCTGTTTTCATGACAAATTACAATTTATCATGGAGATTAGTGCAAACCAATGCATTAGTTTTCTCAATGTCCTATTGATTGTTGTTGAGGAAAGAATAATCTTTAATCTTTACAAAAAATCCATTAATTCTAGAAAATATTTGGGTTTTTTCTTGTAACATCTATTAAACATAAAAGGAGCATCATGATAGGTTTGTTTGATAAAATGTTATTATTTTACCCCCGATTTCATGCAAAAAACTTATAAAAGATCATCAACATTTTATTAAATAATAGTTATCCTTTTGAATTTATTTTTTCGACTATCAAAAATCGCACTAAACATCTGTCTCGAAGGACTTCTGATGAATGTAGAGACTTTAGTACATCTGCCTGTAAACCATTCTTCACAGTATCCTACGTGAAGAATGTGTCATACAAATGTAGAAACATAACATAAAAAACACAACTTTAAGTTAGCGTTTCAGTAACAAATTTTCTTAACAAATACATAACAACAAACAAAGATCCGTTATTGAGCTGTGATGTTGTGTATAAGATCAGTTGCAAAAACTGTGAAGCGACCTTTGTGAGGCCAAACAAAAAAACAATTGAAAAGGATCAAGGATCAAGAAATACTGCGTCGACATAAAAAAATTTAGATGTTCTCCTTTTGTAATCTCAAGCCATAGGTTAAAAAAGAATCATGACTTTAACTGGGACAGAATGTTGAAATCCTTGAAATCCCTCATTATTGAATAAAAGAATTACATCTGTAATAATATATATAAAAAGACAACAATAAGGATTAAAGCAAAACGGATCTTTTGTAGTAACTATTTTTTTGTCAATCAAACCTGTCATCAAACCTGTTCATCAAACCTGTTTTCCACATTTATTTTCCTATAATTTTTTCCTTCTCCCTCTCTCTCCTCTTACGTGCACTTCCTGCACGTTTTTCTCACATCCATTTATTCTCTATATTCTATATACTCGGTTGTTCTTTCTTATATCGTTATTTCGTTTAACAGTGACCACTGTTGCAAGTGTTTGCGGTCTAAATGTTCATCTTCTCTCTGTTCAGTGTGAAATTACAGGTACTACAATTTTTTCCTTTTTATTAAAATGACCATTTGTATTAAATTTATGACATTAAGTTATACAAAGATTTATATTAAACAATAACATTTTGTTTCAATTTGTCTTGTTTGTTGTATTTTAATGATATTAAAATAACGATTAAGATTTATTAATAACTTTTTCGGAATGATCATATCAATTTTTACCATAGACATCATTATCTATATGACGGACAGCGCAGTTGTATCTTTGACATATACGTCTATTTGAAATGTCGAATTTTGTATGCACATTAAAAATTCTAACACAATGTTATTAAAAAAAAAAATACTTTTGTATTTGTGAAATCTGACAATCAAACTTTTAATTTTAATTTTATTTATATTTATTTTATTTTATATATTTAAATACCGCCATGTTGTTTTTTTTTATGATTCCATAATATCACGTACGCAATACCGAAGATGACCTAAGATCAAAACATCTATTACATACTTGTCTATTATATTTATATTAATTATTTATATTAATATATTTAATATATTATTTAATATATTATTAATATATTATAATATTTAATATATTATTTATATTAATATATTTTTTATTTGTTATATGTTTTACGTATTAAATATCGTTCGCACTTAGATCTTTAACTTCTATGCTTCTTATTGTTATGTTTGTTTTTTAAATAATTGTTAATTTATAAATCCGCAATATATCTTCTTCACTCAAAGAGATCCAACGTTACGCACAACGTTCACAATTGTTAAACATGCGGCAAGATGTTTGAATATGATCTAAAAAATAGAGATGTGCATTAGAAACAAAATTCTATCATTTGTAGACCACACACCCAAACATTTTGCCGTGCGTACTGCGCACGCATATAACAGTAGACAATCATATTTTGTTATGTGCTTGTATTTGCTGATAGATCAGATGGATATGCATTTATTAAATAATTTTTATTAAATAATAATTTATTATAACTAATAAATAACAAAAATGGTACAAGACTTTTCTGCTCCGCTTAACTGTTCTATTTGCATATAAATAATGTATAATTGTATGAGATACTCTGTATATAGCTAATTTGCCTAATCAAATATCAATAAAGTAATATATTATCGCAGAAATTAAAAATATTGATACAAAGTGCTCATGTCGATAGTATTGTAGCGATACTAATTTAAATTTGTTTTTTAGATAAACTTCTCTCCTATACGATTCCTATATTTCCTCTTTTCCTTTTCGTGTTAGAAAAAAAAGAACGATACTAACATTTTAATTGAAAGAGAAAATCAAGTTTATCACTAACTTTTTTTGAAGTTTTTATGAAATTATATGCTTAAGCTGTTGTCTCACGTAAACGATATTGCATAAGTAAAACGATTGGACATTACATATATACAGAAAAACGAAGGTAAATGTTTATTGCTTAATTTCTCATGAATTCATCTTTATGTAGGTTAATTCTCTTCTGTTCGTCGTTCTGTTAAGTCGTTTTGATCAGTGCATAATTTTACAATTTTACAATTTTTATAATAACTTGTTATAAAAAGGAATGATTAAAAAAAAACATTGTTAAGCTCAATACAAAAATCTTTTTATTAATTCAGTGATAATATTACTCTTTGATGTTATTGGAAAAAACGGTTTTTTTTTTAAGTATCTATATCTATATTTTAAAATTAATATTATAATTGTTATAAATGTTTGTATTGATTTGCAGTAATAAAGGAATAAAACGTAATTGCTGCGTTCTAAAGTCACATTATGTTGCTACGACAATTTGCAATTATTTTCTACATCTGTATAAATGTTATCACATTATTTAACGTCTCTGCACATAGTCACAAATTTAGTGATATTCGTATTCATACCCTCCCAGCTTATGCCATTGCTTCAGTAGCTGACCTTATTGACTCGACGATATGTGGGAAGGAATTGCAGAAGTTTCGAAATGCTGTCGATCAACGAATATTATGGGGCTTGAAAGGTAAATAAGGTTTATAATCATTTTTAATTGTACGTTTGATAACGCACTACTATTTTAAATCGGAAAGCATATTTTGAAGAACAATCATTTATGTTTTATCCATAGTGCATAAATTAATTATTATATTGTAGAGATTTAATTATATTTCAATTAAGCTTAATTCTCCACAAATGTAATACAATTATTATTTAATATAAATAACAAATAAAAAACGATTTGAGAGTTCTAATTGAGAGCTTTAATTATTGATAAGACATAATGTAAGATATGTTACTATCAGTTTATATTATAGTGTTATACCCCGGATGGGCTACAACGATAATATTAGAGATAGTCGGGTTCGTTAAGCCTAAGGAGTTGGGACTCCGAGCAGGATCAAAAGAATGGAAGGAAATCTTCTTGAATTCACTAACACACTTTCTTTATTTTAATTGGTTTATTTAATAAATGCACAAATTCTTGAGTTTAGTATTTCTTACTTTATTACTTTACACACGGTTAAACGTCGGCGGGCGGCTCGGCGCGTATCGCGTTACTCTGGCGGCCGACGACCGAGTATGTCACCTGAGATGCTGAACTTCGCCGCGCTCTTGTAATATCTTGCGCGATAATTATAATAACGATTCCGAACGACACGTTATTCTTTACTTTTGACTTTTGACTCTTTCGATTCCGCCTTGTGTAACCGGTTATATAGTCTGATCGATGCCCGATCAGCATTCTGATCGATTGCGTCGATCGGTTGCGTGATATTGATTAATCAATATTACGCTCGGTTTGATCATCAAATTTAGGAATTTGCTGATAAGCTTTTTCGCAATGTTCTCGCGATGCATTTCTGTGGTCTTTCGAAAGACTGGTCGCAATTTCGGCGGTCACACATTTGTGTCATCTTTCAAAAGACTTTTCGAGATTCATGCGACCTAATTTTGTTGCCATGCGGACTACTTTTATTATTGGTTATTATTTTATTATTGGTTGTAGACCTGGCTACAACAATAGTTATGTAATTTTATATTATACTCTATAATCGTAGTTAAGCTACATAAATTACTTTTTTATTTATCTGTTATATAAAAAAATAATAAAATATACCGGGTGTTGTATGTCATATAGCAATTGTTATGTCCTTGTTATATATAATAAAATGTCTGTAAACTTCTGCCTTTCCTTTTATGAGCAGATTCTTTGGAATATTCTAAGACAAAAGTCTGTCAAGGCTAACAGTTTTTAAAATATTAAAAATTCACAAATAGAAAATCATTTTGCGCGCTCAGGCATATGATATAACAAGCTATTAAAAATGAAGTCTCTTTAACGACATCGAGATTCTTAAATATATTCTTATTAAGGAGAGAGCCTCATGTACACTGATAGATATTAGAGTCAAATTTCTCAAACTCAATTCCTTAAGTTAAATAATTTTAGTTGTTTTTAACTACCATATGTGCTGAAATTCATTATTTTAAAAAAACATGTCAAAGAATACAAAAAATTGGACTGTACAAGCTAAGCTAGGTGTAGGTCGCTGTTTATATATTGAAAATAACAAATATAAACAATTTACATAACAATTTACATTTACAAACGTTTTGACTTTTAATATGGTTATCTTTAATGTGTAAAAAATTTGTTATGACATTCGTAATTCATTATGACATAATTAAAATTTGTTGGACAAGGAAGAGCGCCGTACGATTATCAATAGATGAAATTGTTGTCGCATAATTGAACTCGGAGTCTAATGCAAATCAAGAACAACTGTTTATTGGTCATGGATGTATGTATTTTTCTCGATCTGGTATTTGAATTAGTTTTGATTTAACTTAATTATACACTCGTCAACCAATATTAATATTTATAATAGCTAGAAAAAGCTTATAAATATTAATTATTGATCGCGCACGATACTAAGCAGACTTCTTCTCGCAACTCTGATTGCATCTTTGCTTATAATTTCAACGAATGTATAATTAAGCTAAATCAAAACTAATTCAAATATCAGATTGAGAAAAATAAAATTCGAAATACAAGTGAGTTATTAGATGATATAAATTAGATGATATAAAATATAATATAAATTAGATGATATAAATATAAATTAGATGATATAAACTGTCAAATGAAATAAATAGTAACAATATTAACAAATATAAATAATACAAGCTAATTACGGAAATAGTATGAGTTAAAAATATCGAATAATGATTACGTTAAGACAGACTAATTACCTGAACTGAAGGGTGTGAAATTAAAAATTAAAAATTGGTCATACTTGATCAGGAAGCAGTAAAACCAAGATGTATTAATCGAAAGACCCATTCTCAGTAGTGGCCAAGGAAATTGTGGGAGTGAGAGCAAAGAAGAAAAGGTTAAAAACAAGGGAAAAGTGAAAAACAAAAGGAAAAGGAAGGGGAAGGGGAGAAATGAGATAAAAATTCGAAGGAGATAAAGATTCAAGGGAGAAAAGTTAGGAATCGGAAAAGGAGTTCAGGATAGGAAAATACGTATCGGAGAGCAAGTCCATATCGCTTTGTTTGTCTTGTCAGATCTTGTGGTTTTTTTTAATAGGCACCATTTCTGAAACAAGTTTTCTTATGAAGCAAGGCTCCTTGTCCAAAATTCTGACATTCTCTCAATCAAATGAATAATTTTCCGAAGAGCAATGAATGGAAACCATGGAAGGAGAGCCACTTTTTTTTTTTATTTTTTTATTAATATCAGTAACATGTTCGTGGAATTTCGTCTTCAATTGTTTTGTCTGTCCTACGTACGTGGCTTCATTGCAACTGATTTTATAAACTATATCGCAACGTGACAGGCGGTATAATTTATCCTTGCCCATGGTAATAAATTTTTTTTAAAGTATTTGAAAGGAAAAGGCAACACTAAGATCACCTTGGCCGGCGATCGGAAGTTCTCTCCGGAGATTGCAAACGTAAGTAAGCAAATTTTTCTTTAGTGTTCCCGTATTTTCTTCCTTACCTTTAAAATTTAATTTGTCATAAAAAAGGTATTTTAATCGTTTTCATAGTCAGTTCTAAAGAATAATCATTGTTTAAAAGAATATCAATCGAATTCTCGTAAGTTCTTGGAATGAAATCATGGATGTGACAACTAGATTATTTTATCCACCATAAATACCATAAATAATACCCTTTTTATGTTCCAAAGGATGTGAATTGTAATTGAGATATCTCCCTGAGAAGGTGGAAGCAATTGAATATAATTGTATCATTCTCAATGATGATCAAAACATTAAGGAAGTTAAGACGATGATTACTTTCTATTTCGATCGTAAATTTTATCGTCGTTTTAAATTTTATAGTCGTTCGTGTAATGAGTTGAAGATTTCTAAAATGTCCGACGGAGCACACAATACAATATCGTTCACATAACAGTAATAGAATGGTAATTGACAAGGTAGGCGTTCGATCGCATCTTTAAATCCTGCATGACTAATTGTAAGTCAGTAATCATAGAAAATAGTGGTGAACCCATCGGTGTGCCGAAGACTTGTAACAACTTGTAAAAATTGTAAAAATGGCGATACATAGGAGACAAAAATATGTATATTTTATATTGTTCTCTTTGCATTGTTTATTATTTAAAAATAGGTTCAATTAATAATGCAAACCTTACAAAAAAGAAATTTATTTCTTTTTTGTTTTTTGTTTTACTATATTATGAATACAAGTAGCGCTACATGCCGACAAAATGCTTGCACGCCGACAAAAATGGCACATCAAATTAACATTAATACTACTACATTAATACTATTCATAAAATACATATTTTTTTTTTTATTAAAAAAATATTTCTCTAGTAGTCAATATTACAATAACATACTCTAAAAATTTTAAAAGAATTAGTCTTATCATTTCATCAAAAAAAAAAAAAAATTCGAAAGAATCACTCAATTTTCAGCGCATGAGGCTCTTCCCTTAAAAAATATTTTTGCTACTATATCGAAACCGATTCGTGGTAAAACTTATTGTATCATTATATCTGAACAGGAAAAATATCACTTTTATTATTTATAGTCTTTAATCGTTAATAATTAAAAACTATATAGCCTCTATATGTTTATTTATGCATATATTAGAATTTTCGAATATTCCAAAGAATCTATTCCTAAAGAAGGAAATACTGAGATTTTGTCTCATAAAGGTGTCTCGCAAACACAATAATTTAATAGTATAATATTAGTATAATAATAATGTATGTACTAATAGTATAATAATGTATATAATAATAATAATAATGTTACTATTTCTAATATTTTATACTACTATGTTATTTTCTGTTTTTAAGTATTAGATTCTAGTGGTGTATTTAATTCTGGTTTCCTTTACGGAAATAATTATTGGCTGAGAAGTCGTAGTCAATGTCTCGATACAATGAATACAGCTCGTCTACTGAATTCAAAGCACAAAATATTAAATGAGACACTGTATTATGATTATTATGATTCACAACAGCAGTTTCCTTCTTTTGAAGTGAATTATTTTGTCGCTCATTTTAGACACAACAATACTCTTCAGTATCATGTGAATATATTTGAAGAGGTAAATTTATGAAAAAGCTATATAATAAAGCTGTATAATAAAATTCAAAAAATACATTTATTTATTTATAATGTTAATTTATATGTTAATTTATTGTATTTGTTAAATTTACTAAATTTTTAAATTAAATACAAAATTGAATCAATAGAAAATTAAAATGTAATTAATACTGTATATCGTTAATCTTTATATTCTTATTTAAACTTGCATTTATTTGTGTTTAAAAATGGCACAATTTGGAAAAACGAAGAAATATTAAAATATACAAGGAAAAGAAATTATTTATTAAGAGATTATTTAAATAATTTATATTAATTTTGCAAATATTTGCAAATAGAAGCTTTTAAATAAAACTAAAAAAAAATCATTTTATTTAAAGATTTTATTTAAAGAAAAAAGTATTAATTGTTTTGTTTTTTTAAATATATCAGTAATGATATATTGTTTATTACTTAAAAAACCTGAATGACTTATAAAAGTTACAAGAAAGATTTTTTCGCTCTTTAATAGTTTTGAATAAAACATCTTGTAATATACACTTTCCGTGATACAGTTTTGATATGAAAATATGTTGGCATGTTTATCAAAATTCGTAAGATGCTACGCCTTAGCGGTGCAGCGATCTCTGACTCTTCCAATTAGTAATGTCACTACAACAATTTGAAATTTCGCGGTTAGCATGCAATTTTTTATTTTTGATGTCTCCTCGTTTTATTAATAGAACAGATTTATAAAATACACATTTCTCTTCTAATTAATCCAGTAATTTAGTCATCTAATGAAAATCAGCTATAATTCAATTTTAGATGGTCATTTATTGATTATTAGAAAGAGAATCTTTGATACAAGATTGTTCTATTTCGATACAAGACTGACAAATATTTTCTTAAAATGTATTTTTATTTTGTAAGAATTTTTATAACATGTTTTCCCAGTTCTGACACCAGATGTTTTAGATATCCGCGAAGTAATTAGAAGCCTTGAATTTCCATTTTTATTTAATTAGTAATTCCAAAGCACTTCCGTTATTTCTAATTTTCCTTAATAATTCCTTTCTCTACAATAAATTTAAATGTAATACTACAGAAAGTTTTATTTTTTTCAGGATATGATTTTACTCGGACTCTGTTTGCCAGCGTCGTGCTCTATAAATGAATTAAATTTTATTTTGAAAAAAATACTTCATGATAAAATTTTCCTGATCAATGATCTCTATTTCATGGATTTTAAATTGATCGAGATTAAAAAACTTAAAGATGATTATGAATGGTTATCCAGTAAAATATTATTCTTCATCTGGTAGAGGAAAATATAAATATAGCAATTATTTTATGATATAAGCAATATATAATATATAGATATGATAAAAATGCATTTTAGTATTACAAATAATTTTTATGTTAATCTTTTAAAAATCTAATTAAATATAAAAAAAAAAACTTTTGTTTGTAGTGTTGCTCTAGCGTTTTCTTTCTTCATGACAACAACTGGAATGATATATGATATATTTGTGTATCAAAAATATATAAACAAAAATATGACAAGTAATAATACAACTAATAATGGTATGTATCATATGTAAAATCTTTAAAATAATTTATAAAATGAAAAATATTTTTCGTTTTAACAAACTTATCGTCTTCTTATTATACACACTTCATTTTCAAAAACATTTCTATTATCCGCACTGAATTTATTAAAATTATTAATTATGTATATATGATAAATTTCAATTTTCTTCATCATTAATATAGACATTTTTTTTATTTAATTGAGGCATTTTTGTTTTTCAGTTAATGTATTATTAAGAATCGAAAAGTATAATTTAGACGTAAAAAACATGACCAAGAAAATAGAAATGGAAACAGATTTATCTCCATATCGAGATAGTAAAATTGAAAAAATATTAATATGCTTCTCCGTTTATAGAAATACGAGAGAAATATTTAATACAAAACTAAATGCCGGTGAAATACCTGTCATTCACGGATTAAAATTTTTAAGTATGTTATGTCTAATTTTCCTCCATACTTTTTATTTCTCAGCAGAATTTGTCAGTAAGTACTTTACAATATTGAAACGGTAAACATTTTAAGATCTGCATAATGGAATTTATTTCGTGAATACAGATAATAAAGGATGGTTTCTGAGATATAATGGCAATTTTTGGATTAGTTTATTTGATACTTTAGTGCTATTAGTCGATATTTATTTTCTTTCGAGCGGTTGTTTAGTGACTTATTTGTATCTGAGAGATAAAACGAATAAAGAATTGATTAAGCCAATTGGTTACAGACAAAAATTAATGACTTTTTCTATATATATAATAAAAAGATTTATACGGTATGTATTTCCTCACTTAGATAATAAGATAGCATCAATAAAATGTTTGTTTTTAAATTCTTTTTTTTTAATTTTTTTATTTAATTGATAAATAACGATTAAATTATGATAACATTATCTTGATAACAGTATGTAAAATATTATGTTTATTATATTATATATTTATATATTTATTATATTTTACGTTGATTGATATCAAATATTGCAAAACAATGTAATAGCAACATTATCCTTTAAAAACAATTATAATTGAATATTATTTAGAAAAGTACAGTAATTGGGAAACAAATTTTAATTTTAATTTGTTAATTTTATTTTGTGATTCAATGTAATTTATTTTTATTTCTATAATTAGAATTTTATTTTAAGGCTAACTCCGGCTTACATAATGACATTAGGAATATTCTTATTGAGCTCAATTAAGTTGCATAAGACTTCACAATTTTATATGTACGAGAAATCATATGAAACTTGCGAGAAGTACTGGTGGAGAAATCTTTTGTACATAAATAATTTCTTTGGCCTCGAGGAAATGGTACATGCAATCTATTTAATTAAAAAAAGCTTAAAATTATGCGTATAAATCTTTTACGTTTCATTTTTATTACAGTGCATGAGTTGGAGTTGGTATTTAGCTAATGATATGCAATTTTTTATAATTGCTCTAATAATATTGATGTTGTCAACTGTGTAAGTTAATCATTGACAATAATATAGCTACGTGTCTCTAATATATTCGGAAAAATATCATATCGTAATTTCAGGTACTTTTATGCCGCTGCTGTGCTGTTGGGTATACTTTTAATAGGTTCCGTCATCCTTAATGGTTACATTTCATATATTTATGAATACATTCCAACGTAAGTTATTGAAATATATTTTGCTTATCAAAAAATTAATTGTTGATGCTTTTTTTTTTATTTTTTTTTTTTAATTCTTGTAGTTGGGGTGAACAGTATAGACTTTTGGATATCTTATATTTTCCACCATGGATTAGAATAATTCCATATATTATGGGAATAATTACAGGTTTCATTTTAACGAAAATAAATAATAACTTTGTCTTAGAAAAGGTAATGTTTAACTTATATTTTATGTAAGTTTAAGTAAATTTTGATTAATAAAACTTAAATGTTAATTTATAAAAGCTGTACAAAGCTACAATATATTTTTTTGTTGCAATTTTATTGATTATAAATTAATTGTTTATAAATAAATATGCAAGGCGTCGCATTAATCAGTCCATTGGAATATTTAATTGATTTACCATACTCTTAAACCTTTTTTTTTCCATTTCAAAAATATTTTTAACTGATTCTTTTTTTTAAATATAATATAAATAAAAATTTATATTATATTGCATCGGCAAATTTGTACGTATAAAATAAAAAATCTAAATACGTCAAATTAATATCAACATATTCTTGATATATATATATATATATTAATTCGAATATAATTAATTCATACCCACACAGCAAATGATTATTTGCGGACTAATTGTCTTTTTTTTTTTTTTTTTGAGTTGACTTTAAAGTCGACTATTAGTCGGCTATATAAATTGACATTTAGTCTAACTAAAGTCGACTTAGACTTCTCCTACCGATTTATAATACTAACAGTCGACTTTGTGCTGTTTGGGTATAATAAATATCAAAAAATATTAAAAAATAAAGTTTTTTTTTTTAATATCTATAAAGTCTTAAAGTCTTTAAACAAAGTATTTTTGAAATCATAATAACTTAAGTAGCATTTTATACTTTTTTTTTTCCAGTCAAAATGATTATAGGATTAGAAGCATCTTTCCATAAAAATTTCTTCATAGAAGGAAACATAAAAGTTAAATAAAAAATTAATAATATTAAGTTAAAGATACAATATACATGTTTTAAAAATGTCTAAAAATCTTTTCAAACAAAGAATTTAGGTATCTTTAATACCTCAAATGTATTAAATATATTAAAATAAAATAAAATCTAAATAGATTTCGGTAAAAATATTCTTGTAACATTTGTTATAATATATAAATGTTTTAAAGATATTTTAAATACTTTCAAATGAGTATAGAAATCTTTTAAAAGTGCTACGAGAATATCTTTTTAGATATCTTTTAAATGGCTTTTAGATATCTTTTAGATATTTTCTCATATTTTCGAAACTTTGATATTCACTGGGATCATATTACGTAACAAAAATATATGATTTCATGTAAAACAATGGCGATCATAAAATGTCTCAATAGTGATGCTATCTAAAAAAAAAATGAATCAATATTAATTATACAGCCTACTTGATATTCTACAATTTTTATCTGACATTTCTAACTTAAATTTAAGGATTTTGAAATATTCTAATGGATTGATTAAAAAAAATGAGACACTCTAGTATAGTACAATATATAGAATAAAAATATAAATAAGTTATAATATTTTATTATTTATAATATTACATGTTTAGGATTTACTATAAATTCTTACTCTATTATAATAATATGACAATTTTCAGAAAAAAGTAATATTATGTTGGTTGCTTTCGATCATTAGCATTATTTTTATAATATTTGGTCATTATACATCCGTACAATATACATCCGTTAAGATTACTGTTATTTATATTGCCTTGCATAGAGTGTTTTGGGCCATAAGTTTTGCATGGGTTATAATAGCATGTTTTACTAAACACGGAGGTTTGTTTATTTTTTGGAACTTATTTATACAGAAACAGTTGTTATAATTAATATGTATGAAAGGTTAAAAATTATTATTTGTTATTTATATTTTATTTATTATCAGTATTACTTTTTAGTTTTATTTTAATAATTATTTTTTCATCATAATTATATATTATAGTTTCAAATTTCAAATATGTTTCTTTTTCTCTCTCTTTTTTTTTTAAACATTATTTTAACGATAATATAATGATAATAATTTAATCTTATTATAGGTATCGTTAATCAATTGTTATCATTCAAAGGCTGGATTCCTCTCAGCAGACTTACTTATTGCACTTATCTTTTAAACCCTATCATTATACGATCGATTAGTTTGTGTAGTGAAGCGCCATTTTATTTTCAATTTTTGTTTGTAAGTACATTAAGTATAAATATTTAAAATTCTAATAACAACGAATATATGATTCCAAAATATATTGAATATAAGATATGGCTCTCGATAAAAGAATATGAATGGGGTATAATAGCAATGAGAGCACAACGCAGTACTAAGAGCGCATAAAATTTAATAATAATCAATGTTGCGACGGAATAGTGACTAGAATTATATCACAAGACGCCGCCGCACAGAGTCTCGAAAATGTACATAACGCGGTTCTCTTTATGTCCTTGCCCTTGTTTATATCGTCGAGCCACTGCGTTTCATGGCTCGAAGAACTTCGCGACAAGGACAGAACGCTGCCACAGGATCGGGCTGTGATTGACTGGATTACAGCTTCCGATTTTCTTATATACATGAGGTCGCATTTGAATACAGATCAGATCAAGTTCGACGAGCGTCATACACGGATCCGTGCGATAATAAAACGAGTACACGAGGCCGAGTCCTCAAACATTTCTGTACTACACGAGGCCGAGTCCTCAAACATTTCCGTACCACACGAGGCCGAGTCAACCATTTCCGTAATAACGAAGCCGAGTCCTCGATCAGTCCCGTATGACAACAGTATATCAAGAAATAGTATTCGGGGCAACCTCCCGTCTACAAGCGTGCCTACGTCGAATGTTGGGCGCGACAATCAATGTAACATAATCAAAGTAACATAAAGCGGACGTTTCGGCTAATCTTTCAGCCTTCGTCAGCACAAGAGATAAAAAATATACAAATAAATCTACTTAGACGAAGAATCGTAAATTCATAGTCAATGTAGCAGCAAACATCGAAATTCATAACGCCGGTCGTCTCTCAAAATACAATGCATCTTCAAGAACAGTTACAGTAGTTAGTTATTTGCATACAACCACAATTTCAATTGGGAGAATGTTGAGACAGAGAGCCACATTTACACAAACGACTAATTTCTGAAGTTTTACACATTAAAAGACAAAAAGAACAGTATCAAGTTGCAGATTGATACTGAGTGCCTCCCGGAAGTATATGTGACTGCAATAGGAAAGCTCTCCAAAATTTGATTCAACGTTATTTATTTTATTTTTATTTTTATTTTCATACGGTTTTGTGTTTTACATATGTTTCACACTTTTTATATATTTTTTTTTAACTTATTACTCCTTTACTTTTCTATTGTGGACACATGTATTTTTTTTTTATTTGATTTTATTATGATCTAATTTCAGTGCAACAATGCACTCATAAACCAATTTTGCTCTCGGTTGCTTTCGTTTTTATCATATTTATGTATATTAATCTATTTCCATAAGTATATTATTACTTTTTGATTGTCGCTTATCCGCTACTTACACACGTGTCTTTTCTTATATGTATTATTATTATTATTATCTTCCGACCGTTTTTGTCAACCTTTCCGAAATTGTTTACGTTTGAATCTTGTTATCTCGATTGACAACAGTTACTTGTGTCACGGCATTGCGACCGCTTCATTTATTTGTTAGTGACCGTCTAAGTCCCGTTGCGTCCGAGTGTGAATTTTCTATTCGCGACATCGGCTCTAAATTTATATGTAAATTATTTAAAAAAAAAAAATTTTTTTATGTATCTATGCATTCTCTCACATCGTCTCGTATATGAACCACATCAGTCATTTATAGACATTAGTACAAATGCATCATAACATCATGCTTTGTACAATCTGGGATTTCTCAACTTTTGACCGTGTAATCGAGCAGTTGATCATCCTAATAACTACTGTAACTGTTCTTGAAGATGCAATTGTATTTTGAGAGATGACTGGATTATGAATTTCGATGTTTGCTGCTACATTGATTATGAATTTGTGATTCGTCCTCCGTCTAAGTAAATTTATTTGTATATTTTTTTTTATCTCTTGCGTTGAGGAAAGCTGAAAGATCAGCCGAAACATCCACTTTATGTTACTTTGATTATGTTACATTGATTATTATTAAATTTTATGCGTTCTTAGTACTGTGCTGTGCTCTCATTGTCATTATACCCCATTCTCATATTTAAAATATATATTTATTATCATTTTTGTTTTCAGATTCCTATATATCTGGGATATGTCTTTCTGAGTTTCTTCTGTGCTTTTGTATTGTCTTTATTGATAGAAATACCTTGTATCTCATTAATGCGAATGTTCATCCAATACTTTAATGTAAAAGAATATGAATATATAAATAAGAAAAAATTGTAATATTCAAATATATAATGTTGCAATTTTATAAATATGTGAATGTAAATCAGTTAATCTAAAGTTTTTTTATTAAGAGATAAAAAAAATTTGTAATTGTACACATAATACTAGAACACAGTCGGGGGAGGTAACGTAGTGAATGTAGTACTGTAATTGTTATACTTATTTGTTTTAATAATAAACAGATAATGATTTGTTTTGATAGCTATCATTTCTATATGGATAATAAAATAACATCGTGATGATAAAAAAATGTAATTTTAAATAAAATTGAATTATTAAATAAACAAATTGTTAAAATACAATGTAATACTTTATTTAAATACTACCATTAAATGTGGGTTTATTTAAGCTGGCAATAGTTGTCAAAGAGATAGTTCTTTTCTAATTTTTTTTGTCTCGCTCTCTCCCGAATCTTGTAAAACCACGTCCAGTGCATCGTGCCTAATAAATAATTGATTAAAATACTAAGACTTTGTATAATTAAACACTACTCTGCAACAGGTTCTGGGCCCAGGCCACATACCTAACAAAAATACAAAGTCTATTGAAGAAGTTTACCTAGTTGGACAAATACCGGTGAAAAGAAAATTGCCACACGCTGTGTGGGGTTGGAGGTTATGTTACCGGGAAGGTGAAAATACTTGCTACATAAAGGAGCTGCAAGGAAGGAAAACTAGTAAGAAGCTAAAAGATACACGATGGACGGAAATAACACAATCATTAAACTGGAAGGAATAAAAAATTGGAATGTTTGGAAATTCCAAACAAGGGTTTTACTGCGCGGTCAAAATCTAATCGATGTTACGTCACAGGTGGCGATGTTGCCAAGCAAATCACCACGTGGCACCGGACAAAGGCGGGAATACACTCGCCTCTCGGCGACGCTGCCAGCAATCGAGCGACAAATCACCAGCAGCGGTTCGGAAGAGTTAAGGAGTATTAACGTACGAATCCCTGATCACTAGAATAAATGTGCGATTGAGCAGCAGGGAATCTAATTCTCAGCATTAGCGCGATCGCGTCTAGCTATTATTCCTCACGGTTAAGCAACGAGACGGAAAAGTTCGTGAGTCGGCGCGAGACAATGATGTCAGAAGCAGCGTTTAGTATCGTCACGATAATATCGAGCGGACGTGTTCGATAGTCTCTCCCTCTTCTTCAAGTACTTCTAGGGCAACAACGAAAACCTCGGAACACGTGTCGCAGTGCTTGATTTCGCGGATTAACGAAAGCGGGGTACGACAACACTCGCAGTAATCTTGGGACGCGGTGAATCTGAATTGAAATGAATGAGTTAATTCCAAGCGGTAAGAGGTGCCCTCGGGTATTAATTCTTTACAACGATAGCAGAGAAACTCGGCGCTATTAGGATAATCGTCGGCAGCTGAATTATTTATGCGGCGATAACCGAAGGAAGTAATGTAGCGCACTAAACCGACGCGATGTTGGAATACGGCGGCTGGATGCGTGCGCGAACCGCGGATGGCATCAGACCGGGGGAAGCACATCACACTAATTAATTAATAGTATCCGCGAAGGTAAAACGCGTCCATGCGTGTCGTTGAATAATATTACGGAATATTATCGGAGCTAGAAAGTTTGAAACAATTTAAGAGTGCATTTCCCGAGTGAAGTCGTCGGATGGGGCAAAAACTATGCCCAAAAAAAACAAAGGGGTCGGTCGTAAACCCTTCCGGTCAGGCATTCCCTTTGTAGAAGCGATCGTTGAACTTGCACAGACACGTTCGGCTGACGCAACAGGAAAAATAGCGCGAGAAATATACGCGTATACATATATCTTATAATAATTTGTTTAATAATTTACCTACTTACCTTTCGTTGGAAGCTTTCTGCAAATAGTCTTGGAGAGAGATTCGCGGCTGGGAGCGGGGTTCTTGGATGGTCCTGGATGATGCGGACTGCGCGGGCAGGGCGCTCCAGAGACGGTCGTGCACTAGGAGCTCGTACTCTCCGTCGAAGGTTACCTCCTCGCCGATGATTGCGTTGTGATCGAAAATCGCGGCCACATAAAGATCGTATTCAAGATGTCGTATAGCGTTATGCGCCCCGCGCGATTTTTCCGTGCCTTAGGCATTCGACAGAGACTTTAAGTATATATTTAATTAAAAAGTTAGGGTTAGGGTATCACATTCGGCTGCGAGCCAATTGCGCATTGGTTCGGCGTCGCGTCGGAATGCAGGAGCTACCACGTGCTCGAAATCCGATGTTTCCTTCGTGGTAAGTGCGGATGACGCACAACACCTTGCTCCCAGAAACAATCGGAATTCTTGCTTTAATTATGAATTAATCGATTAATCAATATTGGACTTGCTATTAACCTAGTCGCCTCGTGCCCTCGCGAACACTTCCATTAATAGACGCGGTGATGAACTGTATGAAAGAGCAAACACGTGGTGATTCGAATTTAATATTAATATATTTAAACAATTGTTGTAGCCAGATCTACAACCAATAATAAAATAATAACCAGTAATAAAAGTAGTCCGCATGGCAACAAAATTAGGTCGCATGAATCTCGAAAAGTCTTTCGAAAGACGACACAAATGTGTGACCGCCGAAATTGCAACCAGTCTTTCGAAAGACCGCAGAAATGCATCACGCGAGAACATTGCGAAAAAGCCTATCAGCAAATTCCCAAATTTGATGATCAAACCGAGCGTAATATTGATTAATCAATATCACGCAACCGATCGACGCAATCGATCAGAATGCTGACCGGGCATCGATTAGACTATATATAATTAGACTATATAATCGGTTACACAAGGCGGAATTGGGAGAGTCAAGAATCAAGCATAATGTGTCGTTCGGAATCATTATAATAAACATCGCGCAAGACATTACAAGAGCGCGGCGAAGTTCATTATCAGCATCTCAGGTGACATACTCGATCGTCGGCCGCCAGAGTAACGCGATACGCGCCGAGCCATCCGCCGACGTTTAACCGTGTGTAAAGAAATAAAATAAGCAATACTAAATTCAAGAATTTGTGCATTTATTAAATAAATCAATTAAAATAAAGAAAGTGTGTTAGTGAATTCAAAAAGATTTCCTTCCATTCTTTTGATCCTGCTCGGAGTCCCAACTCCTTAGGCTTAACGAACCTGACTATCTCTAATATTATCGTTGTAGCCCATCCGGGGTACAACACAATTAAATAAAAGTTACACTCAGAAAGCTTTACTCACTAATACGAGATAAACAATCAAGATCGCTTATTTAGAACTAAAAATTGTAGCGGAATATGAACTAGAAATAGAACGACTACGAACTAGAAATTGAATAAACAACTTGAACTTGAATTATATACTAGAGATCGGAGCAAGACGCTTGCGATGCCAACTGTTCGACGACGCGCACAAAAATGTTTTGTATTTCGGCGGGCACTGCAGCGCTCGGCTGCGGCGGCGCTGTAGCGCAAGATGGCGGATGGCGTGGGTACGCCAACGCACGTGGCGCTGGCGTGGCGCGGGTTATATAGTTAAGCTAGATGTATATGTCTATGTTGTGCATTAGTCGGCTAATCAGAACGCGGCTGGCAGGAGATGATGCGCGGTAGCAATGATGTAGGCATATTGTATTATTATATGTATTGTAATATTGATATCTTGTGCTCGATTAATTTAGTAATATTGTCATTAATATAATCTTATTATTAATACAGGTATTATGTTTAGGTATGTTTAAGGAACATTATATTTAAAGTATAATTATAAAACTTTTCATGTATTATAACAAATATTTTGTTTATGGTTAGGAAAATGGTTAGCATAATCGAATATGTGTTATTAAATGTTAATGCCTATAATTATCGAAGTAGGCGGTTAAAATAATATTACATCTATGTAGCATAATAATGGTGGGGCGCGCCATGTTAGGCGGAACGGCAGGAGAGCCAATGGTCGTTCTCGGTCGTGGGCCCGGCGGTGAATTATATTAAGGCGATACTACATGCGCGGTAGGAAGAAAAAGAAAAAAATATATGGCGGCTCTCCGGATGTTACACCTCTCCCCCTAAGAAGAAATGCAGGGCCAGGTGCCCTGCGTTTCTCCTGCTCTACTAAAGGTTAGGTTGCGAAAGTTTGAGCTACAATTGTTTTACTTATGTTTATTCGTCTTATATGCTAGCACTGGTAAGTAGCTATCGCACTTATTTGTAGAGACAAATAAGTATAGAGATACTATGTCCTCGCGTAAATACTTCCGCAGCTCACTGTAGGAACGTGTGTGCTCATCCTTGTCGTCCCTTCATAGTGCGGTGGCCCGCGGAGATTCGTCACCAGCTTCTCGTCGAGACGGCATGAGGCACTCGGTGCTGTGTGCGTCGTGTTGAGTCATCGGCCTGCCCATGTGCAACAACAGGTTGGTAATTGAGGACCAAACGTCTCCTAACAAATGGATACTCCAACCGTATATGCAGTGCAGCGCATATCCGTGGATGATGATGTCTATAACCAGCTTGATTACTCTGGCTATTACGAACCCTCCCTTCTTATTCGGGGGCTCGAGCCATGCTTGATGCAATCTCTCCTGTCGTGCTCCAGGAGGATTATTTGTATATTTGCCAATGGCGTTGGAGGGTGTCGCCGCTGCAGTCCGACCTGCATCCATCGAGAGAGTAGGACCATCATCTCTCTGGAGTACCAAGTAGCTCTTAGTGGAGTAGTGAAGTAGATTCTACCGCTCCTACTTGCGAGATGGTGCACATAAGAAACGTCAGTCTCGACACGAAGGGGTGAAGTGCATTCGAGGGGGTGGGACCATCATCTCTCTGGAGTACCGGTCGTGGGGATTCGAAAAAGAATACATGTATATATGTATATTGTAATATATATATATGTGTCATTGTATTGTTGACGTGTTATTCTAAACATGTTATTTGCGATAAATATCATCACATGCCTCGGTAGTCGAAAGGATAAGATGCCTGCCCGGTAAGCAGGAGATCCAGGTTCGATTCCTGGCTGAGGTGGTATTTTTTCGCAAAATAATTGCGAGTTTTCATGACTGGTTCGTGGTCGGGCCCCGCCGTGACGCACACCCTCCCTTCTTATTTGGGAGTTTATCGCTAGGACTCCAGCGCTGGCGGACCCGAAGGTTATGAACCCGTTCCAGATTCGCTTTCCAGCGCTCTCTGCAATTTTGTCGAAGGTTTCCTCATCGAGTAGATTGACTAACGAGATGCTACCTCCCGGGAGTCTTGCCCTAGCGCTCCCCGCGCTATTGTATTCAACATGGACGGTTTCTCAACCGGGAACATAATATGGTCCCTTAGGCGGTCGAGATCGTCAGTTGAGTAGATCCCGCTCGTCGCAAGCGCGTCCGGACTTACATACTTCCACTTGGATGTGGAGAGCGGCTGTATAATTGGAGGTGGGAGTGACTCTAATGGCTTAGTGGTTAGCCTTTACCAGACGTCATTCAATTTGTACATGCTAGGCAATAGTTCGTTGCAGCTCTTATGCGTACCTTTGCGGGTAAGTCCTAGTGCGGGGCAGCAAGAAATACGTAGTGTTCTTGTATGTAACCGGGAGCTCATTGTAGCATGTCTGTGTATGCCTTAAAGGTCATTGGCACGCACTGAATGATATGGATGACCTCACCGGCGATCACAGCGGTGTACTCAGGCGACTTCATCACTCGGTAGGCCATCTCGTCGGGAGCTATCGCGAAGAAGGACAAGGCGTCTGCAAGATCTGCCTCTCCAGTGCGCACTTTTGCTCCATAATATCATGATAGAGCCGGGTGATGCTTCACATGTTTTTCTACGTAAACAAACTTCGAGTTCACGTAGGCAAATATCCAGGTTATTGACAGAGATCTGTGATCTGGCAGCGAACGTCTTCCCCTTTTGTGTCTCCAATATAATCAGCTTTGCTCTGTTCGATAGAGTTGATATCCATAGAGATTGAACTCGGTGGTTTTCGCTAGTGCGAAGGTCGTCTCTTCGATTGTTACCGTATAGATGATTGGCGTCGTCTGGTTCTCCCTGGGAGATAGCTTGGTGGCGATGCCCTCGTATAGTACATCATATCGAAATGGCAGCTATCTGTGGGTGCCACGGTCCAGAAGGTCTCGGTCCCATCGTAATCGATGCAGCTCCCGTGCTGCTCCTGGCATCGCGTTCCTGTTGGTAGGATGATTGCACCTGTTGATCGCTTGTACGAGGCGTCGAATGAGCGGAGAACCACTCTCAGCGTGGCTTGCACCACCACATTCTCCCAAGTCCCAAATCCATCTGAATATTGAGTTCCGGCATAGCGCCCATCGGTGTGAGTCTGGCCGGCCATGGTAACGCTCCTGTGGTTCGTGGCGTTTATTTTCAGGCGATCCACAATCGCGATCCCGACGTTTAACGTCCCGGTGTCGTGGATGCGTTGGCAGTTTTCGCGTCCGATTTCTTTGACGTATTCCTTATGGCCATCAGAGACAATCGAGACGTGGGAGTGCATTCCACAGTAATAGATTGTGCGGTCGATCTCTAACCTGCACTGGATGGCGGTGACGCTGTTATACTCTGAAGACTGCATTAGTTGAATATAGGTTTCAGTGCTTTCTGGTTCTAGTCTTTCTACGTTGCACGTTCCAATATCCAGAAGAGACAGTGTAGTGATGTTTAGGCCGCTGCCTCCACAATCGTAGCCCAGAAGGGCTTGGCAGATCGGCAGGATTAAGAAGATAATTAGTCGGCGTAATTCTATGTTGGGTTGTTGGTTGACTTCGTCTTACTGTCGCGCCGATGTCCCTCACTCTCCTTCGGTTCGGGCAATGATGGCGGGGAATGACGCGTGATGGGGCTCCGACTCCCCACCTTCTTCAGTTTGTCTGCGTGTACTGTGCGCAGTTTACCTGAACTTAATTCTAACCTTACATTATTATTATCGAATACATTTACAATAGTATGCGGCCCTGTATATTGCGGGCTTAATTTATCCTTCCGGGGCTCTTTGAGTAGACTCGCTCGCCTTCGCGGAAAGTGTATGCATTCGCACGCTGATCGTAATATTTCTTCGACCGAGTTTTAGCAGCATTGAGATTTCGATGCGCGATCGTTTGTGCTTCGCAGAGCTTCGCGGACAAGTCGGCATAATACCCGGCGTAACTCTCATTGTTTTCCTCGATCTCTCCGGACTCGCTAGTGGGTATGCGCGCGAGGCTTCCGTACACTAACTCGTGGGGTGTAAAACGAGTACCTTCGTGCACGCTGGTATTATACGAGAAACTGGCTAGTTTTAGTATCCCAGTTTTTATTTTTATTGACAAACTGCTTGAGGTATTCCCACAGAACGTGGTGCGACCTCTCGACTGACCCGTTGGATTGTGATCGGTACGCAGTAGTTTGGAATTGTTTGATTCTAAATTTTCGCGCGATATTTCTCATCAATGAGTTAATAAAATGTGTATGATCCGTAAGGATTGCTTTAAGAGCACCATGTGCGCAAACGTACTCGTTTACGAAGCCATCCGCGATGTCGATAGCAGAGGTGCCTTTGAGGGGAACGGCGGTTGAATATTTAGTCAGGAGATCTTGTATCGTGAGGATGTATGGGTTCTCCGAGCGCGTAGTGGGAAGCAGCCCCATGATATCCATGGATACTTTATCGAATGTTCTGTCTGGCGTGTCTGTTAGTATCATGGGCTGTCTAACTTTTACTCGTTTGAGTTTATTTAGCTGGCAACTCTGGCAGCTTGCTATGTACCGACCGATTTGCTCTTTTATTCCGGGCCAGGAGTACCTTTCTTTAATTCGCGCGAGCATCTTCGTCACGCCCTTATGGCCTCCCACAGCCAACGCGTGATACTCCTCGATTATCCGAGTCCTATCGTTCGCGGGTGGTACCACAATTTCATTTGTACAGACAGATACCTCCAGGTCTTGATCCCACAGGGTGGTACGGAGCAATATCTATTTTCGCGAATGACACGTTATTAACGTCGCCCTTACAGACTGAGATCGTCCGCAGGATCAGCTCCTGGATTATATCCGCTAGCAACTTTAATGCTTCTCGAACGTCCTCGAGGACGGTAAGAGAGGAGACGTTCCTCTCGATCGGCAACGCGATAACATATTTATTGCCTACGCGTCTGGTCTTGCCGCGCCCCATAACGTCGCAGAGTTCAGGCAAGAGGCCCTGTTTATTTAGAATCCTCGATCTCACGGTTTTCCCTGCGCGTCGACAAATATTACTAGATTGTCTCTCGGTTCGCGAAGTTATCCCTGATTTCCTTTAACCTAAGGTAATGTGTTTGGTATGGCACGCTATCACCATCGAACAAACCTTCGCTTCTCGTCGTGTCGCTCACGCGCTCGTCGGCATCGCTGTCGGAATCTGCTTCAAAATTGTTTTCAGTCGGGCAATCACTGTCGCTATCTTCCTCATCGCTGCTATTGCTGGCGATTATTCCTGATTCCTTACTATCTACGGCGGCGGAAGTTCGCGGGTTCCATGGCGTAGGGCCATTAAATAGTGATTCGTCGGACTCGGCTTCGCTTATTTCGATCGGTGTTTCTCGAGTCGCCGTTAGGGGTAGCGCCTGCACGAGGTTTCGCGAAAGCGCGTCCGCGTTTGTATTCATTTTGCCTGCCTTATAGATCACCTCATACTCGTGCTCGGCAAGTTTCAAGCGCCATCGTATCAAGCGCGACGTCGGGTCTTTGATCGAATGTAGCTACGTCAGAGGCTTGTGATCGGTGACCAGGAATTTACGACCGTAAAGATACGGTCGGAAATAGTTTACGCAATAAACAATGCCCAAGAGTTCCTTCTCGATTGTTGAGTAGTTTTGCTCGGGCTCAACAGTCGAGAAGCGTAGGCAATAGGAAGATCTTTGCCTAATGGTCCCTGACTTAAAATACCGCCGATGGCGTATTTCGAAGCGTCTGTTGTTACAACGAAAGGCCTCGTAAAATCGGGGTATTGCAATAATGGCTCGGAGCAAAGGGCCGCCCTTAGCGTTTCGAATGCGCGCTCCTGCGGGTCTTCTCATTGAAAACGTACTTCTTTTTTCAGCAAGTCGGTTAAAGGCTTAGCAGTTTTTGAGAAATTTGGAATAAATCTACCGGCCAGGCCCAAAAACTGTTTGCCATATTCTTTGCCGTGCGCGGACGCGGGAAGTTTTTCACGGCATGTATTTTCTTTGGATCGGGTTTTACCTCGTCCTCGCTAATTACGTGGTCCAAGTACGTAACTTCCCTCCGGAGGAACTCGCATTTGTCTGGCTGCAGGCGGAGTCTCGCGTTTCGCAGTCGGTCGGCCAAACGCTTGAATTTGATTTCGTGCTCTCGTAGGGAGCTGGCGTATATAACGATATCGTCTAAGTACACGAACATTTCCGTTCCTTGCAGCCCGATCAGCATCTGGTCCATGAGTCACTGGAACGTCGCCGGGGCATTCTTCAGCCCGAACTGCATACGCTTAAAATGATAATGCCCGAAGCGTGTGGAAAAAGCCGTCTTCGGCGCGTCCGACTCATGCATCGGTAAAAACCAGATGCGAGGTCGAAGACACTAAAGTATTTAGCGCTTCCCAGCTGGTCACGTATTTCGGCTATATTAGAGAGGGAGAACGCGTCTCCTATTGTCTTTTCGTTTAGCGCACGGAAATCTATCACCATACGCCAACGCCGGTTTCCCTGAAAGTCGGATTTTTTGGGCACGATCCACAGGAGGGAATTGTATGGCGAGATCGAATGCTCGATAACATTATCTTCTAAAAATTTATTTACTTGTTTGGTAATTTCTTCCCTGCATCGGCGGAAATTTGTATTGTTTTACATTCACCGGGGAGTTATCCGTCGTTGCGATGGTGTGAGAAGTTGCGTTGGTGTGACTCAGCGGGTCTGCGGGGAGTTGAAAAAGGTCGGCGTTATCTTCCACGAGAGCGTTAATGTGCTCCGCCTCTATGGCGCTAAGATGGTCTAATCTAAGTAAGTAAGTCGCGGATCAAGGCAGCCCTATCGGTTTCGCGTGGTGCTTCTTCTGATCGAGACGTAGTGACGCAGTTGACGGCGCGGCGCTTCTGCGCGGGTTTCAACGCGATTAATTCGATTTCTTCTAACTGAACTGTGGGGACAGCAATTTCGCGGTCCGACTCTGTTGTGTTTACGATTTGCGCGTACACTTTTCCTTCTCTGTTTGTAACAATCGCTTCCCCCAAGAAGATCCCCTCTCCGACGCTAAGTCGCGGGAGGTATCCGACTTCAGTCTCGGTATTAGACACATTCACGTAAAAGGCGGCCCGTGAGCGCGCGGGCACGTGAAACTTCCCTGGATGCCCAAAAGGTAGCTTAATTCCCCGCCACTCGACCGTTTCACGACCGAAATCGATAGTGGCGTCGTCACGGAGGAATTCTAATATCCCTTCCTGTGCAATGGGGAAGTTATCAGGAACGGTGTGCAGATTTATTTTATGCCCTTTGAACTGAATTTCTACAGACCCTAGGGTCTGTATTTGCCCACTCGTGATCCCTATAAGGTGGATTGTATCGTCCCTCGCGATGGGAGTATCTGGATGTAGGGATCGTTTTTTGATGAGGTTAGGCGCGGCTCTGTGACGTCCTGGGAGGTCCTGGTAGATCGGACGGAGCCGAAATCAACAGATCCTCGACAGCTACACTCACACGTTATTTGTGAGATTCTTTTCCATGCGGTTAAGAGGGTAAAATCTCAGGATTAGATACTGCGAAGGAAGTAGGTAACAGGAATGTCGAAATGACTTTTATTTTCAGGAAAGAGTTTTCGATTTTAGGAATAAGGAATAATATAATATCACACTTGTGGTATTTGAATTGGAATTTATTCACTGTTATAAATGATAGGTATATATATATATATATATATATATTTAGCGAATGCGAATAAAATGTAAGTGTCCGTGGATGTGAATCGTAAGTGCGAAATGGGAAAATGCGTGAGTGGGTACGAATGAATGAATGCGTGAATGTGCAAAGGTATCGTCGCTTGAGGTTTTTATATGTTGCCAAAACATGGAAATAGGGATGATCTAAATTTCAATGTTATGATTCTACAGGTCTGAATAAAGCCTATTGTTAGTCTACTTTCATTATAAGTCAGCTATGATTCACGCATATAAGACCTTCTAGTTGTTCTTGACATAGTTTTCTATTGGTCGACTTAGCCTACATTTGCTATGAGTCAGCGATGACTCGTGGTATTAAAATATTATGGCGCCCTTGATATTTAACGTTGGCCTACTTTCGCTTATAAACTGACCATGAGTCAGCGATGACTCGTGATACTAAAATATTATGGAGGCCTTGACATTTAACGTTGGCTTATTTTCGCTTACAAACTGATCATGAATCACACTTGTGATTAAATATTATGGCGGCCTTGACATTTAACGTTGGCCTACTTTTGTTTTCAAAGAGTTATACTTCGTTATAATAATTCCTTTCTTATAATTAACAAACATATAGTTTGCTTGAATTTAAGCTTTTATAATAAATATTAATCATCGCAATATCGTTTTAGATATACTTTACAATTTTTATAATAATAATGATTACATCGTATAATTAGTATATCTAAAATATATCAGTATAACTCTTTTTACATTTGTAATACATTATTTATTAAATGTTTTCAGGTACAAAATGGCTCTGATTGCGATTGGTTGAATCGTTAGGGTAGTTTCCATGCATATTAATATTCAAGATTTTTGTCGTAGCCATAAGATTAGTGTTAATGAAAAATAGGAAGTAACAATTATAAATATAAGTCTAGGATGAAGGTTTCTAGAAGTTGAACTGGTTTATATACGGAGATTTGCCTGCTGAACTGATTTGAGTTTTCGAGGTAAGTGTATGTAAGGAAGTTTATAATTGTTTAAATATCTTCTAAACGGTGCGAGTTAGGTATGTGTAATGAGGTAAGTTGCAGGATTTCCTGTGTGTTGTCCAAATCTTTCATAATAATTATTTGTTAATATAATAATTTATTTATTTATAAATTTTATTAAACGAAATTTAAATCGTAGAATTTCTTTTCTGAGATAAAATATGTTTCTATCCTTGTTTATATAATTTCATAAAGAAAACTATATCTTATAAGGAAATGCATAATGTATATATGTATCGAACAGTGGACGCGGCAAACCGGTGATCACGCGGCTTCACGTGCGCGCCGTGTGAAACAATAGACACACGGTAAGGCCACCACCGCCGGCCCCGCTACCGACCGCGCCACCGAACATCCTCGCGGAATTCCCGAGCGCGTTCGGCGAATTATCGCGGGGATTCCGACAAAGACATCCCCCGGAACTACCCCGACCCGAGTCCGGCCGACCCGTTCCCGACGACTCCCGACCGATGGCCGGCTCGAGTATATTAAGCGAGTCCGGGAGATAAACGAGACCTATCTCCGGCGAGACAGTAACCAGTCCGACACTGCTCTCGATATTCCGAATCGTCTCCAGAAAAAGCGATCTAGGGTGCTACCTATCGTGCCAGGAGCTTCTGGCCGATCGCTCCTCTAAATCCACCAGCGCACAAGTATTCACAGGTTGAGGAGCTTCTCAACCTGGGCTCCACAAAGAAAGCCCTTGTGCACATATTCCTCTGGCGAGAAGCAGGAAGCTTCCTGCATTCGAACCGTCATAGCACTACACACAGCTGATCCGTCAAAATAAGACGGCCGAAATCCCCGCGCACCGTCGCGCCCGCGACGCGCCTATCGAGGAACGCGACGAAATTCGGAGAACTGACCGCGAGTAAACGATTGTATATAATATGTAGAAACCGCGCGTCTTTTCGCCGTACCAACGGCGAAATACCTGTAAATACTGTACATATAAAAACAGCCAGTCGGCATTGTAAATATAAACATAGACATATCAAGAGACACGATATTTTATTTCTCGTACCGAATCCTGACCAAAAACCGATCGATGCTATCCTGCAGAACCGATCGATGCGGAGATAGAGACGTTTTACCATTATGAACACTACTGATTTTTGAGGTTATGTGCATCGCAAACGCCAAACTGTATGGCATTTTAGAAAGCCAAATGTCAACGCTTTAAAGCCGCAAAAGGGCGGGAAGATATATAAAATTTAAATTGTTATTTCAGTTGTATGAAATCTAAAGCTCAGAACTTTTTTGTACACCTAATATATCTTTCCGTGTAAAACGCTTTAAAAAATGTAAAAGTAGTCGTACATCGCAGAGGTCAGGTTTCTAATTTCAGCTTTTACTAAAGCTTTTACTAAAGCTTTTACTAAAACAAATATTTCATAATTACATTCATAATTACCAGAAAGTGTATAGTTATTAATTTTTATGATAATTAATATATTCGGTATGTATTATACATTTTGGCTAATTTTCAGCTTGACTCTGCCTAGCGCTGTTCCCCTTATCTCATCGTCCCGAGTGCAGTTCAAATGTGATTGACACTCAGACTGCTTGTGGATTAGTAAGGAGAATAATGCTACCAAGCGAAACCAAATCGAAAATCGGCTGAAGTATGCAATGCGTGCTTGATATATTTTGATATAATTGATATAATTTTTTGTACTTTATTTTAGAATAGAGAATAGAATAGAAAAGGAGAGAACAGTAGCAGCTTCAACTACATCTTCAACTACATCAATTACATCTTCAACTTCAACTGTTTCTTTGAATTCATAAAGACCATTGGATATATAAAAGAGAAAAACTTCAACATACTGTTACGTCGTGACGACTGCACGATTCTTCTCTTTCGGGTATCTGTTATTAGAATTTAATTAAGTAGATAAATGAATGACACATGTTGTGTTACGGTCGCGACGGCTACGCCGCTAATCCCTTCCGAGAGTCGATTACTAAGAATTTGGCTAGACGGATAATCCCTATTATCCTAATCGCTGAAGTATACCGACGTTACATCTTGATGACTGCGCGACTCTCCTCTTTCGGATATCAGTTATTAGAATTTAGTTAAACAGATAAATGAATGACACATGTTGTGTTACGGTCGCGACGGTTACGCCGCTAATCCCTTCCGAGAGTCGATTACTAAGAATTTGGCTAGACGGATAATCCCTATTATCCTAATCACGGAAAAACAATACGTGTTTTCCTCAACGAAATCATATATATATAGTGCCCTTAAAGGCACGGAACGCACTCACTCTGCAACGTCCCATTTCGTTACACGGTCGGAACATTTCGTTTTACTAGTTTGTCGATAATTCAAGTTATCAATAATTTAGTCAGTGTCAGTTGAACAACCAACAAGAATAAGCGATCAAGTTTTCTGACGACACTATTACCGCTTCATCTCGCAGATCTCAACTCTACAGAATAAAAGTAAGTTTAATTATACATAAAAAATTCTCTTAGTAATAATTTTCGGGTCTCTTCTCCTTATACTTCCTCATTCATCCTTTCTATCCTCTGCCGTTCTCCTTACACGTCTACTCCCTTTTTCTTTTTCTTTTCTCTTTCTTTCCTTGCTTCAGCTGTCGAACCTCTCGGGCTCCCTATGCGTTGCGGAGCACTCAGCAGGTTCATGGCTGACGAATAGTTTGCTTCTTCCCTGTTGGCTTCAGCCGTCGAACCTCTCGGGCTCCCTATGCGTTGCGGAGCACTCAGCAGGTTCATGGCTGCCGAATAGTTTGGCAAAAACCTGCTTCTTCCCTGTTGGCTTCAGCCGTCGAACCTCTCGGGCTCCCTATGCGTTGCGGAGCACTCAGCAGGTTCATGGCTGTCGATTAGCTCGGGAAATCTATTCTTTTGGCTTTTCTCTCCTCTCTTACGATTTTCTTTTTCCCCTTTTTTCATTTCTCTCCTCTCGGATCTCTCGGTTTCCTGAAATATTTCAGAGATAGCCTTAAGGTTCGCAACTAACGACATTTCTTTCACATTCCAAATCCATTCCTTTTTAGTGAAAGCTGGATCATCCACACTCTCCGACGCTCAAAGACGGAGGCGAGCCCTGAAGAGGCTCCGTTACCGTCGGAATAAGCGAGCTCGCCAGACGAGAAGCTATCCTTTGCCTGGGACATCCGAGGTTTTACATCAAGAAACCACGAGTTGTTCCAGCAGGAGACCCAATTATTATTCACCCATTTCTCCTCCATCCTATTCCCCGATCAGACCTGAAGACCAAACTGAATCTGAACCACCCCCAGATTTCAGTGTACTCTTCCCAGAGCGCCACCTCCAGGCATACTCAGATTCCCTGAAATCCTTGGGCGATTTCTGTGAACTACGGACTCCTTCCCCTCCTCTCATAGATCCCACTAGCGAAAACCCGACCTCCTCTCAAAACACACACAGTCAACAACATACATTTTAAAATAAACTAATAGATTAATAGAATTATACACAGATAAACCAAACAATACACCCGTCGATTTCTAGACCACACGAATTTCTGTACGTAACATCCTTCCTGTTTTATATTTTTATATATCGTCAATAAATATATTCCAACGAAAAAAAACATATGATACGATGGTAACTAATGTGCGATCTTGTATACGATCTCGATACGTAATTAACTTTGTATCGTCTTAAAATTGTTAATTATATGTAAAATTTAAACTATTTATCGATTGGTTATTCACTCCCTCTTTCATTCCTCGTCATCCCAAGATTCGCGCATGGTCCTATCCCTGGCAAAAGAGATTAAATTCTCTTGCCTAAATTACGGACCGACGGACGCACGTCACGCAGTCGAAGTCATAGCGTCTTTTTCAAGATGTTGACTCGCACTCGTGGCTCTGCACGGTGTGTCCGACTCGTAGGGACGCCTCAGCGCGGCCATCTGCGAGAGGGTATTTGGAGCGTCCTTCCAAGCTCCATCCATTAAGAAAAAATATACATAAAAATATATTTACCTCGGGTTGGACGTAACAATACCATTCCAATTCAAAGTAATAATAATCCTATATAAAAAAGGCCATGTTAAATCAAATCGAAATCATTGTTGCCTTTTTTCCATGACATTGATTGATTTTTATTGGTTTTTGATTAATTTTTTTTTTTTTAATGAGATTCTTCAGCTCTTCTATACAAATTGTCATTTGTTAACTCCGCGATATTTGATACAAATTGTCTCTGTAATAACATTTGTTCACGAAGTTAGTGCAGCTAGAGAGAACCTAGAGAAATCAGTAACACAGAAAAGAGGCTTCAACATTGAAATATATATCGAGGTTTTGTTAACATGCAATTTTTTAAAAATGTATTATTTTATTTTTTATATTATTGCTCTTTTTTTTCCTTTTTCAGATATAAAACTGAGATATATAAATTTTACATATATTATAAAAATATTCTTATAAGAATAAATATAAACAAATGTTCTAACAAATATAAAAAATAAAAAAAAATATATATATATATTTTGAAAAATATTAAAAATATAAAAATGAAAACATTTTTAGATTTCTATGACAACGAATTTTTTATTGCCTGCCTTTATTTGTAATAATGAAGTGTTATTAAAATGTAAATAATTCCAAAATTTATATCAAAATCAAAATTTATATCGATTATCACATTAACTGCTTCAATATAGTTAATTTCTATTAATGGCAATAAGTAGAATAATTAATCTCAAATACTGACAGATTTTTTACAATTACAATTTTATAATATTTAAATTATATTCCTTTTCATATATAATATAGTTTTTGCATTCTTAGAGATAATGTAATTTGAAAAATTCGTTTTGCTTATACTTATATAATAAATGGTTCATTTTAATCATGATTGTTTATTCTAATATATAAACGTAATCAAGTCAAGTTACATTATTTCAATAAGTATCAAGCTACACTCGCATTACATATGACAAGCAATATGATAATGCGACATATTGTAGAATGATAATTGGAAAAAATGTACAGGTATTTTTTGAATCAATAATTTCACTGATTGTTTTAATTTAGAATCAAATTATATTAAAGCACCTATGATTCAATTAGAGTAAGTTCTGGATTTAAATTCTAAAATTTTTGACGTTTCAATAACACTTGGTTTACTAAGGATCTCCATAACATTCCGTTTGTTGGAAAACTCGATAATATTCCGTTGACGTTCGCCATATAGTTTGGTAACGCTCGATCCGTTTACATTTGACAATCGTTCTCCTCACGCAAAAAGTTCTATTACGTTTCGTTAACATTTTTTTAACGTTTAGTTGTCGCTTTAAGTTTCGATGTCCCAATTTTCGCTTCTTATAAGTTTTTCTTACACTTCCATTACTTTCCCTTTACACTAAATTTACTCTTCAAATAATACTTTATTAATGCTCGCTTAATGCTTTATTTTCACCAGGGCATTATCGCAAAAGTATCTGTTGGATTCTGGGGCAGTCCGCCAGGGTGTGTTGCGCTGTATTTCCATTGCCCCCCACTCGTCCATACCGGTCAAGTCCTTTACTATTCGTTCATATCGGTCCTTTATTACTGTTATTTTTCCCAATTAGCCGTGAGTTCATCACAGCTATCTAACAGCTATATGAAATTTTGACAGGAACTTTGATGTTAGTTCCTACTATCGTTATGTTATATTGTATTTCAAAGTTCCATCTTTATTGAAAGTGTCTAGGAATCGATAACCATCAGAGTCAAAATCAGAGTCAGAGTCGGAACTTCGTTGTCGAGTTTCATATTTCTCGTTTGACTCTAGAGGTGACTCTTTGTAAATTTGGAGCCGCATGAGATATTACTTTTAGGAAAAATATTTTGACAAAGTACTAGCAAAAATTGGTTTATTCCAATCAAGTTGATTGACTTTGTCTAGAAATATCGGGAACATCGTCAATAACGATAATTTCTCCTTCTGTACTTAAATCATCTGATATACCACGTTTCGAGTTACATTTGGAAATCGAAGCATTTGTCATGCGCGCGTGCGTACACACATAATCATATTTAAAAATAAATTGCTGGTTCTGCTAGATTTTTGTGACTCCTTTCACCTCATCTCGTATGAGGTGTTTGATTTACATGAGTCCTCTATTTATATTTATATCTATAGCGTGCATAGTATGCTGGTGTATGAAAGAGAAAGAGAGAAAGAGAGAGAGAGAGAGAGAGAGAGAGAGAGAAAGAGAGAGAAAGAGAGTACATGGATGAAAATTAGTATGTATTACTTGTTGTTACCCCAATATTTTAAAACATGTGCTTTTAGAGCTAAATAGTAGCATACTATTTAGCCCCCTTTCCCACATACAAATGCACACACATATGCGCAGGCAAATACATATACACATAAATCTTTCTCAAATGTGTAAGTAGATCACATTATTATCTAAAATCTCTCGATTTATTATAAAAAAATCGATTTGGAACATTACATTTAAAAATAATGATAAAATACGACATCAAACGGCTGTAACAAAAAAACTAGCTATTTTTAAGCTTTGTGGAAACTTTTGATCAGTAAATCAAGAACTATAACATACCAAAATTTCAGCCAATTTCACAGAGGACCAAAAACTCACAGTTTTGTGCGGAGTCCTTTTAACAAGACAATGCGTCATGTTACAAGTCAAAAGCTACGATAAAGTGAATGACTGAAAATAGAATTAAATTGTTAAAGTGGCCTGCACAATCGCCAGATGTAAGTCTGATAAAATATTTATGGTTCATATTAAAGACAAAAATGGCAGCACAGCATAACATCAGAAGAACATATCAAACTCGTAAAAGAAAAATGAGATATCATCAGAAGAGAATCGTAAGTTAGTAGTTTCTATATCAAAAAGAATGTAATTCAAGCTGTAATTGAAGCAAAAGAAAAAGTTATCAAATATTGAAAAAGCAATATAAAACATCTTTATCTCTATAAATTCTGTAGTTTCATTTCTTTTCAACACAAAAACATTATTAGATGATTTAATTTTACATGATTAAATTTTTATAAGGTGCCTCATACTTTTGGCCACAGCTGTACATATTATTATTCCATATGATAGTAAAACAATTAATATATATTGTACATAACTAAATAATTTTTATTAAATTTTCATATTAATAAAGAGTTAATATATATTTTATAGTTAAAAATCAGTATGGAAAATATAAAAGAAGCTATGATAATCAATATTACACAGGTAATCACAGAATCAAATACTTTCCAGTAAATTTTATAGTGGTTCTAATGGAGTGAAGAAAATCTTAACAATATTGACAAGAGACAGAACAAATTATATAAGTTATATCCATAAACTATATCTTTTACAACTATCTTTAACATATATTAGTTTATATATAATTTTATATATATTTTATATATATATTTTATATATATATTTTATATATATATATATGTGTGTGTGTGTGTGTGTGTGTGTGTGTGTGTGTGTGTGTGTGTGTGTGTGTGTGTGTGTTTGTAAATATGTTTATTAATAATTTTATTTTTATTTTCTAATGCTTTTTATGCAGCTTCTTTCTTTATCATTTCATATTAAATATTACTTCTCTGCCTTGAGCAGAGTTATTATTTTCTTCGCCATTTTGTATTATGACTGCTGCATTTTTTTAGCCACAATAGTCACAGCGAGAAATGACAACAAAATCTATAACATCATTATTCTATTACAATACTCGTAACGCACTAGGATAAATTTTGAAACGGCTTTATACTGTCAGTGAGAGTAGTAAGTGGGGCACTATGGCGCGTCAAAACAAACTCCCACCACCTTCCCACTGGCGCCAGGGGCGTGGTCCCCGACGGTCAAAAATTGGCAGCCACGTGGAAATGGAGCGTTCTGATTGGTCGGTGCGGATGGGAGATGATAATTAAGTAATTAGTGGGAGCGTTCTGATTGGTTGGCTCCGTAGCTGCCCGACGCGTGATTGGCTCTACTCATAGTGCCCCGTGTGTGCGATTGGTTGTCGAAATGCTAGACGAGGTAGGGGAAGTGTGAGAAAGCGTTTGGGACCAATCGGAGTCCAAAAACAAAATGGCGACTGCGAAAAGAAATATGGTGGGTCTATAAAAGGAATATACTTGTCGAGAATGGAATGCGATTTTTTGTTCACGTGGGATGGAGCGAAGAGAAGAAAACCAATTTTTGTGGAATTTTACTGGTTGTATACGGGATATGAAGAATCCCGTTTTTCTTAGGGCGAAAGGTTTCTCGGCGCCTCATAGTCGGTGAATTTCCCCCCCGACTCGTTTGACATTTTTTTATGGAGGAAATATAGGTTTATAGAATATATAGATTTTGAAGACGTGAGGTTTGCCGGAGTGTAATAACAGTTAGAATTATTCTGCGTGTCGTACGATATTTGGGGGAGGAAAACAGGAACGGACAGGTTCGCACTAGAGGTTTCTAACGACGACGACGACGACGACGAACTTGGAGTTATACAAAGGTTTTATCCTATCCACAAACACGTGGGTTGAAAAAATTTTCTTTCGACTCGACGATAACATAATGCAAGCATACTGAAGAGCGAGAGAGAGAGAGAGAGAGAGAGAGAGAGAGAGAAATGTGCGGGAGTCGGAAAAGCATAGAGGTACTAGAGGACAATAAGAAAACACGCACGCGCTCGCGTAAATGACTTTCAAAAAAGAGGAGTTGTGAAAAATTTAGGATAAAGGGAGAAATAAAGAAACGACGTAAATTTGAATTTATGTTATCAAGTATAAGTTGAATTTATTTTCGCATATATATGAATATGTTTTGTTACAGAGTTATTCTTCTTGTTACAAAGTTAAATACACGATTCGATTATTATATAAAAATTATAACTCACGATTCAATAAAATTATAGTAGTAATTTCTTTAAATTTTAATGTAATTAATTCTAAAAATACAATATCGAAATATGTATCCAAAAATAGTAAATTATTTATTTGCGTTCTCACGGCAAGTTCGATATCCTTTTGGTTGCCTCGGACAGCGAGTTTGACGATATCGGCATCGATGTAATTGTTAGGTAGACACAGTTCTATCTCTTTGATCAAATAACGTGCGCACTCGTTAACAGTATCGACGACGGATGCTAGCTGGTTTATACGAGCATCGACACATTTGACGATATTATCCATTCCTTGAAAAGTAGCTTGTTGCATTACAACTGCGACGGAATAAGTTTTCCTTTTTTTCGACGGAGGTTGTTCCTTCGTTTTCGAGTCTACTTGCGTATTTCCAGTACTATTTTCTTTAGGAAAATTTTCATTTTCCTTATACGTCACCAATACAGCTTTCGCTCCGTAGGCAGAGGTGAAGTTGATGAATATGTTTGCAAATGTGATGAATGGGATTTACTTTGCTTTTGCTGCTTCCGTTAAAATATGAACTCATGTACCGAATACTGTCTTGAAATTGCTGCCACGTGTCCGGATCAAAACTGATTCCTTCTGCAGAATTACCACTTAATTTAACAGGCAAGATCCTTTCCTTCCTAGATAATTATAATCCCATGTGTAATTTCTTCGTATGAGAGGTATTGAGAGGGTACGTCGTAGAAAGCAGCAAATTTTGTTCCACATTTTGCACAGAATTCTCGAATATCTTGCGAATATTTTCTAGTTTAGCGGGATTCGCAGCTTCTTGTTGTCCGGGCATATTACTTGATGAGAGAATTTTGAACAAAATGTCCACTTTTAACAAATGAAAACTCGGAGGGATATTTTCGAAGTAGACGCTTCGAATGTCGATACTTAAGTGAAGCAGTGTAGCGGTACAACATTACTTACTTATATCGCATCTTCCCTTCCTTTGAAATAAACAAAAAAGTACGTTTTATAAATAATATACAGTTAAACCGAAGATTCTAGAAGAAACGCGTATTTTCGTTTTGTCTCTGCTTTTTTCAAGGAAAAACCTTCCTCAAATAACAGAATTATTACAGATTCGATCAGATTCGAATACGCGTGAGTCTTGGATGTTAGAAGAGAAAAATTTTAAATAAATAAATTATTGAACATTCGAGTAAATTATAATTTTACGTTGTTCTTTTTCAAGAAGGAAAGAATTTTCTCGAATAAAGCAAATATTACAGGTTCGATCATGTTCGAACGTGTCAGAGTATTAGATGAAAAAATTTAAAAAAAAATCATCGTAAAATCATACAAAAACTATTTCAAGAAGAAGAAGAAAGTATCGAAATATACAATAGAAGTACGAGTAAGAAATATTTTATAAATGTTTAAAATTTGTTAATGTTTAATTTGTTAAATGTTTAAAAATTTGAAGAAGCGAGAACTTTCCTCAAATTTAAATAACTATTTATTTGGACGTGCTATATATCTGGCGCCGTTTATAACAAAAAAAAGTGAAATCGAAAAAGGATCAAGCTACAAGTAATATAAATTTTTCAAGAAAAAATGATTTATTACTTGGGCTGAGATAGCATTCCTACCCCTCGCGCTCTCGAAATTACGGGATAATTCTACAATTTTTTATAAATCTCTTTTGGAAAAGATTTTCCCTATATATAGTGCGTTTTGCGCTATCTAAAACTATTTCTGAGTTGAATTCTTTCGTGCTTCATCTCGGTTTCGTCACGCGAGTTTTAAAAGTTTCGGATTATTTTACGCGAATAAAGGTGCGAAAAATGGGCAGTGAAGTGATTAGAAGAAGCATAAAGTTAACATCAATGTTGGATATTCGCATAAACGCGGAGAAATTTTTAACTCAAATATCTAACGTTTCGCTTGATGCCAACTATCTGCTTTTCACACGTTTTTCGTGCGAATATTCTGATACAATATTGGGAGTATTGTATCAGCTAGGATACTTTGGTACCGACGCGCGTTTACTCCGGATTGCCGGAGAAATAATTGAAACGCGACGTGAGATTGGACACGAGGAGGAGGATGTGGGTGGACACATCCAAAATCTCCTCTCTCACCTCTCCACAATGGTAAGTGACTCTATTATTTTTATAAAAGCAACTCATATATCGAACTCGCGATTTAGCTAATTTTTAATAATAAATTATAGTAAGAAATGCACGTCAAAGAATCACTGCGATGAATCCACTCACGCAAATTCGAAGGCGACGCGCGGAGGATGAGATAGAAGCAGGTCCAGCACGTAAGCAATATTATTAAAAACTAGACAGGAGTAATGTTAAAAAATAAAAATTTTCCAAGATTAAAATATTAAATGCTTTTAGGAAGGCACGTATTGAACCTACGCAGGAATTAGAGGAGGAGGCGCCAGAAATTATTCAGTTCTCATCTGGTAGGTTTGCATTTTTAAATAAATAATTTTTAAAACAAATAGTAAAAAATTAGAAAATCTTAATACAACTTTGTTTTTAGATACAGAAGTAAGTACTTCCGATCAGCGAGTGTTTTCACCCGGTAAGTCGATAGAGAGAAAATATTAATTAAAATACATAATATCTTTATTGACTAAGGACATAATATTATTATCGAAAATAAAAATTTACGATATATTTTTTCTTAGAATACGACTATATGTACTCCCCCATAGTCCCGGGAGAGAGAATTTGGAGTGATGAAGAAGGGGAAGAAGAAGAATAAGAAGAAGAAGAAGAAGAAGAGCAGCAAGAAGAAGAAGAGGAGGAGGAGGAAGAGGAGGAGGAGGAGATGGTGCAGGAAGAGGAGGAGGAAGAGGAGGAGGAGGAGGAGATGGAGGAACGCGAGGGAGAACCCGAAGGCGAAGAGGAAATTGGAGAAACACAGCCTGGTATATAATCTTTTTTCTTACTTTTTACGATTTATGTTCGTATTCAATTTTAAATTATCGAATTTTTAATAGGAATTCCTCCCAGCCCTATTCTCTATGCGAGAAGAAGACGCTATCGATAAAAGGCGAGTTACCTCAGAAAAATATGCTTGTTTACTAAATTAAATACGAACATAATATTTTAAGCAATCTTGAAGTATTTTCTATTAAATATGTTTCTAATTTTTTTGTAACTTTTGCAAAGAAGCGAACAATGAAGAGCCGCAGCGTGGAGGAGGGCTTCCACCTCAAGAAAATTTGGAGGAGGGAGAGGTTGAGGAGGAGGAACAGCAGGAAATAGCAGACGAAGAAAGGGAGGAGGAGGAGGAGGAGGAGGAGGAGATGACGGGAGAAGAACAAGTGGAAGAGGAGAGGGAGGAGGAAGAGGAAAGGGAACAAGCACGTGTTGGTCACGAGGTCAGAAATTTTAATCATTTGTTATTAATCGGGGAAAATTCGCGCCGTTTTAGAAATTTCGCGATATTAGGAAGAGAGGCGATATTCCGTTTGCGTCCGCTACCCGAAGGAGTCGATGTCTATAACTGGCTTGAAAACGCATTCGCCGAAATTCATGCCTACGCGTTGCATACCTCCAAACCGTACGATTACGTGGGATTTGCATTCGATTCGGAGGATTTAACGCACGGTCCGGCGGGATTCGACCGGCACGCGACTTAACTCGCAAGGACATTTGGCGCCTTGTGAGTTCAGTAGCGCAAAGTGCTGGAGGTCTCGATATCGCGCGGGATTTTAACGTACGCGTTTTCAATGTCGCGGCATCCAGAGGTCGCGGACGCGTTTCAAATAAACTCACACGGGAAGACGTTGCGAAAAGTTCGATTTTATCAATCTCCAATTCTGATAATTTATGTTTTCCCCGCTCTCTCGTGACCGCGCAAATTTATCACGAACGCAGTACGTTGCGTGCGGAGGAACTTCACGAGCGGTGAAATGTGATAAGACATTAGAATTCCTCGTTACAACGCGAACTCGCGTTGGATTTGACGAAGAGAGCTGGTGTTACCATTCCACCGGAGAGTTGCGGGATTCGGGAAATAGAATGTTTCCAACGCTTTCTCGCCGCATCTGCTATAGCTATTGTTGTACAATTCTGCTACTTTTGGACGCGGCGAGAGACCCTTATTTGACGGAAGCACGGTACTCGCTTCTCTAGAACGCGACCCTTTATATCGGCTAAATATTATATATCACGAGCAACATCGACATTATAGCCCAATTTTAAATTTAAAAGCAGCCGGGGAGTAGAAGGGGGGTATTGTATGCTAATATCGGGTATCGTGAGGAAAGAGGTCACCGCTGTTCAAATAAATGTTCTCGTTGTAACAACGTGCTGCCGTGCGATCAACGCGAAATCGTGGAACTCGTTAGGTGTGAGACTTGCAAACGTTCGTTCTTCGGAAACGCATGCTTCGAACATCATCGCGTGACAAAGTCGTATGATAGTAAAACGATCCGACGAGCGTTTGTAACACCATTCGCCTCTGCGAAGGATGCGGGCAGGTTATAAAAACGAACAAAAAAACAATGCGGCGTTTCTTTTTGTAAAATCTGCAGTTTGCAAAAACCCGTAAACCATCTTTGTTACATGCAGCCTCTCTCTCGCGAAGACAGATCCTCCGTTGTTGAGTGCGGCGGGGATTCTTCTGTATTTGCGAGAGAGAGCGAGCAGAATAACTTGGGTGAGCGGAAATGCAAAAAGGAACGAATGGCATTCGTGTTTTATGATTTTGAGACACGCCAAGATCAATCGCTTGAGGGAACCGAAATAAAAATTCACGTCCCGACTCTGTGTGTCGCGCAACAGATTTGCGATTCGTGCACGGAGATAGATAATTTGTCGGTGCGATGCGAGTACATGAATTTATTTTTCGCCAAGTCCGGTAAAACAATTTATCGAATTCGCAACACGTCCTACAAAACATTTACACGCATTATTTGCATAGCGCATAACGCGAAATCGTTGGACGCGCAGTTTATTCTTCGGCACATTGTAGAAAATTATTCTGGATTAGAACCTCGTGTAATTTTAAACGGTACAAAAATTATGGTCCTAACAGCGAATCGCACGAAATTTATCGACAGTGTTAATTATATGCCAATGCGTTGTCAGAATTACTGAAGGCTTTCGGGTTACCGGATACTTGTGACAAAGATGTCTTTCTGCACTTATTTAATACTGTCGATAATCAAACATATGTCGGTCCACCACTCGATGTTCGTTATTACGCGCCCGAAACAATGCGAACAGAGGAACGCGAACGTTTTCTCGCGTGGCGTTGCAGAAATGTCGGGAAAAAATGTAATATTTTATTTCCAACGTGAAATACTCAAGTATTGTCACACCGATGTTGATATCCTTCGTCGAGCATGCATGGCCTTCCGAAAAATATTCTTACAGCGGGGAAACGTGTGTCCATTCGAGGAATGTACAACTATCGCTTCAACGTGCATGAGAGTTTTTCGGAAAAACTTTTTGCGCGAAGGAGAAATAGGAATCATTCCTTCGGGTGGATACAGGTTTAAAGATAACCAGTCGCGCAAAGGCACGCAATGGTTAATTTTGAAGGAACGTGAGTTAGGTCATCGGATAATTCACGCGGGACGCGGACGTGAGTATCGTTTAGCGGAAGGCATGCTCGTCGACGGGTATTACGAATGCGAGAATGGGGGTGAGACGCGGCGTCACGTCTTACAATTTCACGGTTGCTTTTTTCACGGATGCCCGTCTTGCTATCCATTAAATCGTGATAAAACGCTCGAAAATTTTAATGATACGTTTGACGCGCGTTACGAACGAACGGTTGCAACGTCTTGGCGATTACGTCGTCAAGGATATATCCTAACAGAAAAATGGGAGTACGTTTTCGACGAAGAAATGCGCGAGAATCGAGAGATGCGAGAATTTTTTGAAAATCACCCCATGGTGCAAATCCCACCTCTCGATCCTCGCGATGCATTTTTCGGCGGACGCACCGGCAATATCGCGACTCGATACGAGGTTACGGGCACTGAGAAGATACGGTACGTAGACGTATGTTCTCTGTATCCGTATGTACTCAAGACCGGAGTTTTCCCAATTGGTCATTCGGATATTTATGTGGGCGAGGAATGCGCCGATTTAATTGGAATCGCGCCAAATTTTAATTTTACTCCGGTCGAGAGTCTCGTACGTTGCCGAGTACTCCCCCCACGTGATCTCTTCCATCCTGTGCTACCGTACCGCGTGCGCGGTAAATTATTATTTGCTCTTTGCCGTACATGTTGCGAATCATTTTCTCGCGACGCGTGCACTCACGACGATCCTGCGAAGTGTGAGTTCGAGGGCACATGGGTGTCTTGCGAATTACGCAAAGCAGTCGAAAAAGGACGCGGGTAGACGAAATTTGGCAGTACAAATCTACACGTTATAACCCCGAAACGCGACAGGGAGGGTTGTTTATCGAATATATCAACACTTTTTTACAACGGAAACAAGAGGCGAGTGGGTGGCCGAGCGAATGCAACGATGACGTTGCTAAAGAACGCTACCTGAGGGAGTATGAAGCAATCGAAGGTATCATTCTCGATAAAAACAACATCGTAATTCCGGCTTACACTCCGTCGCCAAACTCTGCCTTAATTCATTTTGGGGGAAATTCGGCCAGCGGAGTAACCTGCCGAATACAGAAATAATAAGATTCCCTCAGCGTTTCGCCGAATTGCTGTCGAGTCCTGAACACGAGATAGTCGGTGTATTGCCCGTTAACGAGGATGCGATATACGTTTCATGGCGGTTAAAGAGCGAAGCGGTGGTACCTTCACCGATAACTAACGTAGTGATAGCGGCATACACGACGGCACAGGCGCGATTAAAATTATATGAACATTTAGAAAAATTAGATCGTCGCGTATTATATTACGATACAGATTCGTGTATATATACGAGCAGCAGTGATCCCGAGGAGTACGAACCGCGTACAGGTAATTTTTTGGGTGACCGACGAACTCGAGAGTTACGGGCGTGGTAGCTTCATCGAGGCGTTTGTATCTGGCGGACCGAAGATGGTCTTGATTTCCACGGAAAATCTCGAAAGAATGCAGCATCGTCTCCGACAACAGCAGCAAACGGAAATAGGCATCAGGGAAAATTCCACGAGGCAGAATTCGGAGACGATACATGGAGAAAATTTAAATTCCGTACAAACACCCGGAACGCCTTTGTCGCGGCTCGATTCCGATATGAGCAAAATTCTTAATTCTCCCACTCCGCGCGATGTAAATGAGAAATGGAAATTGTATAAAGAAGTACTTTGGAGATATCTCCATTTTGATAAAGCGCAAAAGGAAGATTCGACGCGTAACACCGCCGATGAGAACAATTCAGATGCGCAGGAGGGGGACATGGTGGAATCAGCGCGCGAATCACAAGCATTGAGCAAACTTTTGCATCTTGATGGACAAGTAAGTAATATACTACGAGGCGAGTCTCTGCGTAAGCGCGAACGGCAAAGCGTCGAAAAAATATTAGAAAAGGTGTCGAAAAGTTTTCGAGCCAAGGCGCGTTTACTTTTGAAACATTTGATCGATAAAGCAGTACCCGCGAGAATTACTTGGGACGAGGAAGGAATCGTGACTATCGATGGTGACGTTATAAAAGATTCGAATATCACGGAACTGATAAACGACGCGATGCGAGAGAGAAAAACCGTGAAAGCAATAGGAAGAGGTCAATTTGCGCGATTACTACGTACGACAAACACCCCGGCTGTACTCGTAGGAAATAAGGAATTGTTAGCAACCACATTTGTCAAGATATTATCATCACCACAAGCGAGTTCCATTCCGAAAATACCGAGAAAACTTTCTACGTCAACGCCGGCGACGTCGACGGCGACGACGCGGAAAAGAGTACGACGCACGAGAAAGAGACAAAAACGCCGAAAGACCGAAGAAGAAGAGCGAGCGAGGTGCGCATTGTTTCTTTCGCCGCGTTTTCGTAAAGACGATATCCCTATAACCTTCGCAAAAGATTCTCGACAGGCAAGAAAGAGACGCTTACTCGATTGGAGTGAATTGAAATGACTAGGCTTGAAAATTTGTATTACGATTCAGCACACTATGCGGGGTATTCGGCATTGGACAACTTGTCGCGTGCCGTTAAACCGAATTTCTCTCGTAAAGAAGTAGCTCGCTGGCTCGAATCGCAAGACGCGTACACGCTGCACCGTCCGTCGAGACGAAAATTTCCGCGATTGCGTTACAACGTGAATATCGACGATCTGTGGGAGGCCGATTTGATTGAACTCCGTAATCTCAAAAGTTACAACGACGGATTTTCTCATGATTATCGACGTACTTAGTTAATTTGTCTGGATAGAACCGTTGCGGGATAAAACGAGCAATTGCATGACAAGCGCCTTCCAAAATATTCTCTCGAGAAGCGATGGTCGAGTACCCGTGTACTTGCAAACCGACAAGGGTAAAGAATTTATCGCGCGACCGATGCAAGATTTTTTAAAAGAAAGAGGCATACGTTATCGAGTAACTCGCAATCCGGACGTCAAATCCGCCGTCGTTGAACGCTTCAATAGAATGTTGAAGGAGCGAATGTGGCGCTATTTTACACATAAAAATACGCGGCGTTACATCGAAGTGCTGCAAGATATCGTGCGCGCTTACAATCACACTCGTCATTCGTCCATCAGGATGCAACCGGCGACCGTTACGAGAGAAAATGCTCGCATCGCACGCGAAAATATGGAGCGGCGTAGAGGCGCGAGAGAGAAGGCGGCGTCGAAAGTAGTAGAACAAAAGGCTAAATTCGATGTTAACGATCTCGTGTCAGTAGAGTAAAAGCCTCTTTCGAGAAAGGAAGCGCGGTGGAGCGAGGAAATATTTCGAGTTTGTTGCGTTCTTCATTGGCGAAGATCCCGTGTGTATGAATTGTGCGACTTATCGGGTGAACACATCGATGGGATTTTTTATGAACAAGAATTAGCACGGGTCAGAAAAAATTTGGGGGAGGAAGAGTTTATCGTCGAGCGCGTGATAAAAAGCAGAGGATGCGGTGCTAATAAATAGCTGCTAGTTAGCTGGCAAGGATATCCCAATAAATTCGACAGTTGGATTCCCGCTTCGAGTTTAACTTTTCTCCAAGATGGAGGAAGAGCAATTTTTTATGGTTCTTCCGAGCGATAGCAATAAGAAGTATTTCCCGGGAAATACATGCTCTTCTTTCACCACTCAATTACCTCACGGCGTACATTTATTCGGGAAATGGGAAGTCGCGCTTAGCGAGATTCAATTTCTCTCCAGTCTTTTTCACGTACGTCGAAACGATAATAAGATTAGATTTGTTGATTTGAAGAGCGTAAAAGATGAGAAAAATGATGATAAGTTTACGGTGAAAGAATTGCACTTACAGGCAGGGGTTTATGAAAATACAGAGGATTTTATCTACGCGATTAATAAAGAGTGCAGACGCAGCGATTCGCATTTTACTTTCGAACTACGAAAAAGTTCAAATGGTAATATCCGTATAAGCATCGATTGTGACGACAACTGTACTCTCGTTCATTATATAAATCTGCCAGCTAATATTTTTCAAATATTGAAGATCAACATCAATGATACCGGCACAATTTACCGTCACAAGTTACCTAATTCCGACGAATTAACGCCGTTTTTGAAACTCGGTTATGCCATCGGTAATGGACGCACTGTATCTTTCTGGACTGCAGAATCCTCTAGTCTAGGCACGATATCCCTGATAAAATGTACGTTTATTGTGACATTTGCGAGCCTTACATAACCGGCGATACGCGGAGCCCGCTTCTTCGGATCGTTCCAACCAAAATACCCGGATGTAATTACACGTACGGAACGAATTTAGTAAAATATTTCTCCACTTTGCAATATACTCCTTTGTGTCAAACGAAATTCCATAAAATTGAAATAGATATAAAAAATCACCGTGGAGAAAAAATACCATTCGTATCCGGAACGCTGATAGCAACATTACACTTTAGATGCGTCCGTTAATTACCATTCGCGGTGAAAAGTCTAGCTTTGAGAAAAAACTAAGTCTCCATGGAATACGACGAGTATTACGAAATGCAAAACGGTGGGGGCAGGGGAGGCGGAATTCCACGAATTTTCGTCGGTTCAGCCTATCAGCGCGGTCATGGGATCAGTAGTTTCCTCGGAGGATTATTTAGAAGAGTACTTCCTTATTTAAGCAGGGGAATGCGCGCAGTCGGGAAAGAAGCTTTACGCGCCGGAATTGGCGTGATAGAGGATGTTGAAAACAACACTCCGTTCAGGGAAGCAGTCAAAACGCGGCTCAAGGAATCGGGCGGAAATCTTAAGAGAAAAGCCAAAGAAAATATAAGTAACTTGAAGGGCTCGGGATATAAAACATCCGCGAAAATACTACCGGGTCAGTTTCCCTTCGGAGGGCACAACGCACGCACCGCTAAATCCGGAAGAAGCGCGGTTCGTAAACGCAGACAAGTCGGTAAAAAAAAGAAATCATCGAAAATTGACGTGAAAAAAACGATTAAAAAAAAATCATCGAAGAGGAAAGCGGGCAAAATTAAAAAGGCAACGAAACATCGACGAAATAGCGGGAAAAAGCGCACCGTATCCGATATATTCGCTTAACCGACGCACTTTGTAAATTTGAGAGATATGTTCTTTCTTCATACCCACTCGAGCGAGTGTTTAAAGAGCGAGCTCGATCTTTTCAGTTTACCTCCTACTCAAACCAGTATCGAGAATTCGCAATAGGTTTATTACAAACCGGTGACCTCGCTCGCGGACGACGCGCCTATAGAATTCGTCGTACCCGGGCACGGAGAAGATTATCTAGATCTCACGCATACCATGCTAAGCCTTCGCGTACGAGTGGAAAGTTTACCCGGTCCTGGAACATCGACAGCAGGAGGAGGAGGAGGAGTGGGAAGAAGAAGAGCAGGAGGAAACAAAGTAGGCCCTGTGAATCATCTACTACATTCGATGTTTAACCAGATCGACGTGTACTTCAATCAAAAACTCGTATCACCCCCAAACAACGCCTACGCGTACCGCGCGTATATCGAAGCATTATTAAATTATTCTTCACTGGCAAAAACTTCCCATCTGATTTCCTGTCTATGGGACACGGACGAACCCTGTTATATGGACGCGCTATTAGAATCGGACAACCCCAATCAAGCTCTCGTGAGACGCGCCCGATACATCCAAGGAGAACGTTCGGTAGATCTAATAGGTCATCTTCATTGCGACGTCTTTAATCAGGATAAATTTTTAATTAACGGAGTGGAAATTAGAATGAGACTCGTTCGCTCGAGAAATGCGTTTTGCCTCATGGAAAGCAACTCAATGTCGAAAATACGCATTCTACATGCTAGTTTACTCATAAGAAGAGCAAAAATAAGCCCCGCAGTGTTACTCGAACATGCGAGAATGCTGAGTAAAACAATCGCCAAGTATCCTCTGACGCGAATCGAAGTTAAAACGTTCACGATTCACGCCGGAATGGTAGGAGAATCGATTGATAACGCGATACTCGGGCAACTTCCGAAACGAGTAATAGTCGGATTCGTCGATAACAAAGCGTTTAACGGCGACAGAAAGTTAAATCCATTTAATTTCAAAAATTATGGCATAAATTTCTTCTCGCTATATGCCGATGGCGTGCAAATTCCGAGTAGACCGCTGCAACCGAATTTCTCAAAAGACCATCCGCTCTATGTTGAGGCTTATAACACCCTCTTCTCAGGAACAGGCATCCATTTTCTAAACAGAATTCTATAAGCAGAGAAGATTATGCCAAAGGTTTCACGCTTTTCGCTTTCGATCTCACTCCCGATGTATCGGCAAATTGCGCTGGACATTGGAATCTTGTCAGACATGGAAGTTTACGATTAGAGATGCGATTTGAAAAAGCTATTACCTCAACGATTAATTGTATCGTTTACGCAGAATTCAATAACATGTTAGAGATCGATTCCTCGCGTCAAATTATCATTGATTTTAGCGGATGAGACATACTCAAATTTCTCTCCTCCCACCGTTATCTATTTTTCATTTCTATTTCTTCGAAAGCTTAACAAAAAATAGCCGTAGTTTTGCTTTAGACGTGTACGTCGTCACTTCGCAAAACAAATTGAAAGTATATTCTACGCATCATGGATATAGTTATCGATATACAAGGTTTCCGCGACGCTGAGGGGAAGTTTATGCCGAAGGAAGTAGCGGTTGTCGCCATTAACGAAGCATTCATAAGTCACTGCATTATGATGCCTCCATATCCATTTGTCGAATTACCCGGAAAATACAGACGAGAAAACAACTGGCTCTCTCGAAACTTCCATGGGATCGAGTGGTTTGACGGAACAGTCAATTCCAAACATCTTATGGCGGAACTATGTGAAATTGCACGGCAAGAGCGTTACATATACACCCGAGGTCGAGAGAAGATACATTATTTGGAAAATACACTCGCAAGAAACGTATATAATCTAGAAGGAATCTCTCCTACTTTCAAAAACCTATCGGAAGGCGAAGAGCATGAATTGCGCTGCGGTCATCACGGGTTTCAGCGAAATTCTGACAAATTTCATTGCGCGTTACGCAATGCATGCAAATTGAGATACTGGATGCAATCTCAAGAAGGGAACTGCTACATAAGCAGCGCTAATTCTTTTACCATTGAAAGTTCCGATGATAGTGATACAGAAAGCGAGGTTTTTACAATAAAACGAAATTTTCCGAATCTCGTTACGTGAAGAAATAAGAGATTAGAAAAAAGAACAGGCGAGGTGCGAACAAATAAAAGCTGAGAAAGAAGATCTATCGAAACTCAAGCGTGAAAAAAAGGAAGCTTCTACCCTACAATCCTCGCAAGAGGATAAAAATATAACGACATCGACGAGCCAAAAAACAAGTCAAACATCATTCCACACCGCGGAAGATGAATTGGCTCGAAATCTTACGTTGCATCATCTCAGTATCGGACATGCGGGTGTGTATCCTGCCGACAGAATCCCGAGGGTGTGGACGAAGTCGACGGCCATCGTCGCGAACACTGATAATCACGATCCTGGACAACACTGGGTTGCTTTCTACCTAAACAAGCACGGAGAAGGCACGTATTTCGATAGCTACGGACTACCACCCCTGGATTCCAGATTCAATCTACGACTTCGACGAAACTCTACTACTCATAAATGGAACATCACGCAATTACAGGGCACATTTTCTCAGACCTGTGGACAATATTGCTGCGTATTTTCTTTATTATTTGTCTCGCGGTTATAAGCTTAAACAATTTCTCAAAATATTCAGCGAAGATTACGAAGATAATGATAAGCTAATCGTACAATTATTTCGTAAAATCTTTCTTCATGGAAAAAAGAAATGTGAAAAATCTCATGTAACGTGCTGTCATATACAAACTTGTACTTTTAAGAACAATTAAACATTAAAGAAACACTATTATGGTATAATTTGTATAATGATATAACAATAAATCTAATTTTTGTAACAAATTCTTTGTCCATTTTACTTTCTTTCCCACCGAACTAAAACCAATTTTGGCCACATAATTCCAAGCTAGAAATATCTAATTGTTTTTTAAATATTTTTCGTTTGTTTACCATAGAATTAAGGAACATAACCTCGCTAGTGTATAACTCCAAATGTTAGAAAAATCTAGAGTTTACATCTAGAAAATTTTTTCCACGTGTTTGTCTTAGAATAAAAGCTTCGTATAATTCCGAATTCGACGTCATCGACGTCAGAAATATATAATGCGAACCTGTCCGTTCCCGTTTTCCTCCTCCCAAATACCGTACGACCTGGTAAATAATGGTTATTACATACCGAAAATCTCATGTCTTCAAAACCTATATCCACTTGTAACCTATATTTCCCCCATACAAAAAATGTCAAACGAGTCGAGAAATTTATCTAAATTCACCGACTATGAGACGCCGAGAAACCTTTCGCCCTAAGAAAAACGTGATTCTTCATATCCCATATACAACCAGTAAAATTCCACAAAAAATTGGTTTTCTTCTCTTCGCTCCATCCCGCGTGAACAAAAAATCGCATTCCATTCTCGACAAGTATATTCCTTTTACAGACCCGCCATATTTCTTTTCACAGTCGCCATTTTGTTTTCGGACTCCGATCGGTCCCAAACGCTTTCTTACCTTTCCCCTACCTCGTTTAGCATTTCAACAACCAATCGCGCACATGGGGCACTATGGGTAGAGCCAATCACGCGTCGGGCAGCTACGGAGCCAACCAATCAGAACGCTCCCACTAATTACCTAATTATCATCTCCCATCCGCATCGACCAATCAGAACGCTCCATTTCCACGTGGCTGCCAATTTTTGACCGTCGGGGGCCACGCCCCTGGCGCTAGTGGGAAGGTGGTGGGGATTTGTTTTGACGCGCCATAGTGCTTCACTTACTACTAGTGAGTTTTGGAACGCAGCTGTAGTCTGCGGATTCTCCGAGAATAAATCGATCATATCTTTAATACAAAAAAGATCTCGCGGGTTCGAAAGAAGGAAAAGATGCATAATAGGAAAGTATTATGTAAAACACATCAAATACATCAAGTTTCATTTATGAGTTCCCTTCAAGATTATTTTGTACATCAGTTTCCAAAGATGGAAATTTTTTTATCACTGCCATTGAAGATAAATTCTTGGATATATTTCGAGTGGACAAAGAAGGTTTTAATTTCCAGCAAATAGCGGCGTAATATTCAAATACAAAAATCTAAACTCAATTCTGTCAATATAATAATGAAGTAGTTGTGAAGTAAAGGGGAAATACAAACAGAATAGTTCAGGTCAAGAAATTTGGAATAGAAGATTGAAAACTTATGACTAATATACTCATTGAAAATTGAGGGTGATATTAGTATATGAAAAAAAATGAGAGATAAATACAGAGTAGACATATATATAAAGTAATAGAAGGTAAATATCAAATAATTACATAATTAAAAATATCAATATTTCTAATAAATAAGTAAGTAAATGATCAAAAATTATAAGAAAATTTCCTAATCAACCGTATGTAAAAACAAATGTGAAAAAAAACAAAATACAGGAGACAAACTGCACTAATAAATATCAAGAAACAGTAAAGCATATGACAAAATCATGGACTGGTTGACTATAAATATGCACACTCAAAAATGTTAGGGACACTAAGTACCACACATATTCCCACTACATGCCCTCTATTGAAATGTACAGACCAAAACCAAAACTATGACACAAATTAAGCACTTGCTCAACGAGATAAAAATTTAAATAAATTACTGAAATACAGCAAAAATTATACAAAATAGGCGCAATAATGACTAAGTGATTAAAATTAAATTAAATAGTAAATATATAGGCAGCAAGTAAAAGTATGCAAGTGTACATATAGGGGCAGCTAGGGAATAGCATTATAATACAATAACTATCTGGTGCCCATGAAAATAGTTTCTCAAGAGAAATTAATTGATAAATAAATATATAGATAAGTAAAATGAAATTAATAGATAAAATGATGTGATTATATGAATGAAAATTACATCAAATAAGCTAAACCTGATTAAAATGAATTCAATCAAAAAAAAAGTTAAATTAAAATTGATATAAGAGAAAATTTGGAACTGTTAATTTAATACTAATCAAAGATAATTAAAATTAAACAAGATGAATAAGTAGAATAATAATTAATGATTGCAGTAACATTTATAGGTAAATAGTGTAAAAATATAAAAAATATGAATAGAATTCAATTGAATTAATCAGATTAAATTAAACTGACAAGGAGATGGCAAGAATTGCGAAATATCAAATTGAATGAGCTATGGTTCATTCGAAAGGGGAGGTCGAGAGTATAAAAAGTGTAAAAGGGTTTGAATGCATGAGCCTTAGTTTCGGAGAAATTTGGATACAAAGTTAGGCATTCGACTAACTATACGATAAGTATTATGAATAGTTCCCAGAAAGCGTGAAGCGCCGTGGCTGCACAGTCTAAGATTCACGCGTGTAATCTTTTTTTATCTGTAGCGAGGAGAGTTCGAGATCTCGCAATGACAATTTTTTTTTTTCATAATGACTATATTTTGTCGACAAAATTAATTTTTATTATTTATAATAAAATATTAATAATTATACATTATAGTGTATTAAAAAATAACAATTTTTATACATATATTGTTTATTTATTTCTTTTTATTTATTACAAAATTCGGACATTACAGCACAATATTGTAGAAGATATTGACGAAAATTATAATAAAACATAATTAATTAATGTAAAAAATTTCGCTTATTTGCCAACTTTGATCAAGCAAATTGTATCATATTTTAGTCAGGCAGTGTATATTACAAACATTCTTCAACAGATATCTATCACCTCTAGTACATACACAGATCACGAATTGAAAGATACGTTAGTATTCCTGATCAGTATTCTCACGCATTTTCACGAATATAGATTAATGCAGAAGTCGTTCGTTTATTCTCTTTATTCTATACTAATAATAAAAATGGAAGAAGCAAGTGTAAATCCATTCTTGATGAAACAGATACAAATATTGGCAAAATGTGATATTGTAAAAGAAGATTTAACCGATGTCATTGCATACTTTAAAGATTAATATTTTATTTATTTTTTTATAAACATCACAAAATAATGTAAAAATATTGAATTTTTTCACAGACATGTTGTTACAATTTGATCTTATTTCTGCCGATCCACCTGGACAAATTACAAAATCTGCTAAAGAGATTGTTGGAAAATTGTTCGAAAATTTTATAAAAATGTTGGGGAAATGTATGATCGTCGAGGAAACCGAATATTTTTTGCGTGACGAAACTGAAGCAGACGTAGAGGAATTAGAAATGGAGCAAGCCACATCGTCAATGACTGACAAAGAATATGTATATGCTACTCGAAAAATCTTGTAAAATAAAGTATGATAGAGTGACTTTCGATATTAAATTAAAAATCGTTATGATTGCAAATCAAATCATCCAAACTGGAGCTTCAAATATTTACAAAGAAGATTTAAACAACATTTACGTCATAACAGCGACACGGTTCAAGAAAGAAATTTTAACAGATGGCACATTTATAAATAAAATGGACATTGTAAAAAGAAATGTTTATAATCGATTTAAGCACGAAATCAGAAATTAGTAACAAGGCGACAATTACAGCAATGGGATGCTGCTGCAATTCAATTCCAAAATGTAGAAAAGAAAAATAAATGTGCCTTTTGTTTTGTAGCATCATCAAGATGATTGTCTGACTTTATTAACAATTATAGAATTTCAAACCGTCGCGTTATACGATATTTATCTAAAAAAGAAATTAAATTATCGAAAATTATGAATTCTGCGATACAGTTTCAAACTTTAATACAGTCAATTTCAACAGACTACAATTCTGATTTTATTGTTAATACTGATAAAACCGATTGCGAATATCGAGTTAATTTTTCAAGAAACGTACACACATACAGGTGAAAAGATAGTCGAACTTTCTATAGGCGATTTGAATAAAATAACACATTCGTACACTGCACAATCTTCTTTAACCAAATCAGAAAAATTATTAGACAAAGTATTTGTATGTTTACAAGAACCGGAAGATATATTTGGAATACGTGTTAAAGTATTAGGTGTACCAAAAAGTTCTGAGCTTTAGATTTCATACAACCGAAATAACAATTTAAATTTTATATATCTTCCCGCTCTTTTAAAGCGTTGACATCCTTCTAAAATGCCATACGGTTTGGTGTTTGATGCACATAACCTCAAAAATCAGTAATGTTCACGATGTCAATAACAAAAGAGCATATTCGATTTTTCATCCACTTCGCGTTTCATCTGAAGAAAAATGCTGCTGAAGCCACTGCAATGATTTGTGCTGCATATGGAGAGAACGCTGTAAGTCATACTACATGTAAAAGATGATATTAAAAATTTCGCTAAGGAGATTTCAATCTTGAAGATGAACTGCGTGCTGGACGCCCTCAAAAGATTGAAACGGACAAATTGCAAGCACTGCTGGATATAAACTCTGCACAAACTGAAAAGGAGCTTGCAAAACAGCTTGGCATTACGCAGCAAACCATTTCCGTACGTTTACATACGATGGGAAAGGTTCAGAAGGAAGGCAGATGGGTTCCGCATGAATTGTCCGAAGATAACAAAATCGTCGGCGTGACACTACACGAACTTTGCTTTCAAAGTTCCGGAAAAAAGATTTTCTGCACAAAATCATTACAGGCAATGAAAAGTGAATTCTTTATGATAACCCTAAACGTAGAAAATCATGGGTTGACCCTGGTCAATCTTCGACATCGACGCCCAATATCCACGCCAAGAAGGTTTTGTTCTGTATCTGGTGGGATTGGAAAGACGTGTTGTATTACGAGTTGTTTCAACCGAGTGAAACAATCACGGCAGACCGCTACCAACAACAATTGACCAATTTGAGCGATGCATTAGAAGAAAAGAGGCCATTTATTGGCCAAGAACGTCGTAAAGTGATCTTGCTTCATGATAATGCTCGATCACATGTTGCGAAAACGACTCAGGATCATATCTTTGCGTTAGGCTGGGAACTTTTCCCGCACGCGGCGTATAGCCCAAACATGGCGCCTTCCGATTACTACCTATTCCGGTCGCTGCAGCATCATTTGGCTGATACACATTTCGTGAGATTTGAAGAGATACGAAAATGCATTGATAACTTTATCGCTTCAAAGCCGGTGAACTTCTATTCGTCAAGGAATTCGCAAGCTACCCGAAAAATGGCAAAAGGTCGTTGATGCAAATGGGGAATATTTGGCTGATTAATATTTTTTTGTTTGTTTTTGAATAAAGATTGAATTTTACAAAAAAAAAACTCAGAACTTTTTTGTACACCTAATAATTACTTCACAGATATCTCAAACATCTGGTGTCAGAACTGGGAAAACATGTTATAAAAATTCTTACAAAATAAAAATACATTTTAAGAAAATATTTGTAATTGATCAGTCTTGTATCGAAATAGAACAATCTTGTATCAAAGACCCTCTTTCTAATAATCAATAAATGACCATACATCTAAAATTGAATTATAGCCGGTTTTCATTAGATGACTAAATTACTGGATTAATTAGAAGAGAAATGTGTATTTTATAAATCTGTTCTATTAATAAAACGAGGAGACATCAAAAATAAAAAATTGCGTGCTAACCGCGAAATTTCAAATTGTTGTAGTGACATTACTTGGAAGAATCAGAGATCGCCGCATCGCTAAGGCGTAACATCTTATGAATTTTGATAAACCAACCAATTTTGATATGCCAACATATTTTTATATCAAAACTGTATCGCGTAAAGTGTTACAAGGTGTTTTATTCAAAACTATTAAAGAGCGAAAAAATCTTTCTTGTAATTTTTATGAATCATTCAGGTTTTTTAAATAATAAACAATATATCATTGCTGATGTATTTAAAAAGACAAAACAATTAATACTTTTTTCTTTAAATAAAATCATATGATTTTTTTTGAGTTTTATTTAAAAGCTTCTATTTGCAAATATTTGCAGAATTAATATAAATTATTTAAATAATCTCTTAATAAATCATTTTTTTTCCTTGTATATTTTAATATTTCTTCGTTTTTCCAAATTGTGCTGTTTTTAAACACAAATAAATGCAAGTTTAAATAAGAATATAAAGCCCTTAATGATATACAGTATTAATTACATTTTAATTTTCTATTGATTCAATTTTGTATTTAATTTAAAAATTTAGTAAGTTTAACAAATACAATAAATTAACATATAAATTAACATTATAAATAAATGTATTTTTGAATTTTATGTATTTTTTTTGAATTTTATTATACATATACAGCTTTTTTATAAATTTACCTCTTCAAATATATTCATTCACATGATACTGAAGAATATTGTTGTGTCTAAAATGAGCGACAAAATAATTCACTTCAAAAGAAGAAAATTGCTGTTGTGAATCATAATACAGTGTCTCATTTAATATTTTTTGCTTTGAATTCAGTAGATGAGCTGTATGCATCGAGACATTGGCTACGACTTCCCAGCCAATAATTATTTCCGTAAAGGAAACCAGAATTAAATACCACTGGAATCTAATATTTAAAAACAGGAAATAAAATAATAGTATAAAATATTAGAAATAGTAACATTATTATACTAGTATTATACTATTAAATTATTTTGTTTGCGAGACGCCTTTATGAGATATCCTAAAACCTCAGTATTTCCTTTTTTAAGAATAGATTCTTTGGAATATTCAAAAATTCTAATATATGCGTAAATAAATATATAGAGGCTATATAGTTTTTAATTATTAACGATTAAAGATTATAAATAATAAAAGTGATACTTTCCCATTCAGATATAATGATACAATAAATATTACCACGAATCGGTTTCGATAGTAGCAGAAATATTTTTTAAGGGAAGAGTCTCATGCGCTGAAAATTGAGTGATTCTTTCGAATTTTTTTTTTTGAGGAAACTATAAGACCAATTCTTTTAAAATTTTTATGTTATTGTAATATTGAACTACTAAGAAATATTTTTTTGATAAAAAAATAATATGTATTTTATGAATAGTATTAATGTAGTATTAATGTTAATTTGATGTATCATTTTTGTCGGCGTGCAAGCATTTTGTCAGCATGTAGTGCTGCTTGTATTCATAATACAGTGAAACAAAAAAACCAAATAAATTTCTTTTTTATAAGGTTTACATTATTAATTGAACCTATTTTTAAATAATAAACAATGCAAAGAGAACAATGCAAAATATACATATTTTTGTCTCCTATGTGTCCTATGTGTCTCCCATTTTTACAATTTTTACAAGTTGTTACAAGTCTTCGGCACACCGATGGATTCACCACTGTTTCCTATGATTACTGACTTACAATTAGTCATGCAGGATTTAGAGATGCGATCGAGCGCCTATCTTGTCAGTTACCATTCTATTACTGTTATGTGAACGATATTGTATTGTGTGCTCCGTCGGACATTTTAGAAATCTTCAACTCATTACACGAACGATTAAAATTTACGATCGAAATAGAAAGCAATCGTCGTCTTATCTTCCTTAATGTTTTGATCATCATTGAGAATGATAAAATTATATTCAATTGCTTCCATAAATCCATCTTCTCAATTACAATTCACATCCTTTGGAACATAAAAAGGATATTATTTATGATATTTATAGTGAATAAAATAATCCAGTTGTCACATCCATGATTTTATTCCAAGAATTTACGAGAATTCGATTGATATTCTTTTAAACAATAATTATTCTTTAGAACTGACTATGAAAACGATTAAAATATCTTTTTTATGACAAACTAAATTTTAAAGATAAGGAAGAAAATACGGGAACACTAAAGAAAAATTTGTTTACTTACGTTTGCAATCTCCAGAGAGAGCTTCCGATCGCCGGCCAAGGAACATGATCTTAATGTTGCCTTTTCCTTGTCAAATACTTAAAAAAAAATGTATTACCATGGGCAAGAATAAATTATACCACTTGTCACGTTGTGATGTAGTTTATAAAATCAGTTGCAATGAAGCCACGTACGTAGGACAGACAAAAAAACAAAGACGAGATTCCACGAACATGTTACCGATATTAATAAAAAAAGTGGCTCTCTTTCCGTGGTTTCCATTCATTGCTCTTCGGAAAATTATTCGTTTGATTGAGAGAATGTCAGAATTTTGGACAAGGAGCCTTACTTCATAAGAAAACTTGTTTCAGAAATGGTGCATATTAAAAAACCACAAGACCTGATAAGACAAACAAAGCAATATGGACTTATTTCCGTATTTCCCTATCCTGAACTCCTTCTCCGATTCCTAACTTCTCTCCCTTGAATCTTTATCTCCTTCGAATTTTTATCTCATTCCTTCCCCTTTCTCTTCCCTTTCCTTTCGTTTTTCACTTTTCCCTTGTTTTTAACCTTTTCTTCTTTGCTCTCACTCCCACAATTTCCTTGGTCACTACTGAGAGTGGGTCTTTCGATTAATACATCTTGATTTTACTGCTTCCGATCAAGTATGATCAATTTTTAATTTTTGTTCGCATCCTTCAGTTCTGATAATTAATCTGTCTTGTGATCATTATTCAATATTTTTAACTCATACTATTTCCGTAATTAGCTTATATTATTTATATTTGTTAATATTGTTACTATTTATTTCGTTTGACAGTTTATATCATCTAATTTCTATCATCATCTAATAACTCACTTGTATTTCGAATTTTATTTTTCTCAATCTGGTATTTGAATTAGTTTTCATTTAGCTTAATTATACGTTCGTTGAAGTTATAAGCAAAGACGCAATCAAAGTTCCGAGAAAAAAGTCAGCTTAGGATCGTGCGCAATCAATAATTAATATTTATAAGCTTTTTTTAGCTATTATAAATATTAATATTGGTCGCGCATGATCCTAAGCAGACTTCTTCTCGGAACTCTGATTGAGTCTTTGTTTATAATTTCAACGAATGTATAATTAAGCTAAATCGAAATTAATTCAAATATCAGATTGAGAAAAATACGTACACCCATGACCAACAAAAAGTTGTTCTTGATTTGCATTAGACTCCGAGTTCAATTATGCGACAACAATTTCATCTATTGATAATCGTACGGCGCTCTTTCTTGTCCAACAAAACCAATTTTAATTATGTCATAACGAATTACGAATGTCATAACGAATTTTTTACACACTAAAGATAACCATATTAAAAGTCAAAACGTTTGTAAATGTAAATTGTTTGTCGCGAGCGCCGAGAACGCAATCACGCCCATCGCTGACAAAGCGGATTGCGGCAAGCGATACTTTACCCGACGAATTATTATTTCATCAAGCGATAGCGATTACCAACGCTACCGTGCTAATCGCGCATTTAATATGTAACCGTTCCACATGAAGCAACTGCTAACCGGATTGCGCGGCCTTTACACGGAAAGCCGCCGCGCGACCCAGAAATATACCGCGAACGCTGACGAACATTTTGATGACACGGCAAAGACCGACCGCCTAGAACAGGATAAAAACGGGAGATCGGTACTAGGAGAGAACTCGTAAAGATCCGCCTTGCCGTCACGTCTGTCGCGGTTCGAATTAAGAAGGACAACTTGTATCAATTTTAATAAAATTTATTGAGTGTTGAACAAAGTGGTGAGTGCCTCTTTCCCGCCGATTCTTTGGTCGATCCCCGAAACGACGCACAACATATCTGGTGGCAGCGGTGGAATCGCAGCAACACCCAGTCATTTGGAAGGAACAAACGATCGAAATTCAAGGAAAAGGCCGGAAAAGAAGTCGACATCCCTGCGGCGAGAAAGAGCCGGTAGAGCCACAACGCCGAGCATATCAGTGACACCGGAGAAGCAGCGACCTACCGCAATAGCCAGCGCTACGCTACAAACATGCGAATTGCGAACGTAATGTAAGTCATAAAAAATTAAGGCGAGCGCATTAGATAGCGAGAGAAGCGTGTAGATAGATGTCGAACGAGGAAGTTAACCAAACTCCCGCCCAAAGAAACACGTGGTTACATAGCGCGTCAGCCAGCCGAGCGCTCAGCCCGAGCCCTCCGAGCCTCGAGCGGAAAATTCACGCGATCCGCGCGATAACGTACGCCGCGATTTAAGTAATTATTATTCCGACGATAGTCTGACGAGTCAACCGGAATTATATCCGAACATTGTAATTGAACGCGTGTTTTCGCTTAGCGACATAGATAATAGCCTACTATCGAGTAGTGAGAGACGCGATGATGCTCTATTACAACTAACAGACGCGAGATCTGACCATAGTGACGGCACGAACGCAAGTAACCCTAGCCGCGGAGAATTTTCATTGACATCTTACGATAGTAGCGTGTTCGATCCAACCGAATTTTACACCGCCTCACGAAACATAAATCCAGCGAAAATGGCAAATCAATCCTCGGGCACACCGTTAAAACCGATCGCGAAAGAACAACAAGCAGTAAACAGAGAATTGGACGACGAAGTAAAAAGGATGAGAGCCACTTTAAGCCAGGTACAATGAAAATCTGACCCGATAGAAGCTTCGCACGACGCGCGAGATGCAATGTTGGTCGTGTTGGTAGAAAGCATGCGAGCACTACAGGGCCGCATAAGCTAACTAGAAGTCGTTAATTACGATCGGAATGCAGAAAATGACGAACCGATAGAAATGACATACGGGCGTACACGGGACGATGTCCGAAATTCGCGAGACCCCGCACATACGTTTATGAAACTAAAAGAAGCCCGCGATATGATTCCGGAGATCATCGCGGAATCAAGTTTAAAAATTTTTAAACGCAAGCACGTATGCGATGAGCGAAATAAATCCTGCCGACGAAAAATCATTATTAAAAGCGATCTTGTGCACGAAACTAATAGGGAAAGTCATGCACGATTTCCAAACAAGGGATATACGCACGTTCATGCAACTGAAGCGCGAGATCGAGATGTGTTATTTGGCAAAGCGTAGCACCACGCACATTCAGCGAGAGTTTAACATACTCCATAACCCGCCAAAAACCTGGGGAAAGCGCGCGAGAATACGAACTTCGCGTTGACAAACTAGCAATGGAACTCTATCAATCTATGGTAGAAGGCCGCGAGCACACCGCGGAGCAACGAAAGGCAATCCTAGATACAAGAATTAGCCCTAGAAAATTTTCAACTAGGATTACGTGACGAGATACAAACAATAGTACGATCCAGGAACTATACGAATTTAACAGCCGCGATGCTAGGCGCGACAACCGAGGAAAAATTAAAAGGTAGCCAACCTACAAAAATTTACAATAGAAAGCAAGAAGCAACCAAGAACAGTATAGAAACCGCAATCAAAAATTGGAGTGCCACAAATGCGGTAGGCTAGGACATTTGGCGCGCAATTGTCGTTCAAGCCGATATACGAACGCCACGTTAGACTTGATTATCCTGCCGATGCGACAGACAAAAAAGGGAAACACAAGCTTCCTCCTCTATATAGGCGCCACTCTGACATTAATAAAAGTAGGGAACCTAAAGGGAAATACACTAATGCGCGAAGAGCGTTTAACCCTAACCGGAGTTACGGACCACAAGATACACACACTCGGAAAGATAAGAGCAACGATAACGCTAGGAGACCGAGAGATATGGCATACTATGCATGTGGTAAGAGATGACTTCTCAATAAATTATGAAGGGATACTGGGACTAGATTTTTTGAATAAACAGCAAGCAAAATGCGATCACGGGAAAAAACAAGTCTGTATTGGCAACACAACTTTCAAACTCTATCCGTACAAGAAAACCATACTAACGCCTCGCAGTGAAACCATAATTCAGGTGGTAACCGATCGAAATAGCATTGGAATAGTAAATGCAGTCGAAACCAAACCCGGAGTTTTCATAGGAAATTGTTTGGTCATACCAGAAGAAAACGTATGTCCAATAAGTGTGATAAATACCACGGGAGAATCCGTGGAGATAACAACGCCGCTAATCACAGTGGACGAGATAAAGACAAAAGACGTCGCACACATGTATACCATGGAGGTGTCAAGTAACGAAACGAGTGACGAGCCTATTCAAGCTCATAAAGAAAAATTGCACAGACAAATGCGAACCGAGCATTTAAATAAAGAGGAAAAGAAAACCTTGCACTAGATTTGCGAAGATTTCCGTGATATCTTCCATCTGAAAACGACCGCCTATCGTATACTAACGCAGTAGCACATGAAATAAATACGCGAGCAGATAGCGCGCCGGTGGATGTCCGACCGTATAGATTATCGGAGAAGCACAAGGCAGAAGTAAATGAACAGATAGCGAAAATGCTGGACGACGAGATAATCCGTCCCAACACGAGTCAGTGGAACACACTCTTACTAGTAGTACCGAAGAAATTAAATACATCTGGAGAGCGAAAACTACGAATAGTTGTGGATTTTCGGAAATTGAATGACTTAACAATTGGCGATTCTTTCCCGCTCCCGAATATCACTGACATACTAGACCAACTAGGAAACGCGAAATATTTTACAACATTGGATTTAGCATCGGGATACCATCAAATCCCCATGCATAAGGAACACAAACAAAAAACAGCATTTTCCACACCTTACGGACACTACAAATTTAATAGAATGCTTTTTGGATTAAAAAATGCGTCTGTAACATTCCAGAGACTTATGAATTACGTACTAACCGGATTACAAGGTCTCAAATGCCTAATCTATCTAGATGACACCGTAATATATAGACCAAATTTGAAAGAGCATAACAAAAGACTAATTGAAGTATTCAAAAAACTAAGAGACTACAATCTGAAATTACAACCGAATAAATGTGAGTTTTTAAGAAAGGAGGTGGATACTTAGGACACATTATCTCCGAAAACGGTATAATACCGGATCCTGCGAAAATAACGGCCGTAGCAAACTTTCCAATACCGAAACGGGTAAAAGATGTGAAATCCTTCATAGGATCAGTCGGTTATTATAGAAGATTCACCGAGAATTTTTCGAGGATAGCGAAACCACTGACGAAACTAACAAAAAAGGATAAAAAATTCGCTTGGACAGCGGAACAACAGAACGCATTCAAAACATTAAAAGAAAAGTTAACGACCACACCAGTTCTAGCTTACCTGGATTTCACTAAACAATTTATAGTAACGACAGACGCATCCGGATACGCCATCGGAGCAGTATTGTCGCAAGGGCCAGTAGGCCAAGACCGACCAATTGCATACGCAAGCAGAATTCTGAATAAAGCGGAACAAAATTATAATACAACAGAGAAAGAATTGCTAGCCATAGTATGAGCCGTCAAACACTTTCGATTGTACCTCTATGGAACAAAATTTCAAATAATTACAGACCACAAGCCATTGATCTATTTAGTATAACAGATCCTGGTTCACGATTAATCAGATGGAGGCTCAAATTAGAAGAGTATGACTATGAGGTGGTACACAAGGCCGGTAAAGGCAATACAAATGCTGACGCGCTCAGCAGAAACCTGATCGCGCCCGACACACAGATAAACAGCATCGAGCGCAACAAGGAAGAGCGCGAATATAACAAAGAAGGAGCAAATAATCATACAAATATCATAATGCCCCCCTCGGAGGACATCAAGGCGTAACACGTACCGTAAATCGAATACGACTAATGCACAACTGGCACGGACTAATACGAGATGTGGAAGAATACATCGCCAAATGTGAATATTGCCAGAAAAACAAACTGAGCAAGAAAACCAAAATGCCTCTAGTATTGACCGACATGGCAGAAAGACCGTTTCAAAAATGCGCTCTGGACATCATAGGACCACTCACGGTTACCATGAAAAGAAATAAATACCTACTAACATTCCAAGACGACTTAACAAAATTTAGTAAAGCAATACCGATATCAGACCAGGAAGCAAGCACGATTGCCAGAGTTCACCACAAAAATAATATGCAAATTCGGAATACCGGAGACAGTATTGACAGATCAAGGAACGAACTTCGTCAGTGAAATGTTCAGGGATGTATGCACCCTCCTAAAAATAACAAAAATTCAAACAACCGCGTACCTGAAAGTAACGGAGCCCTGGAGAGATCGCACAGGACTCTGATCGAATACTTAAGACACTATATAAACGAGGATCAAACCAACTGGGATGAATGGATCCCATACGCGATATTCACGTACAATACGACACCGCATACAGCAACGGGCTATACACTGTTTGAATTGATGTACGGGCACCGAGCAACACTACCTACGGCGCCGCCGAAACCATACTATACATATGATAACTACGCGCAAGAACTAAGAGAACGACTCAGAGCCACACAGAAAGTAGCAAAAGAATATATTCGCGAAGCAAAACAAAAGGCAAAAAACTATGCAGATAGAAATATTAAAACCTTCAAAATAGGAGATAAGGTCCTCCTGCATGATGAAACAGTGCGCAGAGGACGATCGAAGAAATTGGAAGCACCTTGAATAGGACCATACCAAATAATCAAGAAAATTTCCAATGTGAATTACAAAATCAAACAGAAACGAAAAATTATGACGATACATGCGAACCGATTTAAACTATTTATTGAGGATTAGGAAACAATCATATATGAACAATTACCCGCGAAAAAAAAGAGAGAGAGAAAGAGAAGGGGGAACTTACCAGTCACGCAGGACGGAGACGAAACGTTGGTCGGTGGCAACACAAATTTGCACCCGCAAAGAGTCGCGGGGGTAGAGCTCCTCGCAGACGGGCGGAGGGGGCGCAGGAGACCTTTCGACACAGCTGATCGCTCGTGGAGCACGGGGACGATATTCCTCCGTCCAGACGACTATGGACGGCTACCTGAATGACACCCTCATCGCCACACGTTGGGCCGCCAGGCGATATGACCGCACGCACTCGCTACACATGATGGGAACAGACTCCCGACCACACCTAGTGCACTGCATAATTGAAAACTCAAAAACAAACTAAAAACCTTCCACGACGCGCAACAGACCACGGTCGACGGCAGACTGAACAAAATAATTTATAATATTAAACGTATCATACAAAAAAAAATGCAAGACTAGGATTCACAGTAACCTGAGTCCTAAACTTGCAGGATGCTCCTTGTGTGGAGAAGAGCAATACAAGCGACACCTGATTCTCGGCATGCGCTTGACTGGGAATTGTTCTCGCACCAGAAATCTACTACGAAGAAATCGGTCAGCTGAGACAGGCTGAATCGGCATGGAAATTAGTGATAAAACTGAGCGCAAAAGAATTAGAGATCAGACATCAATTACAAGACTATATTGAGGAAACCGCAATACAGTGCCGAAAAGTAATAGGCAATGCTCAGTTAGGTTGCCGGAACATTATGAGGATAATAGAAAAAGAAAATACCAAACTGATCACGCTGTTGACACAAGTAGAAACGCTATACAAAACGACTGACAAACGACGAGGACTGTTGCGGTCGGGTCGGTCAGCAAAATATTGTTCGGAACGATGGACGCCGACCAGAAACTAATAGACGAGCAACTGCAAACGTTACGAACAAACGGCAAGGCAGCACGCAGTAACAAATCAAATAAGAGTAATCAACGCCACAATAGCGCACTTGGACGAATTAGAAAATACTCTAAACTATAACGAAAATCTGATAATGAGTGCGACAAAATGACTAGAGCAACGGTTGACAAAGTCCATACTACAGGCAGACATAGACGAACACTTACTAATCCTGACAACAATAATAAATGATTTAACGAAGGAAACGGAAAATATAATAGATTATCTGACATACGGGAAAAACAGAATGATACCGACACGACTATTACCCATCAAACACATAATAATAGCCCTCAGAGAAGCGGCTACACAATTACCATGGGATTACACCTTCCTTTTAAAATTCAGACTGAGCACTGGCAGACAATACATTACTTTTAGCGCGTATTCAGATGGTCCATACATATATACAATTTTGCGATTTCAGGTAGTAGCATACCCTACATTTAAACTAATTAAGGCAATACCGTTACCGGTACATGATCATGCGAATGTATTCGCCTACATACAAATAAACCATCCTTTGTTAGCTATAGATAAAGAGAATCACCACTACAAATTACTAGAGTTAGAACGCTGCATACGAGAAACAAACATATACACATGCGAACAGAACTTCGCGACATATTATGCGGAAACAACAGCACCATGCGAGGTGCAAATATATACACATACACCAGGACAGCTCAATTACTGCGAAAAGAATCATATGATATCTAACACACCGTTGTGGATAGCATTGACGGAGGAGCAAGCGTGACATATTTACTCCACGGCATATAAACAGGAAATTAGTATTAAGTGCGAAAAGCAAATAGAAGAAAAAATTATATTAGAAGAAACCGGAAAAATAAAACTAAAAGATAATTGCAAACTAATCACACCAAACGTAATATTAAAAGCGCGAAAAATTGACGGAATAAAATATATTCAAAACTACCTCCCCGAGTACAATATAACATTAGAAAAAATAGAGACACCGATAAGAATAAGCTAGCGAAAACCGACACGTTACGACAAATAATTAAGAACCCTGTAGACCTAACCAAGTTAAGCGTAAGAAAAAATAAGAGAAACTCTAGAAGATAGCGATTATGACTTACTCAAAAATAAATACACTGTATACTCTATGGGAACAGGCACCTGCGTAGTGATAATAACTATAATAGGATTAATAACATGGCGCACAAACAAAAACAAAAATAAAAAACAAAAGAAAAGCGAGATGACCGCACAGAGACGCGACGATGCTATGTTGTATTAGTCATAAGCATACGATTATATTATAGTTACGCGACAACATATGTAAACTAGCAAGTAAGATCACCTTCCATCGAAGGAGAGGAGGGATGTCGCGAGCGCCAAGTAAGGGACACATGGAAGTCGAAACCTTCCATGGTTTCCTCCTATCAAAGGGGGAGGGATGTCGCGAGAACGCAATCACGCCCACCGCTGACAAAGCGGATTGTGGTAAGCGATACTTTACCCGACGAATTATTATTTTATCAAGCGATAGCGATTACCAACGCTACCGTGCTAATCGCGCATTTATTGTGTAACGTGAAGTTCCACATGAAGCAACTGCTAACCGGATTGCGCGGCCCTTACGTGGAAAGCCGCCGCGCGACCCAGAAATATACCGCGAACGCTGACGAACATTTTGATGACACGGCAAGGACCGGCCGTCTGGAACAGGATAAAAACGGGAGACCGGTACTAGGAGGGGACTCGTCGAGATCCGTCTTGCCGTCACATCTGTCGCGGTCCGAATTAAGAAGGACAACCTGTATCAATTTTAATAAAATTTATTGAGTGTTGAACAAAGTGGTGAGCGCCTCTTTCCCGCCGACTCCTTGGTCGATCCCCGAAACAACAGAAGCTTAGTTTTTGAACTATTAAAATAAATAGTTATCGTATCACGGATCAGATACGAAAAGTAGGCAGGGGCGGCGCAACTCACCACCAGTGGGCGCTTACGCGGGATGCTTATTGTGATCAAACGATTAACCGATTAACTACAAGTATACGCATACGCATTAACATGTTTTTGAGGAAAAAAAGTCGTCACAAAATTAAGGTAGGAATACACAATTTTCAGGACAAAATTATTTTATTAGCATACATTCTCTCTCTCTCTCTCTCTCTCTCTCTTTTTCTCTCTCTCACGCACACACTCACTTAATCATCGAATCATCCTTAAGTCATCACAAGATAATAGTAAGTATGTAGATGAGAGAGAGAGAGAGAGAGAGAGAGAGATGGAGAGAGAGAGAGAAAGAGAGAGATTAATGTGTATGTGTATATTATTACTTGCAGCCGGTTAATCGGTTAATCGTTTGATCACAATAAGCATCTCGCGTAAGCTCATGAATAGTGGTGAATTGCATCCTGTCTATCTTTCGTCTTTGATCCGTGATACGACAATTATTTATTTTAATAGTTTAAAAACTAAACTTCGAACAAAATTTTGGAAAAGAAAAAATCGTCTGAGAATGAAGTCAGGAATACGACATTTTAAGAATAAAAGGTTGTTTCGAATCATCCTGTATACATATCGTTGGATAAGCAGAAGTTGGATAAAAATCTGTTTTGTATAAAATAAATGCCTGATCTAAATAATTCAGCATATATCATTGTAGCAATATTATTTTTCGGACGTATTTAATATGATTTTAGCATGCAGCAATAATTTATTTTTTTATTGTAACTTAATAAATATTTATGATTTTAAAATGCAATAAAGTTGTTTTATTAATGTAATAAATTCTTTTTCAGCTTAAATATGTATCTCTTTCTAAAAAATATGTTTTTTCCAATAACGCCAAAACAGAATGGAAATCAAAAAATTTTTGTATTGAACTTAATAAAACTTTTTCGATTCTTTTGTTTTCTTTAAATTAATTTTTATAAGGAAATGGCGCATAATGATCAAGAAGATTTAGTAGGTAGAAAAAAGTGAACTGTACAAAAACATATTAATGAAAATTTATAACAGAGAAGGAGTTTTTATTTTCGATCTTTGTCTAATCATTTTTATCTAATCACCATCTTTGTCTAACCACTTTATTTAGATAAATTGTTTACATAATAAAAAATAATGTTTATATAAATCAATATTTAAAGCATTTCTCAATGTTTCAAAAAATTTTATAAAAAACTTTAAAATAGTTGATAATATAGAAGTAATCATAATGTAGAAGTAATCAATCCGTATAGAGATGAAAATAACAAATAATTTTGAATTCAAAGTAAAAAAACAATTAAAAAAACTAATATTTTTAATGTAAAAAATTATTTTTTACCAAAGTATTAAAAAAAGATGTAGAATTTATTTTTTTTTGAGATTTATCGCTAAAACATTTAATGTTTATATTATTTTGATATTATATATTTAATATTTATGCGTATTTAGAAATCAAAACAAAAGTACCTTTAAAAAAATAATGACGCCAAGTTCAAGCGTCTTTTGTTACTTTTGATTTATGTAAAAATATTATATTAAAATTTTAATCGTATTAAATAAAAAAAATTTTACGATATTGAATTGAAATTATATAAAAAGTCTATTTTATTTTTATTGATACAAAAGATGTAAAATCAAAACTGACGCCAATTTCTTATAATATAAAAAACATCACTATAGTGAAATAAACCAATGTTTAATATTATTAAATAAAAAAATAATTTGCATAATCTCTTAAGATCAAACTAACGTATAAAAACTTGGCGCGCCCGGGTTGCATTAAAACTAACAATAAATAAACAATGTGATAGGCGAATAGAATAACAATTTATTAAATTAAAATTATATTAAATTAAAATATAATATAATTTTAAGTTAATATAACAGTAAGTATGTATGTATATATTTTAATGCCAGCGATGTTTTTTATTTTCAGATAATGCTACGAAATCAGACAATTTTTTTATTGAATCGTTACGTAAAGGATGAAAATAATATTTAATTTGTTAACTTTTATCATATTTTAAACAATACAGTACGTGAAGTCGTCAAAGATTAGGCATCAGATCGCGCCGCCCTGAGGAACGCCCGCCGGTTCTGAACAAAACCCTATTGATCGCTACGTATTACATACGCGCGCTCATTCGTTAATCTGATCCATTGTAAAAACTGCTCGTCAAACACAATTTTGCTAAAGGAAAAAGTTGGTTCATTTAGCATAAAGAATCACGTAGTGTACTCCAAATGTGGGAATTTTTGGACACGCTGTATATATAATGCGCGCGCGCGCGCGCGCGCGCGCGCGCGCGTGTGTGTGTGTGTGTGTGTGTGTGTGTGTGTGTGTGTGTACGAATATATTGCTATAATTAAAATTTAAATATACCATTATTGTTTATATATCTTTTATATAACTTTGATGTAAAACGTATATCTTCGTAGAAAAGAAATTGATAAATATAGTATCTGTAAAATAATTATTGGTGCACATATAAATCAAGAGTCACGGTATATATCTTTAAAATAATTTTATAATTTATTTATGCCGTATAGAATATATTAATTTTTCTATTAATAAAATATTCTATTAATTCTATATTCTATTAATAAAATTTTTCTATTAATAAAATTAAAAATTATTTTTTTTAAATAAAAAATAAAAGAAGTAGTAGAAACCTTATTTCAAGTTTTTTTGATAATAGTAATGTTTTAATCTAAATATTTGTGAAGCAGCAAAATTCATTTGATTTTTGCTTTCCATCTGTCGGTAGATCATATCAATAAGTTTTGTTTAGTTTGTATCGACAGTCCATCGTCAAAGCAGATTCTACTTTATTTCTGCTGACAATCTAGCGTCAGTTATGTCAATAGAATCTGCTTAGTTTCTATCAATAATCTGCTCATGTCAATCAGTTTATGTCGACAAGCTGTTAGCAGAATAAACCTACAGATATAGATAATAGCAGATTGCTAATATTTTATTTACTAGAAATTCAGGAACAAATAAAAAATTAATAAAAGATACAGCTTAAAAATATGGTACTCATTATTGCATTTAAAAAGGCTAAGTAGAAAACTTGTTATTAATTGTTACCGTTTTCTTCTATTGTATTTCTCGTTTTGTTCATTTTGTGCAGATAGTTATAAGCTCGAAGAGCGTATATTTTAATTACTTATGTATCTTTTATATGTATATAATACATAGCTGTCATCATAAGTAAAAAAAATTACAAAATATTTTATTTCATATTTTCTTCAAAATATTTTGTGATGGAGGATTAAATGTTGAAGATGTATGATTATATTTTTTATATCATCATGACAGTTTAGGTTTATGATTAGTCATGATATAATGTAATTAGATGAATGTATGCACATAATTGCGACATAAATTGATAGAATTGATGTAAATTTATTGTATATTGTATATATATGTAATTTATGTATACTTATTTGAAAAATATACATATATTATAAAGGAATTTCTTAAATAAATTTTGCTGATTCAATAAATATTCCATGAACTTCATATAAAAGGCGAAATAACATATTCATTCAATGTACTTGTACGTCAAGCCAGCATGCCCACATCTTTTTGTTAAACAATGAGCAATAAATTCGAAAGTGGTATATTTTACGAGCAATTAATTCTAGAAATATTTTTGGGCACAAATAAGAGCAGCAACTAATTCATTTAATATACTTTACTCTTAAAATACTTAAAATCAACAGCATCATATCTTTTTATTAAACAACGAGCAATAAATTCGAAAGTGATATATTTTTCGAGCCACTAATTAGCAAAAAAATTTGATGTATTTATTTGTTGTTTTTAATGTTCAATTTTTTATTTTCTGAAGTAGTCCCGGGAAACTAGCACCCCCATTTTTAAATTTAATTTCCTGCAAATTGGTAGGAGCAATAAATTCGGGACTACAGCAATAAATTAATACTAAATTATGGCCATGAATCCGAATTTTTTTTTAATGATGAGAGTGCCAGCTTCACAGATGTAGAGATATTACAGTGTCAGCAGCAGAAAAAAACTTTAGAAAAGGCATCAATATTAATAAAGAAAACAGCGGATTAGTCGAACAATACACCGATGTTTACAAAAATCTATAATAGAATAATACAGCCATGTAAGGATACTTTTACAGTAATATTGGCTAAATTAATTAGATAAGTAAGTTCACCTTTTTTTTCTTTTGTATATTAAAGAAAATATATATAATTATACAAATATAATAATAAAAATATCTATTTAATTTCTGCAAAAAATTAAAAGCTTAAGAGTTTGGGAAGCTTTGAACATTTATCTGTAATCATCGAGAACGAGACGAGTAATATATTTGAGCGATAAAACGAATTCGCTGAGAGCGTGCGAAGTTTGATTGTAATTACACGAAGCGTCTCATTCGAAGATGATATACCCAAGTAATTATTTCTTTTTTTTTTCTTCTTTTTCTGCTCCGATTCATAGCTATAAGATAATATCCATAGATATAAGACTCTCGAATGACAGGTTCTGAAACGATATGAAATCGGAAGGGCTACATCAAGGGAAGATAAAAATACAGGAACTTTCTTCCTTTTTAAATTTTTACTCGTTATGAAACTAAGTATTATTACTTGTAAGATAATACTACTTGTTATCATCTTCGAACGAAACGTTTCGTAAAATTACGATTAAACTTCGCTCGTTGTCAGCGAGCTCATTTGATTGCTCAATTATTCCATTGTGTATGATGTCGTACCAAAACGGATAGACTAGACGACTTTGAAAGATAAATAACGTAAAAAACTTGTATCTCTAACTAAATCTTCTACAATTATTTTTATAATGAACAAATCATGGAAAACTTGAAATAAGTCTCCATTTTACAATATTTGCAATCGGCGAATATATTTAAGACAGGGGCAATCACCACACTTATTACGTGTAAACATTTGTATAAACATTATACATTGTGATGATATAAATTTTAATTTTGTAAATTGATATAAAATAGAAAAAATATAACTGATATGAAATATGTTCTTTAGCGTTATATTTGCAAGAAAAAAATATTTATTATTATTTATTGACTAAGTGTATTATTTATATTTATTATTTATTTACTATTTATTTTATACTATTGCTCTGAAAATATTTTTAAATAAATAGCGTAATTTCTTTGCATTAATAGAATTTTTATAGTAGAATATTCCATGAACTAGAATAATAAAATATAACAAAAGATATGTATCTTCATTTACAATTTAATAGATCAATTATTTCGAATGTTATATAGAACATAGTCTCCCAGACGTTTAGATTGATTAATAACAACTTTGATAAAACAAATAAAAAACTGCAAATAAAAACTGATGCATATACCAGAAAAACAGGAAGGACAAAAATTGTAGTAATTGATGCAGGAATTTCAGGATTAATGACGGCGAAAACATTAGAACATGTGGAACTCATGAATTATCTTCTCGTACGAAAGTACATTCATATTTTTTAAATTTTCATACTTATTAATATTAAAAGAAAATCTGATTAGTCTTAATCTTTAAAACAATCTAATCATATAAATAAACAGCATAAATATTTATACGAAGAAATAGAAAGATAAATTTGAATGAAGTAAAAATAAAACAAACTTTTTAGATTATCTGTCATTAGTTTACAATTCAAGATGTAATCGGAAAAAGAATTCATTTCGTTCCATGAATGACAGTTGAAGTCATAAATTGCAAAGCACAATTCTTGCACGGTGATAAGAGCAGGTTAGTGGAATATTGTCACAACAATGATTTAATGAGTATCTAAAGCACGGACGGTGAAGGAATTTTTTTACGTGACAATGGAATCATAATAAGCGAAAACTTAATTAACAAACCGTTTCGAACGATGTTTGCGAGCAGGTTTTTTTAAAAAAGCAAGAGATTAGCAGTCCCGTCATGAGAAATAGATTTGAGGATTATTTACGTGAATGAGATGATTCCTTGACAAAGAGAAAGATGAAGGAGAAAATTTTCAATTTGAACGTGTGATTTTTTTCTAGAAGCTATCATTCTTTGGATGCTTTATTAGCGGTCCTATCAGGAAAATTTATATAAATATTATAATAGAATCATATGTTATTATAATAACAGAATTGATATAGAATTAGACATATACTCTGCTCTTGACAAACTGCTGAAAGAAATATAACAGAATCTACAAGCAAACCTAAACATGACAGACTGGTACAAGAAACAGAGCAGATCTGTATTATTTCTGATGATAAATTGCTGACAGAAACCGAGCAGATCTTACTAATATAATCGGTTAAATTATTAATAGAAAAGAGACAGAGTCTGTTGTGATGCCGGTAAACAGAAAACCAAGCAGGACCTGCGCAACGCAGTTTGATGTCGGATTAACCGCACAGAAATCGAACAGGACCTGAGCAAGAAACACAAACAGATACAAATAATAGCAGATTGCTGCTATTTTACTTACTGGAAATTCAGGAACGAATGGAAAATTAATAAAAAAGATATGTGTGGCGCCCTTGTCACCTACTTTCGCTGCGCCGCTTGGCGCGCCTGCCGCCGAGCGCCACCATCCACCGAAAAAGCAGACGATTATACCACGATCAGTGTGGTAACTTCCGCCTTTTCCCCCGTCAGACACTGTGTTGAGCGGCCATTTTACGCGTTTCTTGTGCTTGCCATCGGATACACGAACAACCACACGTTTGGCGCAGGGAGAAAGGGAGAGAGAGTTTCAGGCATCATCGCGGTCGTCCGTGTCGTGCGAGTGTGTGTCTGCGCCCTGTTTAACATCAAGTGTCGCGCATGTGCCGGGTTCTGTGCTGTGTCGCGATCGTGCCTGTGTCGTGCGACCACGTGCGGCGTGCCGCCTGTTGCGCCGGGTGTTCGCTGCCCCTTTCGCTCTCCGTGCGCCACCACCTCTCTCGCCTGCGCGCAAGACGCTAGTGCGCTCGTTCTTTCTTTCTCACTCGCGTGTGTGCTGCCTCTCCTCGCTCGCGCGTGTGATCCGTCGCTTTTCTCTCTCGCTCGCGCACGGTCGGCCTTGTGATTCTCTCTCGCTCGCGAGCGTGTGTCCTGTCCGCGATCTGCGTGCGTTTCATTCGTCTCTGTCATCGCGTCTCTGTCTGTTCCGTCCTGTCTTATTCTGCGTTTTATCCGCGTTCTTTATCCGCAATCGTCAAAGTTCCGCGTCTCCCTCTCTGCGATTCTGTTTCGCGTGCGTTCTGTTTTACCCGCGTCCGCGTTGCGTCTCATACTCGTCTTCGTTGCGTCTTTTAGTTTTTTAATCAGCGTTAGTGTCGGTCCACAATAAGTATTTAATCTTTAAGTCGTAAGAAATTGACCAATCATAGTCGATTATTCTTTTCATATTCGATTATAATTGGTCAATTTCTTACTTCTTAAAGCTTAAATCACCTATTGCGGAACGACACTTAGGCGTGCGGCAGCCGCCCGCGATCTCCTGCGATTCGCGAGCGTTCCGCGTGGCTATGCAACGTGCGTCTTCCGATCCGCCTCCTCTTTCGTGAGCGATCTTTTTCAGCGTTTCTTTTTGTTTCTCTTGTTTCAGCTGTTTTCTAGTCTTGAACATTCCTTCGTGTCTGCGATGCCCTTGCAGGCATTGTACGTTCCGCAAGATAACAATTGTCATGCGCATTCTTCGTGTTCGCGGTGCCCTTTTGGCTTTGTATCGTCGCGATTCTCTTTGTCTTTGTGATATTAGCTGTAAGCCGTGTAAATATCGCGTTCACGTTTTTGTTTGTCAAATAACCGACTGTTCTAGAAATTATTATCCGTTGTCTGTTGAAATAAACGAGACCGAGTCAGAACTTCGCGAGACTTTGCTGGCGACGATCGAACCTCAAATCGTGGTGGTATTGCTTAGTTGTCTTGCAACCTTCTTGCTTCTCCGACTTTTCAGAGATCAGCCTCATCAAGTCTTCATAGATCGGCAACGCATTATCCATTACATATGCTAGCTTAAAAATATAATACTCACTTTTATTACATTTAAAAATGCTAAGGCTTGTTACTAATTGTTATCGCTTTTCCATATTGGATTTCTCGTTTTGTTCATTTTGAGGATAGTTGTAAACATGAAGATCATGCATTTTAATTGTTTATATATTTTTTGCATATGCATATATATATATATATATATATATAAAATGTGTGTGTGTGTGTGTGTGTGTGTGTATATGTGTAAAATATATACATATATAAAATACATATTTTATATATTACACACCACACACACAAAATGTGTGTGTGTGTGTGTGTGTGTGTGTGTGTGTGTGTGTGTAAAATATATACATATATAAAATATATATATATAAATATATACATATATATATATTAGGTGTACAAAAAAGTTCTGAACTTTAGATTTCATACAACCGAAATAACAATTTAAATTTTATATATCTTCCCGCCCTTTTGCGGTTTTAAAGCGTTGACATTTGGCCTTCTAAAATGCTATACGGTTTGGCGTTTGATACACATCACCTCAAAAATTAGTAGTGTTCACGATGGCAATAACAAAAGAGCATATTCGATTTTCCATCCACTTCGCGTTTCATCTGAAGAAAAATGCTGCTAAAGCCACTGCAATGATTTGTGCTGCATATGAAGAAAACGCTGTAAGTCATACTACATGTAAAAGATGCTATCAAAAATTTCGCCAAGGAAATTTCAATCTTGAAGATGAACCGCGTGCTGGACACCCTCAAAAGATTGAAACAAACGAATTGCAAGCACTGCTGGATATAAACTCTGCGCAAACTTAAAAGGAGCTTGCAGAACAGCTTGGCGTTACGCAGCAAAACCATTTCCGTACGTTTACATACGATGGAAAAGGTTCAGAAGGAAGGCAGATGGGTTCCGCATGAATTGTCCGAAGACAACAAAAATCATCGGCTTGACACTGCATTCACTTTGCTTTCAAAGTTCCGGTAAAAAGATTTTCTGCACAAAATCATTACAGGGCGATGAAAAATGGATTCTTTATGATAACCCTAAACGTAGAAAATCATGGGTTGACCCTGGTCAACCTTCGACATCGACACCAAAGCCCAATATCCACGCTAAGAAGGTTTTGCTCTGTATCTGGTGGGATTGGAAAGGTGTGTTGTCTTACGAGTTGTTACAACCGGGTGAAACAATCACGGCAGATCGCTATCAACAACAATTGACTAATTTGAGCGATGCATTAGAAGAAAAGAGACCATTTACTGGCCAAGGACGTCATAAAGTGATCTTGCTTCATGACAATGCTCGACCACATGTTGCGAAAGCGACTCAGGACCATATCTTTGCGTTAGGCTGGGAACTTCTCCCGCACGCGGCGTATAGCTCAGACATGGCGCCTTCCGATTACTGCCTATTCCGGTCGCTGCAGCATCATTTGGCTGATTCGCACATTTCGTGAGATTTAAAGAGAAAAATGCATTGATGATTTTATCGCTTCAAAGCCGGTGAGCTTCTATCGTCAAGGAATTCGCAAGCTACTCGAAAGGTAGCAAAAGGTCGTTGATGCAATTGGGGAATATTTTGTTGATTAATATTTTTTTGTTTGTTTTTGAGTAAAAATTGAATTTTACAAAAAAAAGCTTAGAACTTTTTTGTACACCTAATACTTACATTTTGAAATCTAAAAGCGATCTGTTAGATGGTTTAAAGAAATCTTTCTTAACTTTTAAAGATATTAATGTATCGTTATTATTTCTTTAATGAAAATATTATTTCTTTTATGAAAATTTTGAGCATGCTTATATCTCAAAGTGCTCAAATAGTTACAGTTTTACTTACCGCTTTGTCTCGCTGGACTAAAATTGGGGAAGGTGCTATCACTTGCTCTGTTTCATCTTGAGAAGTATTCGGTAGTTCGTCAAGTACATCTGAAGGCTAAGCAGACCAACTAATTCTTTTGTTACTATTATTCAATTCTTCAATACTTCCTAGAAATTAAAGGTATAATATTGACTTAATTAATGTATGAACTTATATTATGAAATATTTATTATCGCATTGTTTAAAAAAATATTTTATTTTAAATTATCTTATAAGCCTTATACTTGCTAACTTGCCAATCCAGGCATAGTATCTTTGCTCTTTATTTTCTATATCATTTAGTGCTGTTCATTCATTTAGTGCTGTTTTACAGAATATAGAACGTTCGGATTGAAGTCTTTATAGTTTTTCGGACAGAATTGATTACCTTCTTGAGTTTTAATTTTACGCACTGAAACATCTTCAACATCGCCATTGTAATATTTAACTTTGACATATCATTTTTTATAATCCATGGAAGCCATTATATATTATATTAAAATGTAGAACACAGTAAAACATTATATATGGAAACTGAACTTTAATTTTTGTCACGAAAATAGCGGTAGCGGTTTTATTAGGATTCGAAATCTGATTTACGGAATCAATAGTAAACAGTCAATAACAGGAAAGTGTTAACTATCATTGATTCATTCTAGATTAAAATAAAAACTTTTATAAGATTAAATACATACGAAATCACATGGGAGGATTAGTATAATACCGATGTGAGTAAGATATCGTTTTATGGCAGACTAGAGGCAAACACTTGCTTCTGAAATACAGAGTATCGTAATTAATTTGATAATGATATTAAGTACTTACGAAGCCAAAAACGAGATCTGTCTCATACTTTCATTTTATGAAAGTGTTGTGCCCCGAATGGGCTACGACGTTAATATTAGGGATAGTCGGGTTCGTTAAACCTAAGGAGTTGGGACTCCGAGCAGGATCAGAAGAATGTAGGGATCTTCTTGAATTCACTAACACACACTTTCTTTATTTTAATTGATTTATTCTCACAAGTGCACAGATGCTTGATATATTAACGATTATATTTTACACACGGTTAAACGTCGTCGGGTGACTCGGTACGTATCGCGTTACTCTGGCGGCCGACGACCGAATATGTCATGAGATGCTGATAGTACGGCTCGCGGGAACTTCGCTACGAGATTCGGTAATATTTTATGCGATTATTATAGGTATTATTATTATTATAGGTTCCGGTTATTATTATTATTCGATTCCGGACGACACGTAATATTTGACTCTCTCTACTCCGCCTTGTGTAACCGGTTATATAGGCTGATCGATGCTCGATCAGCATTCCGATCGGTTGCGTGATATTGATTGATCAATATTACGCTCGGTTTGATCATCAAATTTAGGAATTTGCTGATAGGCTTTTCGCAATGTTCTCGCGTGATGCATTTCTGCGGTCTTTCGAAAGACTGGTCTCAATTTCGGCGGTCACATATTTGTGTCGTCTTTCGAAAGATTTTTTCCGAGATTCATGCGGACTACTTTTATTGCCATGCAGACTACTTTTATTGCCATGCAGACTACTTTTATTATTAGTTGTAGATCTGGCTACAATATCCCCCCCCTCCTCGTTAGTAAAAGAAAACGGAGGTACGAAGTTTTCACTTTTTTACATAATTTTTCTTCCGATACATTTTTTGTTATAATCGTTTGCTTAGAATCGAGTACTTTCGCTTAGTCTAACGGCGCGACCTATATTGCGTGGGTCATTATTTCAATTTGTTTTTTCTTTCTTATTACAATTATTATTGTTACGATAGCGATGATTATTATTAATGAGCTGCTAATTGATACGGGATATACAAAGTGTTTTTGTGAAAAAAGGGATATCTCATTATTGTTTATTTCGTTCTTCGTTATTTAATTTCTTTGTTAATTCTGTTGCTCTTGTATAACTTTTAATTTAATTTTTTCTGTTTTATTTACCTTCAGAGTTTCGCTTAGTAATGTAATGTTATATTCTGGTAAATAAGTTTTTATTTCTTTTCTCTTGTTGGTACTTGTTGATCTTATTGTCGCGTCTGCTGTAACTATTTTACAATTACTTGACGTTATTTTTCTTGTATTTGTAATACTTCTACGCATTTCTTTATTATTTTTACATAAGATGTAATAGTTTGTTTCGCTGGTGTGGAATATAACCAAGAATATGAATTACTTAAGGCTATCCATATGCTATTTTTTATTGTTATGTATTTAATTTTACAATTGTTATAACAGTTGTCATTTTCTATATATATATATATATATATATATATATATATCTATTTCGCATAGCGGGTCGGTTTTTACATTTCTAATTGGAAAGATTTGTTCACACAAGTAGTTCGTATTTATTTGCTTGCATTGTCTTAACTTTTCGTGAGTCAGTTTTGCATACGTGTGTCTGTCAGTATCTAAGGCTATTAATGGATTGTTCGTTTCAATTAATGCGGATATGTTTTGCTTGTGTGGTACCGGTAGTGGTATTATGTTTAATATTTCGTATAGTGGAAGTGAAATTAGCGGGAAATGTAGGATTGTATAGACGTTTGTTTTGTCGCAGTGCGCGCTCATTTTCGTTATCTTTTCTATTGTAGGTCAATCCTCTTCCCTTATCTTAAATGGAAAATATGATCCTTGCGGTATTTGTGTGGTTGCTTCCTTAAGATTCTTCATTATTTCGTTTAACGGTATTAGTCGTGGATGTAGTATTCCATTTTTTATCGCAGTTAGATATTCTAGTGTGTCCTCCGCGTTTTGTGTCACTGTGTCAAGTATTGCGTTGGTGATTATAAAGTGTTCTTTTATGTTTTCGCTTATTTCCGTTGTTAGTGCCATTTCTAATTTTTTGATTGCGTTAGCTAAAATATTTTCATTATTTTGGATTATTTTCTCTTAATTACTTATATACGCTATCGTCGCGTTTTATAATTTTAATTTGATTTTTTATTATATGCTCTGTTGTTTGTTATGTAGGATATTTAATTGTTCATTGATTAGTTTTCTGTCCTCATTATCCATTGTTCCGAATAATGTTTTGGCAATAGTTCCTATTCCATCTATCAGCCCTCGTTTCGTTTTTGTATCTTGTATTTTATATAGAGAGTTTATTCTTTTTGTTAAATATTTTAACCGCTGGTAATTGTTTTCAATTATGATATTATAGTTATGACATGACCCTTTGTTTGTAAATTGTAACATAGTGCATATGTTTTGCGTTTTTAGAATGTATCCTTCTATTTGCTCTGCTCGTTTTTCGATTGGTGAGATATCTATTTTTGTAACTGTTTTCCAGAATGAATCGATAATATTTAGTTTTCCTATTTCCTCAAAGTATATTCCGGGGTGATGTTTGAAGTTCTCTACTTCAAATGGTAGTTTTTTTTCTCCTTCTCCATTGGTTATCCATATCTGTATTTTGCAATGTTAAAATAAAAATTCTTATTTCTCATGAAGAGTTTGCGGTGTTCGAAATCGGTTTTCGAAATGCGTTTCTTTTTTATCATATTCTCTGGCGTAATATTACTTTATTCTTATTTCGCTATCTTAGTTAAAAAGATTCTTCTGTGAATCTGTTGAGCTTGCTTTTTATAACGTTTATCATTTCTCTTGGTGTCCTTTTTATTATATCGGTGTTAGGTATTCCGTGTGAGTCTTCTAATATTTCATTCTTTTGCGATGAGTCTTTTGACTGCGTCTCATCAGTTGTCAAGACATCCTTCTCGTATCGACATCATGGGCTCTCGAAGGAATTGTCAGCGCGACGCGCTGGTGTTCGACGATAGTGCCGCGGCGGAAGCGTCGTCTGAGGACGAAGGCTTTGACGTCGAAGTAGATGGTGACATCAACGAATTCATGGATAATCCTGCCCTCCGCATTTTCGCCGCGTGCGCGAATGGCTATTGTGAATCATTTTTATTCCAATGGTGTGTTCCATGTTTGCGAGGATTGCATCTGGTTCGCCACCGATGATGCTCCCAGTAGAGTCGTTGAATTGCCATGGTTCGTGGAACTCTACGAGTTGCTCGTGTCTATGCCTGAGGCCGTTTTGGCTGACGTGGAGATGGATTCGGAAGATGATCCGGATGATCCGTTGGAGGATTTGCCAGCCAACGATGGATGGGGACAATGTGGGGGATGACCCGGCGGCCAATCTCGCGGAGGCGAAGGGCCGCACTCCTGGGACTTAATCTTGTGGATGCTTCGTGCTTTATATGTAGTTTATAGTATTAGTATAATATTTACATTTTTACTGACTGAGTTTTAGTATGTATAATATTTACAAATATTTGTCCCGGAATTTCGCCTTCGGTTCCATGAAAAGCGGCGCGAGTTCCGGGAATCGTATAATAAATTAGGCTCGCGGCCGATTCCGTGAATTCGGCGCGTTCACGGTAGGTATGGCACGGGCGCGACGGTGCGAGGGATCTTCGGCGCGCTTGTTATGACGGATCAGCTGTTCGTGCATTTCGTCGTGCGTATTGTCAGTCTGAGGTTTTGTGCTGTGGTCTTTGGAATGCAGGAAGCTCCCTGCTTTTTGACCGTCAGCAGCGGAAGGTGTGCACAAGGTCTTGCTTTTAGAGCCCAGATTGAGAAGCCCCTCAATCTGTGATAAAGCTTGTGCGCTGTGGATGAAAGAAGCGATCAACTAGAAGCTCCTGGCGCGATAGGAAACATCCTAGATCGTTTTGTGTTGGACAGGACTGGAAGTGTCGAGAGCAGTACTGGACGTCTTACTGTCTCGCCGGTGATAGGTCGCGATCATCCACCGAAGTCGCTTAATATATCCGAGTCGGCTATCGGTTGGGAGTAGTCGAGTACTAGTCGGCCAAACTCGAGTCGGGATAGTTCCGGGGGATGCTCTCATCAGAATATTCGCGATAATTCGCCGAACGCGCTCGATTTTTCCGCGAAGATGTTCGGTGGCACGGTCGGCAGCGGGGCCGGCGGCAGTGGCCTAAGCGGTGCGTGTTTATTCACGCTCTGCGCACGTGAAGCCGTGTGATCTCCGTTTCGCTTCGTGATATTCGACGTGATTTTACGATGGTGGGATCGCGGAAGGATCGTCGTATCGATGCCCGGACGGTTGATCGGTCGGGGACCCTTAATATTATTTTAAACAATGGAGGGTGAGTCGGGTGTCGTTACAAGCTGATAAGTCAGATTGCTGATCTAGAGAATTAATATTACTTTTCTTACGCTTATTGTTAGTGTTATGTGGTGCTGCGTATATGAGCATATAATAATGTGTCTATTCTCCGAGAAAGCTGCGTCTTTCACATTCTTCCATTGTTTTTCGTCCGATATTACCGTCCGATTTGCACTGTACATACAAAAGAAACAGTAAAAATTAAAGGAAACATTAATCTCTATAAGACAGATCTCGTTGTTGACTTCGTAAGTTTTTTAATATCATTATTGGATTAATCTCGGTATTCTGCGAGCAAGATACTGTTTTATAGCAAACTGGACGAAAGCACAGAAGCACGTGTAATCCGTCGATAAAATATCTATTAATATTACATGAATCCTGCCATACGACTTCGTATGCATTTGATTTCAAAAAAGTTTTTATTTCAAGAATATGAACAGAGGAATTTTTGTGAAAATTATAATTTTGCGGAAAATCAATTTGAAGTTCTGGAAGACAACGCATAAATTTTTCCACATTTACATGCATCTCAGCCATCTTCTTGTCAACAGTCTTCAAGCATTAGCAATGAAGAATAAAATTTTTGGGAAGAAAGGCAAAATCAGAAATATACTCTATGTCCGTGTACCAAAGAAATCGTGGAAGATGTAATGCTTATGTGTTTAACTCTAGGATTAAGACATAACTTAACATGGCAAGCGCAAGTTGATATACTGAAAATGATAAATGCCATGTATAGAGAAGAAAGAATTCCAAGTAGTAAATATATGTATTTTAATTATATAGATCAATCAGACAATTACTTTAAATATCATATTTTTTGTCCTGAATGTGGAAGATATTATGGCAATACGAACAATTTTTCTGACTTTATAGATTGCAATTGTGGGCATGCTATCAATGTTTCATGTTCAAATTATTTTTTACCTGTAGATTTAGAATCTCAATTTAGAACACTTTTTAAGAATAGCTATAATTGATTCTCTTATGACTTATAGATAATTAATCGTTCAAAAATTAATGATACTGCTTTAGAAGACATATATGATGGAGCAGAATATAAAAAATATTTTGACAATGGTAATGTTCTTTTATATAGATATAATTTTTCATATTAGTAGATAAACAAAGGCGATCCTAACTCCTCCGGGGCGGAAAAGAGGGTCAGAGGGGAGGGGGGTCGTAGAATCCCCAGGGGGTTCGTATCCGGGGATGATCCTCCTGGATCGGTAAGGATGGTTTTCTTTCCCTAGGGGGTTTGTATCCGGGGGAGAGAAGATAGATTCCTCTGGCGGTCGTCAGGTTTATCCTTTTCGGTCGGTAAGGTTTCCTACGGCAGTCGCGAGGTTTCCCCCGGATCGGTTTCCCCCTAGGCGTTGTCTATGGGGATGTAACGTGTACCGCTCGTCCTGTTTTGTAAAACGTTGCGGTTTGACGCGTCGTCGAAGTGATTCTTTTGAGTGATACTTGTCGTCGTGTTTACGATGACGAGAACTATCAAAATAGCGAATCGGTGCCAACTGTGCGAGACACGAATGATCGATGATGATGAGATATGTTAGTGCCATTCGCTGGATGACCTAACATCTTCTCCATTGCGAAACGTGACGGCGTATCCATTGGTCAATATGACGGAGTACGTCATGAGAGGACAATACACTCCGATTTCTAATCAGTTAAAGAGGCGCAGTTGTCGATTTCCGCCTCAGCGTGAGATTTCACTTAAAAAGGTAATAGAAGCGTGTGTATGTCATCACTATCAAGGGATGGCATATAATCTTTAACTGGAGGTACTCTATGAAAAGAAGAAACCGATCGAGATAGCAGACGACAGGAATACATGGTGAACTTTCATAAAAGCGGTTATTACGACGTATTTAACGACAACGATGACAACGAAATGTTTTTTTGCGTTCATCGCAAGTATTGGAGGAAAAACGGTACTGTTTCGTCAGCCGCGTACGAGGAAGAGAGAAAAAGAAGAGAGTGCGTTGGCATCAATTAGCGCAACTAAGTGTGCGTGCATATAATTATGTACTATAACCATAATATAACTATGGATTGTATATATGAATATATATGAGATTAAGACTAACCGCGAGAGACAGAGTTTTTTTTTCCTCGTTCGTTTGCATATCGCAGAAACGAGAGGCGGATCGGCGACGCGCCGGAAGTCTTCAATTTGCGATACCGAGGATGACGTTATATTATCGGGAATGTATGAGAGACGAGAGGTGGGAGTCGCGCGAGAAGGAAATCGTCGTATGAGTGTTAATAATAACGAGAGATTCAATTTGCGATATCAAGGACAATGTTATCGGGAATGTATGAGAGATGGGGATCGCGCGAAGAGGGAATCGTCATAGGAGTGTTAATAATGACGAGAGAATATTTTATTATTTTATTATTTTATTGTTGTATTATCTTATTATTGTATTATCTTTATTGTATTATTTTTATTATTATATTATTTTTATTATTGTATTATTTTTAGTATTGTATTATCTTATTATTGTATTATCTTATTATTGTATTATCTCATTATTGTATTATTTTATTATTGTATTATTTTATCAGGAACGTAAAAAGAGGAAAGAGATTTGTAGGATGCTGCGGGCACGTTCTGTGTCTAAGCGTTTTCTGCGGGATCTAGCGCGTCCTGTTTTCGCGGCGACGGGAAGGCGCTCGTTCTGATTATGTAGGATACCGTGCGTTTTGTCATTTCAGGATGTCGCGGTTGTCATGATTTGACGCATTTCGACGCTGCCTCGGAGTATATATCTAGTCGTGAGAGACAGTTTTTCCATTGTTAAGAACGTGGTATATGGAAGAAGTCGCGCTTAACGGCGATTCGTCTTCGAGCGAGAGCGACGATCCGCTTTTACGCGCGTTCGATCGTGACGTATCGCGATCTCGACGACGATCGTTGCGGGTTGATTATCGAGAGTGACGATAGTTTAGAATGTTACGAGACTATCGCGCCTGTCAACAACAAGGAGTGGATCGTGGTAAGAGAAGACGTTCGCTGAAACGTGGCCACGTATCACTTGCGACGAGAGATCGGTACGGAGAGTCCGCGAAAGAAACTGTGGATTGAAACGTTTGCTTACTCTGAGCGACAGAGCGGTGATCTACGAGAGAACAGCGAGAGAGAGAAAATTTCGAGACATTAAATTCGTCGTTCTTACGGACGGTTGGGGTAACATTGTGTGGGAGGTTGCGATATGGAGAAGAGTCGCGATCTTCTCGAACGCGCGGCGGGAGTTGAAGGGATGTGCGCCTATCGCGTTTGGGAACGGGAGTATATCGAATGTCTTGAAGTCTTGAGAGATAGATGTGAGAATAGAGTCGACGGTTACCGGAACGATAAATTCTCTGGTCTCTCGAGTAGCGCAGTTGGAGAGTGCGAGACTCGCTTTGAGTCGACATTTTGGTTACTTGGGTGCAGGATACGACGGTTCGAAGGGATTCGAATGGGTGGATATCAAGACGGCCTTCGCGAATCGCGCTACAAACGGGTGCTGTGATAAACATCGAGTACGTCGAACCCCGACGGTTTCTCGAGGACGCGAGGGCCACGGTGCTCGAGCAAGTGCGAGTCACTCTCGATATGCACGCGTGTTTAAAGGTCAACACCGTGTTTCACGGGGAATTCGTTGCGAATAATAAGAGCGCTGTTAAGAGCATTCGCACGAGGAATCATCAGCTATTCGGTATGTCCGATCTACGAGAATGGTACGACGGAGACGTTATGAATATTGTTCTGACGTCGCTGGAGGAATTTCAGGAACGCGACAGCGGTTGGGCGTTACTTCGAATATTAAATTTGATGATCAATGTGAACAAGTGTAATCCTATGCATGCTGGATGTTGGATGTCACTTCCTCAGAAAATAAGATATAAGAGAGCCGTGATTAACGTACGTTCAAACGATAACGCGTGCTTCGTGTGGGCGCTCTATATCCCGTTGATCTACACTCGGACAGACCATCGTCATATCCTCACTATTCGTTGGTGCTGAATTTCGATGGTATCGACTTTCCTATGACTCTACGAAATATCGCTAGGTTCGAACGTCTTAACGATTTGTCTATCAACGTATTTGCCATTCGAGAGAAAAGAGAGAGGAACGGTATCATGATCGTTCTCTTGTCGCTCACGAGGAACAAGAAGTCTACGCACGTAAATTTGCTCTATCTGTCGAACGAGCGGCGCGGCGATAACGGTCACTTCGTATGGATAAAGCAACTGTCTCGACTGTTAACGCAAATAAACAAGTATAAGAAAAAAAAATACATATGCGATCGGTAAACGTAAGAGAAAGATTATGCTCGTCGCGAGATAAATTTTGTATTAATTATAAATTGTATTTTTCAGATGTCTACATTATTTTTACTCGAACGAGAAATTGGTCGCGCATAACGTCAAGTGCGGAAAAGCCAACGATTGCCGTTATTCTTCCGAGCGAGGACGACAAGTTGCTTTCCTTTCACAATCACGACAGAAAGGAGAGATTACGATTCGTCATGTATGCCGATCTGGAATGCGTTTTAGAAAAGGGAGATCAACGGTTCACTGGGAATCTCGACGATAGATTCGCCTATCAACATCACAAGGCGTTCAGCGTGAGATATTATTTGCGTAACACGTACAACGGAATCGTATCCGCATATAGATCTCATCGAGGCAACTCGTGGTTCGTCGAGGAGCTGCGCGCTCTCGCGTGTTGCGTGAGGAAGGTTCTGTGCGCGAGCGTACCGATGTCGGAGCTCACGCCGGACAAGCGGAGCGCTTTTCAAAAAACGACAAATTGTCACGTGTACGGAAGGAGCTTTGGGTCGTACGATATTCGCGTGCGCAATCACTGTCATCTTACCGGACGGTACAGAGGATCCGCGCATGCGAGCTGCAATTTGAACTATAAGAACGCGTTCGTTATTCCCGTTTTTTTTCACAATCTATCCGATTACGACGCGCATTTCATTATCAAGGATGTAGCGAAGGATGTAACGCTTTTGAGGGTAGAGTCGATCTGTTACCGTTGACTAAGGAGAATTACATCGCGTTTTCGAAAATCGTCAATGATTCGGCGTACGGAAAATGGAAAAATTGTGTTAAGTTAGTTTCGTGGATTCGTTTAAGTTTCTCAATACTAGTTTAGAAAAAGTAGCTTCGTATCTAAATTGGCAAAAATTGAGGATCGCGCGATTCAAATTCTCCGATCTCGTCGCGGAGCATTTCGAGTTGCTCACGCGCAAGGGCGTATTTCCGTACGAGTACATCGATAGCGTTGATAAACTATTAGATACCGAGTTACCGCCGATCGAAACTTTTTACAGTTCTTTAACTGGCGAAACTATGAGCATTAACGATTACGAACACGCGCAAAGGGTATGGGAGCGTTTTCGCGAAGAACTCTCAGCGAGTACAGCGATCTATATTTGAAAACGGATGTACTTCTCTTGGCGGATGTTTTTGAAAATTTTCGGGATACCTGTATGGAATGTTATTGGATCCAGCGCATTATTTCACATTACCAGGATATACGTGAGACGCTATGTTGAAATACACGAACGTTCGATTTGATCTGCTTACCGATATCGATATGATGATGTTCGTAGAACGCGGTATACGCGGCGGTTTGAGCCAATGCTCGAACAGATACGCGCGAGCTAACAACCAATATGAATCGTCATACGACTCGTCTCAGCCGTCATCGTATCTCATGTACTATGATGTGAACAATCTCTATGGCTGGGCCATGTGCGAACCCTTACCATATGCGGAATTTCGGTGAGTCGAGGATGTCGAGGGTCTCAACGTTATGTCTGTGCCATCTGATTCCGATATCGGTTACATTCTAGAAGTCGATCTTGAGTATCCGAGATATCTTCATGACGACCACGCGGATCTTCCGTTCTGCCCGATGCGCGAGAGACCGCCGGGAAATCGAAACGAAAAGCTACTCGCCACGCTCTATGACAAGTCGCGTTTACGTGATGCACTATCGCAATCTTCAGCAGTGCGTGCGACACGGTTTACGCGTGACGAAGATCTACCGCGCGTTGCGATTCGCGCAGTCTCCTTGGCTGCGCGCGTACATCGAGCTCAATACGAAACGGAGAACTCGCGCGAGCAACGAGTTCGAGAGAAATCTGTATAAGCTGATGAACAACGCGGTTTTCGGCAAGACAATGGAGAACGTGCGCGATTACATAGACATGAGGCTCGTAACGCGTTGGGAAGATATTGCGCGTTGGAAGATATGGCGCGGAGGCGCTGATCGCGAAATTTTCACAATAGGAATGTCTTCGACAAGAATCTCATGGCTGTTGCGCAAACTCGAAGTTCAGTTTAACAAACCAATCTACGTCGGTATGTGCATTCTAAAAATATCCAAGATGCAATTGTACGATTTTCATTATGATTATATAATGCCGCTTTATCGCTCAAAATCATGTACACGGATATCGATATATTTTCTGGAATGCCGGAACGTTTATGAGAATATGAAGCGAGATATCGCGAGATTCGACACCAGCGATTACCCCGACGATACCGCACGCGAACAAGAAAGTTCTCAGTTTAATGAAGAATGGAGCAATCATGACGGAGTTCATAGGACTCAGGGCGAAGATGTACGCTCTGAGAGTTCTCTCGGAAAAGAGCAATACGAAGAGAATAAAGGGCGTCAAGAGGAGTACCGTCGCGAAAACAATAACATTCGAGGATTTCGCGTATTGCTTGAACGAATCGTCACAGTAATCGAGACGTCAGGCGAGTGTACGCTCGATACTGCACGAGGTTTATACCGTGTCCGAACTAAAGCTAGCTTTGAGTCCTCACGACGACAAGCGATACTTAATACCCGACTCCACCGTGGGGTCATTATAAGATACCGTTATTAGATACTAATGTAGTATAAAACTTTTATCAATGTAGAATAAGTAATACTTTATACTCTTTATTCATTATAATAGAGTTTTATGAATCCAAGAGTTGTGTATTGTCCATTCCTAACCATTTGACGAAAATTCTATCGTTCTTTCTACGTAGCACTTTCTCTACGAGATAGATATCGAGATTGGAAACTCGCAGTAACTTGTGTTCGTAAAATCCTCCGGCTATTGGCTCTTTACGATAGTCTTTCAGCAGATACGGGATTCGTGCGTTGCACCTTAGCGATTCGAAAAATCTCGGTCATCCAGTTAGGCATATATCCCTTCTCGAAAATTGTTTTGAATTTGCGTACCGGATCGTTCATCTTGAATCTTGCGGGGGCTGCAATCTTCAAGTGATTGTATACCGTGGAGAGGAGTGTCTTGGCAATGGCGAGAGTTACGTCCGCCGGTCGCATTCCGATCGTTCGATGCGCGCGGTTGTTATACTCCGAGATTAAAGGTAGAGCGTCGAGTCTGTACGATCCGTTGAGCGTGAAGAGCTTCCACATGTACGATCCGTTGAGCGTGAAGAGCTTCCACATGTTGTTCTTGAGCGTGCGATTAAATCGCTCCACAACCGCCGCCTTCATCATCGAGTACGTCGAGTAGTGACGTACTACTGTGATCAAATATAAACGAGATTTTTGTTATAGAGTGAAAAATCTTTATTTATTCATCAAAATCAAATTCGTCGCTTTCAAAATAATCCCCTCCCGATGCAATACACTTATGCCAACGCTTTTTCCAATCCTCGAAACACTCTGAAAACTCTTCTTCCGGAGTGGCCTTCAATATCTTCTTCGTTTCGGCTTGTATCTCCTCAATCAAAACGATTCAAAACGGTCCCCGGAGCGGTCTTTTGAGTTTATTGAATAGCTAGAAGTCACACGGTGCTAAATCAGGCGAATACGATGGTGTGGAACGATATGGGTCGAATTTTTGGCGAAATGGTCACGAAAAACCAATGCAGTATGAGATGGCGCATTATCGTGGTGCAAAAACCATGAGTTGTCTGCCTCTTAAATCTAAATCTGGCCTCTTGAGACGAATAGCTTCACGCAAACGACGCATAACACTCAAATAATATTATAATAATATTTGTTGACAGTTTGGCCCGGCGAAAGGAATTCATAATGTACGACACCACGATAATCGAAGAAAACTGTTAACAAAACCTTGATTTTTGAGTGACTTTGGCGCGATCTTTTTGATCTTGCCTCACCTTTTGCACGATATTCGCTCGATTGGTCGGTTGTTTCCGGGTCGTACGCATAGATCCAAGTCTCATCTTCAGTTATCATGCGTTTCACCTTGTCCTGGTAGTCAGAAATCATTGTTTCACACACTTCAACGCGACGCTGTTTTTCCAAAAAATTGAGTGTTTTCAGAACCAAATGAGATTTGACTCTTCTCAAGCACAAATGGTTTTTCAAATTGTCTGGACTGATCCAAATGAAATGTTTACAGTATCGGCAAGTTCTCTAATTGTGAATCAACGATTTTGGAGCACCAAATCCTTAATTTGCTTCACGTGTTAATCATCAGTTGATGTTTTTGGTCGTCTTTGATGTGGTTCGTTTTTTACGCTTTCTCGATTATCTTTCAACATTTTATACCAGTCAAATACTCTTGGTCTTGATACAGCCTGGTCACCAAAAACCTTCTGCAACATTTTGAACGTTTCAGTAGCAGAAATTTCATTCCGCAAACAAAATAAAATACAATTTCTTTGCCCAACAGAATCACACATCGTAAAAAACGAAAAAAATACTTTTGGATATTCACAAAAACGAGCGTTCACTATTAAACAAATGAAGAGAATGACATGAAATTTCACATAGATGTCAAAGACAGTACTACCAACTTAATCAAAAAAATATTTGTCAGAATCGATCAACCCGCGCAGTTTAAATTTAAAAATCTCGTTTATATTTGATCACAGTAGTATATCGTACCTATCAGTAACCGCTTTTACGGAGGCGTTATAGAACTCCTTGCCCTTGTCCGTTTGTAGATTTCGTGGATGTCGAGCGTCGTCGCGAAATATCTTAGACAACGCGCCTACCTCGCTTCCGCTCTTGCTCTTCAGCGGCACCGCCCACGCATACTTGCTCAACACGTCGATGACCGTCATCACGTAGTTGTAGCCTTTGTTTTGTCGCGCATACGAACGCATCTCGACAACATCGGCCTGCCACAGGCATAACCACGCATCACGACCACGCGGAAAGTTTCTTCGCGCGGGCGCGTGAAGTTCCTCGATGAGTCTCCTCTTCTCGACGCTTATCGCTGATTTACGAGGAAGCGCGATTCGTGTTGGTTTTATTCGTCGCTTCGCGCATTCACTCGTGTTCCTCGTTCCAAATGTTAATCACGTGTTTCATGGTATTTGGAATATCCAATTTTAGTTCGACTTGTAATTCGTAACTAGTTAATTCGTTTATCGTTTCTCTAGTCATTATTTTATCCACGTTCAACGAGGTCAGCGTCTTTCTCGTTTTGTCCGTCAATTCTTTCGCGATCCTCGTCAGATCTGTCACGCTACGCGCGAGATTTTCCACGTTCGATATTCTCTCGCGGCTCGTTGACGACGCGTCGAGCTCGTTTCACAGGGATTTCTCTAGATTTCGCAGTGATTCCTCTAGAGTCTGCGTTCGTTTCTCCTGAGCGTCGCCGAGCGTCTCGACGGTCTTTTGGATCTCGTTCGAGTCTCTAGCTCACAGTTTGTCCTGTTTTTGCCCTTTGTCCTGTGTTTGTCCCCGTTCGTCCTAGCGCACATTGAAACATGGACAGGTCTTTAATTCGTTAGTTGTTCCGTTTATCAAACGCTTGTTCCGTTTCCCTTATTCGTTTATCGAGAGCGACGAGCGAAGTCTCCCTCCTCTCCTCGATCTGTCGCAGTGATTCCTCTAGATTTCGCGTTCGTTTCTCCTGAGCGTCACCGAACGTCTCGATGACCCTTCGGATCTCGCTCAGATCTTTCTCTCGCGATTCGTCCCGTTTCTCGAGCTCTCGTTCCATCGCGTCTCTCGTCTCCTCTCGTTTATCGTAATCGACGAGCGAGACTTCTCTCTTCTTCTCGAAGTGTTGCAGAATGTCCACTTCGGTTCTTACCTTGTAATATTGTAGGAGAATATTCCGAATTCGCTTGTTGTGACGTCCTGGGAGGTGACGTCCTGATAGATCGGACGGAGTCGAAATCGACAGATCCTCGACAGCTACACTCACACGTTATTTGTGAGATTCTTTTCCATGCGTTAAGAGGGTAAAACCTCAGGATTAGATACTGCAAAGGAAGTGGGTAACAGGAATGTCGAAATGACTTTTATTTTCAGAAAAGAGTTTTCGATTTTGGGAATGAGGAATAATATAATAGCACACTTGTGGTATTTGAATCGGAATTTATTCATTGTTATAAATGATAGGTATATATATATATATATATATATATATTTAGTGAGTGCGAGTACAAGTGGAAATACAAGTGCAAAAATGTACGTGCGCGTACAAGTGCGAATGCGAATGCGAATAAAATGCAAATATGTAAGTGTCCGTGGATGTGGAAACGTAAGTGCGAAATGGAAAATGTGAAATGGTATCGTCGCTTGAGGTTTTTATATGTTGCCAAAACATGGAAGTAGGGGTGACCTAAATTCCAATGTTATGATTCTACAGATCTGAATAAAGCCTATTGTTAGTCTACTTTCATTATGAGTCAGCTATGATTCACGCATTTAAAATCTTCTAGTTGTTCTTGACATAGTTTTCTATTGGTCGACTTAGCCTACATTTGCTATGAGTCAGCGATGACTCGTGGTATTAAAATATTATGGCGCCCTTGACATTTAACGTTGGCCTACTTTCGTTTATAAACTGACCATGAGTCAGCGATGACTCGTGATACTAAAATATTATGGAGGCCTTGACATTTAACGTTGGCTTATTTTCGCTTACAAACTGATCATGAGTCACACTTGTGACTAAATATTATGGCGGCCATGACATTTAACTATTCGGTCGACCTATTTTTGTTTTCAAAGAGTTATACTTCGTTATAATAATTCCTTTCTTATAATTAACAAACATATAGTTTGCTTGAATTTAAGCTTTTATAATAAATATTAATCATCGCAATATCGTTTTAGATATACTTTACAATTTTTATAATAATAATGATTACATCGTATAATTAGTATATCTAAAATATATCAGTATAACTCTTTTTACGTTTGTAATACATTATTTATTAAATGTTTTTAGGTACAAAATGGTTCTAATTGTGATTGGTTGAATCGTTAGGGTAGTTTTCCATGCATATTAATATTCAAGATTCTTGTCATAGCCATAGGATTGGTGTTAATGAAAAAAGGGAAGTAACAATTATAAATATAAGTATAAATATAAGTCTAGGATGAAGGTTTCTAGAAGTTGAACTGGTTTATATACGGAGATTTGCCTGCTGAACTGATTTGAGTTTTTGAGGTAAGTATATGTAAGGAAATTTATAATTGTTTAAATATCTCATAAACGGTGCGAGTTAGGTAAGTATGTGTAATGAGGTAAGTTGCAGGATTTCCTGTGTGTTGTCCAAATCTTTCATAATAATTATTTGTTAATATAATAATTTATTTATTTATAAATTTTATTAAACGAAATTTAAATCGTAGAATTTCTTTTCTGAGATAAAATATGTTTCTATCGGGGTTGTTTATATAATTTCATAAAGAAAACTGTATCTTATAAGGAAATGTTTAATGTACGTATATATGTATATATGTATGTGTGCTTTCATATACCCTTAATTTTGTTTATATCTTGAGAATTAAGAATCGTAACCACAAACTATATTTATGTTTTCGAAAGGATTTTCGATGAAGAATGTATTTATACAGGGAAAATATCCATATAAAGACATCAACAAAATTTATCCTTGAAATAAGGATATGTATCAGATGAACTGTTGAATAAATATTTTGTCGTGGATTTTGTTATATTGTCATTATGACTTTTATTCCTTATTCATATCCTTTCTATTGTTATTAATTTTGTTATTAACTTTACTTACGTTACTAACTTTTATATTTATTATTAAAATGGAACACAAGTGAAAGGTTTGATATACAAGGGTTTCTTAGTTTCTGAAGTTATATTTGACGATATGAAGAAATTGGTTGGTATTTTGTTATTTATATAATTATATGATTTTGTTTATTAATTGTTAATAAAGATATTACAATGTACCGATAATTGTTTTGTTATAGTTTTCGTGCATTACGTGGGCGAGGTTATATTTCTTACATTCGTTTTTTATTCATTATTTACTATTTGTTGAGATTTTATTGTTAATGTTGAAATGCTTAGATAAGGATGCGATATTAAGCTCTATTTTCTTTACTGAACAGTCTGGAGAAGTGATTTCGGTATGTTCTGTTTTTTGTTAGTGAGGTTTCTAGGGAAAATTTACTAGGAACATTAAGGCTGTAGTAGCGCCATAAGGTTGTGGTAAGGAGCGGCCATTTTGTATAAATCTTTAAATAATTTTAAGCGGTATATTCTTATTATTAAATGTATAGGAAAGGTTTGACGGTGCTGTCTGTTACGTGCCGAAACTCGAGATTTGAAAACTATTATTTTTTTTGTTCCCCTTTGTCGAACAAATTTTAAGTATCGCGTTATTTAAGTAATTCAGGACATCCCTTCCTTTTTTCCTCTTCCGACACACTTTCATTTTAGTCCTGTCCAAACAACTCATAACACATCATCACGTTTTCCAAAATTCTCACGTAGTTTTCCCCTTTTAGAAAACCGTCCCAACCGTTATATTCTTGCATCAAAACGCGTCGCGTTATTGGTTATTACGTCAGCAAAATACCGCCTACCTCGTCTTGGACGAAGATCCTTCCTGAACGCGAAGTTCAGTTCTCGTCAAAAACTCGAAGGAAAAACATCGCAATCTCATCAAGTGTATCGTGTGCGAGAAATAAAAATTCAACCTTACAACAATCCTATGAATTCTCTGAATTCTTAATTCCTCTACGCATTACGTCGCGACTCGCACGTAACATGTCTCCTAACACAGTTAGTCATAAATAATTAAAAATTTTGAAAAATTTACACTGAACATGATTAGAGGTACTTTCGGCGCTGGGACGTGACAGTCAAATTTGTCACTTGTTTATGGTTAGATAGCGTATCTCATAATGAAAAATATTATATTGGATTAAAGCGTGATGATATTGTTAACAGATTTCTCGCAAACGCCCACCTTCAAGTTTTCCAAAGCTTCCCAGATCACTTAAAGAGCGTTCTTTTTGGAAAGCTAATGAATAGCGCGCATGGCTTCTTTATTACAATCTGCCATGTTTAAAAGATATTTTACCTTTGAGATATTACAAACATCATTATTTACTTGTTTCTGCTATTTACTTTTCTTCAACACAAGATTTCTATTTCTGATCTTGATAACATCATTTGGTATCTGATTCAATATGTAACAGATTTCCAAAATTCTATGGTCCTCAGAATATGACGTTTAATGTAATGTATTTGTTATTACATTTAGGCAGTATTAATGTTTGGACTATTATGGTGCTATTCTGCATTTTCATGGAAAAGTGGGAATGGATTCCTTCTAAAGCTTGTAAAAGGAATGCGTGGCATACTAACAAGGGGAACATCAGATGACTGATCGGGGTATTTTGATGCTCTTTATACAGGCTGTATCTTTACGAGTAGCGAAAAAAAAAAAACGATACGTATCCGGCCGTTTTTGCCAATAGCCCATAGTTTCGAAGAAATTGATTTTTAAAAAATGAGTTTAGTCGGCCGATATACGAAAATATATATATATGTATATTTTCTCGAATCCCCACGACCGGTACTCCATTATGTTCCAGTTACGCAAGATAGTTATTCGCAGAATCAATGCCTGCACACAAATGGGAGAATTGTACTTCGAACATCTTTTATAAATTTAAACTTTTAATCAGCCTTTTTCAGGGCTACAACTATTATTATTAAAACTTACGAATATCTCTTTACATCATAAATGCTTACGAATTGTGTTTTTTACTTTATTGTTTTAATCGTGTAATCAATAGAATGTTTTCTCTTAACGGAATATGTAACGCTTAATAATAAGAAATTGAACTTTTGAACTTTTCAACAATTATAAATAATTTAATCAAATTGTTTTTTATGAAAAAAAATTTTTTGCAGAGCATATACGCAATATGTATAATACTTCAAATACAGTTATTTCAAAATATTTAAAATATTTAAAATATTTTTATATTTTTGACATATTTTTAAAACAATAATTTACGTAACGTCTAGATCATAATTATCAAAATTATTTATTTTATCAAATATAATTTTTCATACTTTTCTTATTTAAATAATTTTAACCTTTATAATTTTTTTAACTTCTCTGATACAAGATATTAGAAATAATTTTACACATTTACAAAATATGTGAAAAAGTTTCAAGATATCGGTACAACCGTTTATTACAATTTTATGAGATTAAGATGTAATTATTGTAATATTATAAAGATAAATATTTTTGTATAAATCTTTTGTTAATTTTTTCTGAGAAAATAAAGAGAGAATCGGCTCTCTCAAAATATCTTAAAATATAAATTTAAATATTTTATCTTTAAACTGTTATAAAAAAATCAATTTTTTTACTTTTCGTGGTTACGTACTCACTAATTAATAAGTATTCATTAAATTCAATATTTTTTTATTGTCATATGCAATTGCGCATACGACAATAAAAAAATAATTAAAATAATAGAATACTCAGTTTATACACCATATAATTTACATTTATTTTTATTTCCAGATAATGCTACGAAATTAGATAATTTTTTATTGAATTGTTACGTAAAGGATGAAAACGATACTTATTTTGTTAACTTATATTATATTTTAAACAATACGTAAAGTCATCAAAGATTAAGTACCAAGCCGCGCCAGCCTTGACTGCTACGCACATACGCGCGCTTATTCGTTACTTTTAATCTGATCCACTGTGAAAACTACTCGTCGCACGCAATTTTGCTAAAAGAAAAAATTGTTTCTTTTAGCATAAATTAGTAGTGTACTCCAAATGCGAGAGTTTTGGGACATCCTGTATATATATATATATATAAAATTTATCAAAGAATTACTATGAAACACTGTTTAGAATTATTATAAACACTCGACACAAAAGTGTACAACAAAAATGTACAAAAATATAAAATTATTTTTAAGAAAAGATGAACATCTATAATAAAATATAAGAAATAATTTTATCAAAAAAAAAAATAAAATTTAAATTTGAAAGTAAAATTTTAAAATTTCTCTGAATACTAATAAAATTTCACAAATATCCATGATTTTCAAACAGAAAAACTAAATCCTCTGAGAATTCCAGGTTTTCCCGGTTTTTCCCGGTAAGAACCACCCTGATTATATTCATATCATTATTTTCTTTTTTAGTATTGTTCAATGTAATATTCAAATCTTAAGTAAAAGAAATCTCATTAAATAATTAAGAATATTAATAATATATAAAATAATATATAAAAAACTCGTGATAAAATAAATAAGTAGGTGAACAAGAGAGGTCCTAAGCCCCCCAGGCATAATCGGGGGTGAGGGGAAGAGGGGGGTTGTAGAATCCCCAGGGGGCTTAGGACCCCCCTTGAGTCGGTAAGAATAGTTTTCTTTCCTCAGAGGATTCGTATCCGGGGAGAAAAGGATCCCTCTGGCGATCGTCAAGACAGGTTTATCTTTCTCGGTCGGTAAAGCGATCGCGAGGTTTCCCCGGGTCGGTTCTCCCGTTCTCGACGCCGCGCTTCTTGTTTCGGGCGCGTTCTCGACACCGCCCTAGCGTTTCCCGCTAGGTAACCCCGGGCGCGTCATCGACGCCGCCCTAGCGTTTTCCGTGCGGTCTAGCGCTTTTCGCGTAGCCTTGGGCACGTCCTCGACGCCGCTCTAGTGTTTTTCGGGATCTAACGCGTCCTTTTTCGCGGAGTGTGGCGCTTTCCGCGTCTGGGCGTTTTCCGCGGGGTCTAGCGCGTCCTGTTTTCGCGGTTTGTCGCGTCGCCTTAGGCGTGTCTGTTTTCCATAGCGTCGCGATTTGGCGCGTCGTCGAGGCGATTCGCGTTGTTTACAGGATGTTGCGGTTTGTCGCGTCGCCTTAGGCGTGTCTGTTTTCCATAGCGTCGCGATTTAGCGCGTCGTCGAGGCGATTCGCGTTGTTTACAGGATGTTGCGGTTTGTCGCGTCGCCTTAGGCATGTCTATTTACCATAATGTCGCGATTAGGTGCGTCTCGCACGTTGCGATTAGGCGTGTCTCGCATCTGAGCGTTTTCCGTGGGGCCTAGCGCGTCCTGTTTGTGGTTTGACGTGTTTTTTACGTCACTATAGAGAGTATTTAACTAGGAGTGTCGACGATATATTGTTAGTTTGCGAGATGGAGAGTCAGTCTAATGTTTCGGAGAATCAGTTTAATATTTTGGAGAGTCAATTGAAGGATACAGAGATAATATCGCTCTTAGACGATTCGCTCGAGCTCTCGAGAGAGATGGAACGCGAGATAGTGAAACGGAAGAAACACGCGATGACGATGAGGCGTGAGAAACGGCCTACGATCGAGCGGGAAGAGGAGAACGAGATATCGGCGGAGGTCGAGAGCGATGCGATCGACTTGCTCGAGTGATGCGCGCGATATGGACGTCTATGCATTCGATGTCGTGTAATTTGTGGCTAATGATGGCGTTTTTGTCTAAACATCTGGCGCTTCATCGAGGAACGGAGCCGATCGCGCGTATACGCGAGGCTGAGCGTATGAGGAACGCTATACGTATCGTTACTGATGTCTGGAGTCGAAAGGGTCCGTGGAACTCGTACTGTTCTGGGGACAGTATGGTTCGCTTGGTCGAGAGTTCCGCGACGCCGGACGAGCGTGCGTCGCTTATGGAGATCGAGATAACGAAGGAGGCTTCTTCGAAATGGATACGAGATTACTGGAAATATCTGGCGCGTTTGAAAACGACGAAAGGGGATCTCGACGACGAGTACGAGAAGTATCTTGCGCGTTTGAATAGGGAATGATGAGAGTTGTGGCAGTAGTTTAGACGCATTGTTCGCGTCTTTATCTAGAGATAAGGAGGAGGCTGATCGATTCGTTCAGTATGTGACGAAGTTGAAGGGTGGACGACAGCTCGAGGCGAGATCTCAGGGCGAGAAAGGGATCGATTACGAATTGGTTCGAATGTACGTGTACAATGTCAAGGATATAAGAAGAAGAGACGCAACTGGTGGAAATATGCGAAATTGAAAATTCAATTTTTGAACTCCGTGTCGGATCGGAAGAAGCAGTTGATGACAGTTGATAGATCGAGTCGCCGATGATCTGAGGAAAGTACCCGGAATGCGCGGGGAAGCGAGAAGCGTCGAGTGCGACAGCGAGTAGGGATGTATCGCTATGACGCTCGCGCGAATTATCGTCAGGGGTATCGATTGTGGCGAAGAGCGCGAGTATATGTAAAAGAGAATGTACTAATATTTCTATGTAAAAGAATATATTAATATGTATACTAATACAAATATATGTATAAGAATATACACGAATATATGTATAAGAATATGTACACGAATATATGTGTAAAAGTGTGTGCAAATATGATACCGAGTGACAAAAATAACGAGTATATGTACGAGGTATACTGAAATAAAGAAAGAGTAATGCGAATCGTCATTAATACGTATCGTTGTTGCGATGATTAACCGAGTGTGAGAGAGATAGAGTTTTTTCTTGTTCCGAGAATGTATGAGAGAGACGAGAGTGGGAGTCGCGCGAGAAGAAAATTATCGTAGGAGTATTAATAAGAAGATAATATTTCATTAAGAATGTGAATGTTGTGCGATGCGTCATTTTCGCGCTCGCTACGCGTGACTACGGGAAGTCTGACCGCAACGGCGATAAAAGATTAGTCTATTGTTTATTTCGTCGTTCTTTATTTTATTCTTTATTCTATTGCTATTTTATCGTTGTCATGCTTTTACTTTTGTTCTCTATTTTGTATGGTTAATGATATTGCGTATGGGATCTTTAGTGAGATCATTCGTTGGTGTGTTATCACGCTACGTATATTTGGATTCGTTCGATGAGAATAATCTCGCGCGATAGAGAATAGAAATTAAAGCGATTTTAATTTCTGATTCGCGATTCGGATCGATTCATCGCGTCGGTCTTCGCCCTCTCGCGACCGATGGCAACATCGATCGAACGGTTCGCGCGTATTTCGGTCGGCGACGCGCAGTGTCGATTTGACTTCTGTCTCGCGCGATGACACCCGCTCGTGGAATCGCTGTGATCGCGTGCGCGATAGCCGTTATCGCGGCGATTCGCGACTCCGTCGCCGACAGCGACGAGGAGGCGATTCGGTTTCTGCAAACCTACGGATATCTGGACGGCGGTAACGTGCAAACGATATCAGATAACGCGACGCTCTGAAACACGCGATTGCGCTTTTTCAGGAGTATTACCGTACACCTGGTGATGGTGTTCTTAACGAAGCTACATTGGAACAGATGCGTAAACCGCGGTGCGGTGTCAAAGATATATCGAATGACTTGGACAATTCTCCGAGGAAATGGGCGAAGATACATCTCACTTGGAACTTTCATCTGGCAAGCGAGAGCGTTCTATGAGTCACCGAAGTCGCGTTCGAGATGTGGGCTGCGAATTCGTCGCTGACGTTCGCGATTCGATGAATCCCGATATCGTGATATCATTTCGGAAAGGTTTTCACACGTTCGTAGATCCTCGGCATCAAGGTAGCCGAATATGTCCGTCGTTACTAGACGGACCAGGAAACGTGCTAGCTCACGCTTTTTTACCGTCCGAAGTGTCAGAGGTGGATAACGCGGAGAAGTGGCACATCGAGCTAACTACTAATCCTGACGATACGATTCATCTGCTGCATACGTTGACGCACGAGATCGATCATGCATTAGGATTACATCACAGTCCTCTGAAAAATGCGATAATGTACGCTTTTGTTCCCTCTAAGACCTTTCCCGTGCGATTGAGCGAGGCGGATTTTCTCGCCATTCAGAATTTATACGGTTTAAGAAATAAGAGCGAAATTGCGGGACCAGTTACGACGACCGTAGCGACGACCACGATTGCGACGCGCGACACAGGGAATTCCGCGGATCTGTGCGCGTTACGACGCGTCGATGCGGTGTTGGTGTTAGAAAATAGAATGTATGTGGCGTATCGATACTACTTATGGTCGGTCGACCTAAACGGAAAATCTTACGGCAGGTCGTTGTTACTGACGGACTATTTGCGTTTTCTTCCCGATAATTTTACGCGTTTGGCGGGTGCGTATCGACGACCCTCGGGTCAACTCGTATTGTTTGTTGACGATATGATTTACATGATAGAATATCCGAGTTTTGAGCTAGTACCGGGTTGGCCGAGGAAATTGAGAGATATGAATCTTCCTCCTAATGCGAAAATCAACGCTGTGATTAATACCAACGCGGGACGAACGTTCGCGATTTACAACGACGAGATCGTGGCTGAGATCGACGATTGCTCGATGATAGCCGTCAGACATAATTCGTTGCACGCAATATTTCCGGGAATTCCACCCGCTGTAACGTCCGCCGTTCGATACATCGACGGTAATCTGTATTTTTTCGTTAAACGACAGTTCTTCAAATATAATGAATTTACTAGAAATGTAACTATAGCCGGTAAATTTGATTCAGAGATTTTTGGTATCGTGTATCCAAAGGACGAATTGTTAGAACAATTGCGCGTTCTTTTGAAAAAACTCGCTCAGATGAGGAACGTATTTTCGAGCGAGGACGATTTAGAAGAGGAGAGGGAGGAGGAAGAAGCACGGTTTTCGCATAGTGTATAGAGCTAAGGATACGAAACATTTACAAACAGTATTGCGCGATCTCTTCGATCGTAAAGATGTACGATATCGAGCGCTCGCAGGATTCCGAGACGCGCCGAGTCGATGAGAGCGATGACGCGAAAAGGAGAAAGAGGACGCTTGACGATGACAGATCGATCGAGTCGAGTAGTAACGCCGTTATACGAACAATTCAATTAGAATTCTAGAACGAAAATATTCTTTGACTAAGACGGGATACAAGTTTCTTAATGTATGTGTCACTCTTGAACGCTCCTCGCGCGTGAATATTATTCTGGGAGATAGTCATGGCAAGGAGGTCTCGATGTCGTCCGATACGTGGAGGCAGCTTGTCGAGCAACGAGACGTTCTCTTGAAGTATCTGCAGAGTACCAACTGAGAACCGTCCTTTCCAGTCCCGTCGCATATTGGAAATATGACCGTGCGTTTCGGAAAAATCAACAACTTGACGATATTACGCTTGGAAACATCCGCGGCTCGCTTGGCCATGTCGAAGGAAACAGTGAATAATGTTCAAGCTCGAGCATTACATCAGTCGACTCGTTATCTCGTGGACCAAGATATTAGGAAAAATTGATGCGAAATTGGCACGTTTCAAGGATATTTACCGCTGATACGGAAAATATATCGAAAGTTATACGCGATAGCGATGCCTACGATCGTAACGACATTATCGATTGCGAACTCGTTGCTCTGTACTTTGGGATGTAAGATTGAGATGAAATAAAAGTGAGATATATCATAAATAATGTTTTGTGTATTTCCTCAAGCATGTATATAAGTATAGCGAGCGATAAAAGAATTCGATTATAGTATGAGCAATGAATCTAATTATAATATATAAGCACTGAATCTAATATATAATTGTCACGTCCCAGCGCCGAGAGTACCTCTGGTCATGTCTAATGTAAATTTTTCAAAAATTTTAATTATTTATGACTGACTGTATCAGGAGACAGCACAAACAAACCCTTCCTATACATTTAATAAAAGAATATACCGCTTAAAATTATTTAAAAGTTTATACAAAATGGCCGCTCCTTACCACAACCTTATGGCGCTACTACAGCCTTAATGCTCCTAGTAAATTTTCCCTAGAACTTCACTAACAAAAAGCAGAACATACTGAAATCACTTCTCCAGCTGTTCAGTAAAGTAACAAAGAAAATAGAACTTAATATCACATCCTTATCTAAGCATTTCAACATTAACAACAAAATCTCAACAAATAGTAAATAATGAATAAAAAACACATGTAGGAAATATAACCTCGCTCACGTAATGCACGAAAACTATAACAAAACAATTATCGGTACATTGTAATATCTTTATTAACAATTAATAAACAAAATCATATAATTATATAAATAACAAAATACCAACCAATTTCTTTATATCGTCAAATATAACTTCAGAGACTAAGAAACCCTTGTATATCAAACCTTTCACTTTTGTTCCATTTTAATAATAAATATAAAAGTTAATAACAAAATTAATAACAATAGAAAGGATATGAATAAGGAATAAAAGTCATAATGACAATATAACAAAATCCACGACAAAATATTTATTCAACAGTTCATCTGATACATATCCTTATTTCAAGGATAAATTTTGTTGATGTCCTTATATGGATATATTTTCCCTGTATAAATACATTCTCCATCGAAAATCCTTTCGAAAACATGAATATAGTTTGTGGTTACAATTCTTAATTCTTAAGATATAAACAAAATTAAGGGTATATGAAAGCACACACACATATATACATATATACGTACATTATACATTTCCTTATAAGATATAGTTTTCTTTATGAAATTATATAAACAACCCCGATAGAAACATATTTTATCTCAGAAAAGAAATTCTACGATTTAAATTTCGTTTAATAAAATTTATAAATAAATAAATTATTATATTAACAAATAATTATTATGAAAGATTTAGACAACACACAGGAAATCCTGCAACTTACCTCATTACACATACCTACCTAACTCGCACCATTTAGGAGATATTTAAACAATTATAAACTTCCTTACATACACTTACCTCAAAAACTCAAATCAGTTCAGCAGGCAAATCTCCGTATATAAACCAGTTCAACTTCTAGAAACCTTCATCCTACTTATATTTATACTTATATTTATAATTGTTACTTCCCTTTTTTCATTAACACCAATCCTATGGCTATGACAAGAATCTTGAATATTAATATGCATGGAAAACTACCCTAACGATTCAACCAATCACAATCAGAGCCATTTTGTACCTGAAAACATTTAATAAATAATGTATTACAAATGTAAAAAGAGTTATACTGATATATTTTAGATATACTAATTATACGATGTAATCATTATTATTATAAAATTGTAAAGTATATCTAAAACGATATTGCGATGATTAATATTTATTATAAAAGCTTAAATTCAAGCAAACTATATGTTTGTTAATTATAAGAAAGGAATTATTATAACGAAGTATAACTCTTTGAAAACAAAAATAGATTGAATAGTCATAAGTATGACTCATGGTCAGATTGTAAGCAAAAATAAGCCAACATTAAATGTCAAGGCCGCCATAATATTTAGTCACAAGTGTGATTTATGATCAGTTTGTAAGCGAAAATAAGCCAACGTTAAATGTCAAGGCCTCCATAATATTTTAATACCACGAGTCATCGCTGACTCATAGCAAATGTAGACTAAGTCGACCAATAGAAAAACTATGTCAAGAAGCTAGGTCTTAAACGCGTGAATCATAGCTGACTCATAATGAAAGTAGACTAACAATAGGCTTTATTCAGACCTGTAGAATCATAACATTGGAATTTAGGTCACCCCTACTTCCATGTTTTGGCAACATATAAAAACCTTAAGCGACGATACCTTTGCGCATTTCATATTTCTCATTTCACACTTACGATTCACACTTACATTCACACTCGTATTTGCATTCGCACTTGTACGCACACTTACATTTTTGCATTTGTACTTCCACTCGCATTCGCTAAATATATATATATATATATATATATATATATATCATTTATAACAGTGAATAAATCCCAATTCAAATACCACAAGTGTGATATTATATTATTTCTTATTCCCAAAATCGAAAACTCTTTCCTGAAAATAAAAGTCATTTCGACATTCCTGTTATCTACTTCCTTCGCAGTATCTAATCCTGAGGTTTTACCCTCTTAATCGCATGGAAAAGAATCTCACAAATAACGTGTGAGTGTAGCTGTCGAGGATCTGTTGATTTCGGCTCCGTCCGATCTACTAGGACCTCCCAGGACGTCACATAATACAATAATTAAAAACTAATTTGACATATGATATAAGTCATTAACGCGATATTACAATTCGGTGATACATTTCCGTCGTTTTGACCACCAGTCGTACAATTTGCATACGTTCTCCATAGCGCAATGCTTCGCGTGACGCTCGCAGTGAAATGCTCGAACGTCGTTCAAATTGCTTAGGCGCCCTATATCCTCGAAATCCGCGTCGATAGTCTCGACGATCACGTCGTGATCCGCGATGACGTCGCAGCCGAGAATCTCTTCTAACCACTTCTTTTTCTCCAAGCCTTTGACGTACACTCGTTTAGGTGCGTTTTGCGATTGATCGCACACGCCGTTTCGAATCACGTGTTTCGAGAGTCTGTACGCGACGTCGCCGTCGCTCCACTGCAGGTCATGATGATTGGAGGTTATCCAACACGCTTTAGATTTTTCCGTTTTTGTAAGAAGATTCCAGGATACCGCTTCTCGAAATATTCGATGGGTCAGCTCTTTTCCATTTCTTAATATTGTCACCTCTTTAACCATAAATTTCTCCCGAACGGTAAAACCTTGCAGATCGACGAAGATCGGTATGTTCGGCATCGTTTTCGTAGGAAAACCGCGATTACGTGAGTTTACGTACGACGTTCGTCAATGGGTTATACTCTACGACTCTATCGTGAATGATGAGACAATAAGCCGTTGTGCCGGAACGTTCTCTTTGCATTCGAATTCTACGCGAACGTCGACGGTGGCGCTCTTGATCGATTCGTTCTGGTGGGAGCAATCGATGATCACTAGCGGACCGTATTGCAGAAATCTAGTGACAGACATGAATGGTTTGCAAGTCTCACACCCGTAATACGTCTTTCGAAATTTTAGATATATTGTACAGCACTGCGAACTTGTTACGCTCGAAATCTAGATTCATATCGTCGTAAGGATAGAACTCGGAATTCAAATAGAGTTTTACATTAGTCAGCTTGCAATCATCGAATTTAAAAACGTCTTCCGATGGTACGTTTTTCCTTCCGGTCTGTAGCGCAAAGATCACGTATCGCGGTTTCTCCAATTGCGTTGCCGCTTTTACCGCCCAGGAATGCTTGGTCGTACTTTGCAACAGCGGAAATTCGTATAGATCCCATGAACGAAAGCCCATGCTCAGATATCGTTCACTGTCCAACGTTCGCAGAAGCGATAGTTTGTTAACGTCATTAAGTATCACGTGTGGCATTCGCCACTGTATTCTTAACAAGGTGATCTTCGGTCTCTGATCTGAATGCGCCAAGATGCAATTGTTATCGTTGTGAGCGCGTATCAGAATGAGTTCGTGTCGCGCGTTTATTACTATGCGTTTGTAATCCCCGCAGAAACCAAGGAGTACGTTGAGAGGCACGCAAAAGTTGAAATCGTCCAACGCTATAGGCGGTATTTCCCATCTGGTGTTCTGTAAAGCTCTATCTCTCTCGTAGCTCAATGATACATAGTTTTTCATCAAGGTCGTTATGCCGACGTTTCTGCTCTTATCGATCTCCACGCCATTGAGTATCGAATCTCGTCGAACATAAACGCGACACAGTTGTTGACTAGCTTTGCTCTCGTAACTTCTTTCGCGGTGCCTTCGCCATACCTTCCTTCGTGCTCTCTCTCGTCGCGAATTTTTCCTCGATGTATAGAAAACTTTCACACGGCAACATATACAGATCCTGTTGCTGAATAGGTATTCGTATCTCGTCGCTGTATCCGAACGTGATGTTAGCATATGGATTGTAAGTGTGGGTTTCTATTTTCACGATAGGATCGTCAAAGATCGGGGCATCCCCGATACTTAAAATATCGCTCGCTATGTCGATTCTTCACGACGAAACCTAAAGATCTTAAGACAACGTTCGCGGCGTTCAGCTCGTTTGCTCTTCCCTCGCGTGCCTTCCTCGTCGCGTCGTTTTGCGATACGATCGCGGATGTAGCATTTGCATTTCCTCCTCCTCTCGAGTACCACTCGTTCAGAACGAGCATCTTTTGCTCTCGCGCATTTCTCTCTAATGCCTTCGTCGTCGCATGTGAAGTCGCGCCGTTATCTCCTCTCCGCGAAAATCGATCGGTCGCCCGTCTTGATCCACGATACGAAGCGTGATATCGGTAACGTTTCGCGCGATGATCGGAAAGTAAATGATCGATGTTGGAGTTCGACAGTTTATATCCCGGAGGAACGTTGTCTGGCGAAAACTTGTGTATCATGTGAATCGGCTCGTTGTTGCTGTACGCGCCCGCGGTGATATTGCACTCCACTCGAATGATATTCACGCCCATGATATTCACGGGTCCGTCGGACGTATGCCATTTGTTCGGTCGTAGCACGCGCGACGACGAGAATCCCAGGAGCGAACCGATGTTGTTCGGTTTCGCGAAATCGATTTGATGCTCGCATCTGATCTCGCTTCTCATAGTGTTCTCATTGGCTCGAATGATCAGAGACCGCGCGTCCTTCTCGCCCTCGTCGCTCTCGTCGTAAACGATGTCGTTGCTCTCGTCATCGTCGCTCGTCCTCTTGCTTTCGTCGATCTTTCGCTTTTTAGAGATAGCGGCGTTTGAATATCTGTCTATCGCACTTAATTCGTACGAATCTTCGGGAATCATGATGGTTTTGTCGTCGTAATAGAACTTATTATTCGTGGAATCGACATTCGGTATAGTGTTGTACGTTTCGAAATTCGTGAGACCTAACTCGTAATCGTCGTCGCTTAGATCTAAAGCGGGAAAATAGCACGCCGTGAGAACGCTACTCTTACCGGTGAACGAAAGACTCAGCGACATCGCGATCGATTTTTGAGAAAAATCGCAGGCACAACTGACCGCAAATGTTCTGATCGTACGTCTGCGATCCGCGATTGTACGTTATATTTACGCCGCCGAGATATCTCTCGAGTTCCCTCGGCGGTCGAAGATTGCCGAAACCGTCGAAGTAAATCGCGTCGTTTCCCCTCTTCGCATAGGCGACCCAGTGAGTACCCGAACCCATCGAGTCATCGAGATTCACGATGCCGCTCTCGTTACGTCGCGCCTTTAATGGTAATGCGTCACGCATAAACACTCCTCTGAAGAAGGGTACTCGTAGACGACGCGCCGAGCGGTTCAACTGTTCGTTCGTCGTAATGCCGGAGAGCGGTAACTTGAGCGATTCTAACGTTTCTTTGATTTTTTTTTTTCGTTCTTCTCGTCACACCGCTGCCACGTTTGTAAGGCGCTAGATGCAATCTGTGACCTTCCATTGCTCGATTGTGACGTTGCAACTATTCCAGTTGACGCCGTGCGGTTTTACTAGCGTTCATCGCTTTCGCGACACGCGCCGCGCCACCGATTAAAGAACCGAGCGCGCCTAATATCGGAAAAATGGGTAACAAGCCTCCGCGTTTCACCGTTGGAAGTATCCTCCTCCTCGTTGTCGTCTTCCTCCTCTTCTTTCTCAAACCCATACCTAGTTTTGTCTTTGCTTTCATAGCAGCCCATATGGCGGTCGCGGCAGTTCTCTCGCCGAAGGTGGAATCTCCGGCCGTTATATGTTCGTGCGCTTTCTCGGCGAGAGCTCGGTCGGCGTCGTGGCGATCAGCGAGTTTCTTATTTCGCGAATAGGCGATGTCGTGCTCGCGGCACGCCGCGTCCAACGGATTTACGCCTCGATCGCCGCGCGCCAATCGTTTCGCAAGATGGGTGCCGGGCCCGCAAAATTGATACCCAGGAATATGTAGTTCGAAGGGAAGCGCGTTTATCGCCGTATCGAGTAGTCCCATGCCGCTAAACATTCATTACAATTTTTGATAAGAGGCGCAGGACTGTCTATATGCGATTGTTGCCACGGACGATTATAATGCTCCAGACACACGTGACAACGTTGTATCTCGGGATCCGCTCTCAGATGATCGGGTAATCTGTTTCACAGTAGCTCCATGTATCTGTCGAAATCGCGCACGAGAACGAACTTCGGGATAAGTTGCAACTGTTGAGTGGATAGATTGAGAATATCGCGTTTGTCTGTCAATAGGGGAAACATATCGATCACTGTGTGCGATCGAATCGCCGTCGAGTAAGTGGAGCGATTATTGGTCGCGTCTTCTCGAAACGAGCGCGCGTAAATGTGATTCGTTCGACGGTCGCCGGCTATAGAAGTGTTCAATCTCGACCGTAAGGCTCGACGAATCTCGGGCGACGTAGTCGGGAGGGCGCGCAGACATGGCCCTCTACTACCGAACACGATACATTGCATCATTTGCGGCCCCTCCAATTGCGGTAAAACGAACGTGTTGATAAGCATGCTCGAAAATCCGCACGGCGCGTGTTTTGAGAATGTGTACGTCTACTCGAAATCCCTGCAACAACCAAAATATCGATATCTGGCGAAACTGCTCGAGTCGATGGACGAGATCGGCTATTGCGCGTTCTCAAAAGCAACGTCGTGCCACCGAGCGAGGCGCTTCCCGATTCGATATTCGTGTTCGAACGACGTGGCCTGTAACAAGCAGAACGCGATCAGGAAATATTTTGCCATGGGTCGACACTCGAACATCGATTGTTTCTATCTTTGTCAGACATACGCTAAAATTCCAAAACACCTGATACGCGACAACGCGAATCTCTTGATTCTGTTTAAGCAGGATGGCACTAACCTAAAGCACGTTTACAACGAGCACGTGAACACGGATATGTCGTATGAGAATTTTTACGCCTTATGTCGCGCGTGTTGGAAACGCGCAAATATGGTTTCGTAGTCATCGATAAAGACAGCGCGTTAAAAAATGATAGATACAGACGAAGATTTAACGATTTCGCCGTAGTGTAAAGCGATCAATTGTGCTACGAGGATGGACGGTGACGCTACTGCGAGTATGAACGTTGACGCTACGGCTGGTACGAACGTCGCTCGGCTGGAAAAAACGGCGCGAGAGATCGCGAAGACTCAGAACTCTATACGTAAAAAATATAGAGAATTAAAGACTGATGAGATAGAAGAGGAGATCGCGCTGGAGAAGCGACTCAAGCCGATTGTTCAGCCGTTAAAACGAATCGCCGAGAATATTACGCGAGACGAGTCGACCGAGGGAATCGACCCGATCGCGTTTGTCGGCGCTAAGAGGAAACGCGAAACTGATGACGACGACGAGCCACCGTCTAGATCGACGAGGAGACGCCTCTTGACGAGATCGCCCTTGATCGCGACGGTGAGTCCCGCGACTAGAAACGAATCGGAAGAATCGATCTCGAACGCGAAATGGGGACCGTTAGGTCGCAAATATATGGGTGCGCTTCTAAGCGGGGACAGACAGAGCGAGATCGATCACGTTTACGGGGTGTACTTCGATTTAGACGGCTCAATGCTTGGCGACAGGCGATTCGACGTGACCGCCGACGACAGCGTGATCGTGGGCGACACGCAATATCCGGGCTTATACGAGTTGATCTTCAAGAGATTTCCCGACGACGCTGTGTACACGGAGAACGACAAACAAACGTATAAGAGTATACTGTTAACTACGAACGCCCATCGACGTGGTCACAATGCGCTTATGCCTATTCTAGGAAACAAAGGTTTCAAGTACAAGCATATCATCACGCCGCTATTGCTCGATAAGGACAAAAGTGGCGCTGGTATTAGTAAAGCGAGAAAAAAGGGATCGACTCTGTTCCATCCGCTATGCGGGTGGGAAAGGTAAAGGAATCGAGTACGTCCATTGGGACGATCCCAACGAACTAGTCGATCATCTTCGATTGCTCGATGCCTCTAGACGAGCTGGCAACGTCGCTCACAACAACGAGATTCTATCGATACTCGAGGAGCTTCGCGAGATCGAGTAAAACGCGGCGCGCGCTCGTGGCGATCGGTATTCCTGTTATGTTGGTGAACAAGTTCGGAAAACCGAGTCGTTCGGCGGAGGCGATAGGGCACGCTCGCGACCGTCGATCGATTCCTTACGTCGCTATATACGTAACAACGCGCTCTGTTTAAGTGACGATTATTACGACGCTAGAGACAAAATTATACGACGTTTAGCTACACCTAGAACCGATATCGACGCCGCGAATAAAAGCTACGTGGACAGCGCGTTTCGAGACGCGGAAGCGAAAATCTCTCTTGACGAGCGAATTCTCGACGAGCACTCGAACGTTATTGTCGGAGATGAACGAGAGATATTATCTTTAAAAAATAATAACAATAGAAGTTATGATAAAAAATAGATTTGGGAAAAAAATATAAATGACATTTATTCATATATCAGTCATCTAAAGAGTATGCAAATGCATATCTAATATATACTCGCTTAGCACAAATCGGCACAACCGTCGGTTTCGTCAGCACAACGATATGAAGGGCACTTTACTTCTTGAATGCATCCCTTCGTATCTAGATTCTGTGTTCGTAATTCGAATTTATAAGCTAATTCAGATTTATTATCTGATGGAATGGAAATTGTTTTAATTATTTTATTCGGAGACTTCTCTTTGTTGTGCACTTGTGTGCGCATAAGCCGTTCCACCGCGATAAGGTGGAGATCATTGGAACGGGTTTTTGCGTTTTTATTTTTTTGTTTTTTCTGAGTTTTTAATTTTTTTTATTAATTTTTATTTTAAATTTATTTTGTTTTTTTTTATTTATGGTTGTTTAATTTTTTAATTTGGCTTTTATAATTTTTGGTCTTAATTTTTGTCTGAACTTTTTCTTTTTTGATTTTACTTTGATATAAAATATAAGATATGAAAATTTTAAATTTGAACGGCAATGAGTATTAAATAAAATGTAGGAAAAAAATGTATTGAAATAAAATTCTTAAATAATGTTAAAATAAAAA